>NC_054469.1:67109415-67418061 GCF_017639515.1 Carcharodon carcharias | reverse complement strand
TGTACATATTTAGATGCTTTAATATCATGTTTGTGACTTTGGAGCAACAGTTCCAATGCTGTTCCTTCGTGCCCCAAAGCATAAGCAGCACAGTTTCAGCAGCAATAGAACCAAGACTAAATAGGGAATTCCACCCTGTTATGTCAGGAACGTTTTGCTTGCCAGCAAGAAATCCTTTTTGAAAATTAGACCTTTAAAACATGATGAGTGATGTTTTTAGTACAATAGAATGTTGAATATCCAACCCAGCCTGGACAAAAATATAAGCAGATATACTACAAGCTCAGATAAACAGTTGTTTTATTTTCTCTCTCTCGCTCTCTCATTTTGTTCTTCCTCTTTTCGTGTGTCAATCTTTATTTATTGCACATGAGGAATGCTGTATAAATGAAAGCCATTGTTCTTTGTGTTTTATTTCTCTTTCTCAGCTCTTTCCCTGTCTCACCTCCCAGCTGGCAGAAACTGAGGAGGGCCAGTTAAAACGAGGGCAGTCCCTTGCCCTCTCCAATCCCATTGCCTCACCACCTGCACCTTTGAGAAGATCAGCAGGACACTCACCCCAAGCTGGTGGGCCTCCTGTTTAAATAAGCAGTTGAAGCCCCAGTGACATAATTGGGACCGATTCTGCAATTTTTGTTGATGCCTGAGTGGGGAAGAAGTGATGGCTTTCCCATCAGGCCAAAACTGTAAATCTTCCTTTGTTTCACTTTCTGCTTATGTTGTTTTTTTTGTTCCTCTTCAATATCTCCAACTGCTTATTTTCTCTGTGCTTTTCTCTTTTTCTAATTTATTGCCCCTGCCCACATTCCCTCATTTTTTTCCTTATGTTGCCATTAGCTTTTCCCAAAAGCACCAAATGGTGTTGGCGGTATTAGAGAAAAGGATAAGTCAAGAGTGTTAAAAGAAATTTAATAATTTAAACAAGATAATGGAAATGAGAATTGAGCACCGTGGCAAGTTTTTTAAATGGGCTGTATATAGGACTATTAGCTGCAGAACCGGGTTGGGAAATTGATTAGTGCCTTGAAAGAGACTGTTAAATGGCCTAACAGTGTCTTGTTGATTAATATATAACTAAATTACATGAGAATATGATATACAGCCTCTTTATAAATTGACTGTGCTAATGTTGGACAATGCTGTCCTCTCCTGGTATGTTTGGGCTTCACCTCAGAGGACACCTGTGGCAAGTTGTCATCTGTGGTCATTGTACAGTAGTTGTCTTCTTTCTTCAGCTATCATCTCTTCCTAACTTTATTTACCTCTGTCCACTGTAAGCTTCTATGCTACTCGATTGTCTTCAACTGTTAAATTAAACTGTGATGCATTTTATAATCTTTATTACTGTATGGCTAAACTTTCATTTTGGAAATGTGGAATCATCTTGGATAGGTAGGAAATGGCACACTCAAAATATATTTTTTTCTGTGTAGAACAAGTTGTTGGCCAGTGGATTTTTCTTGGGGTTATCCTTCATTTCTAAGCTGCCATTTCTCCTGCAAATCAGTCAGCTGGCTGGTTAGAAGTAGGCATGGAATTTTGGTGCAGCAGGGGGCCTTTGGCCAGTCGTGAAGGAACATTTGTCAGATACTAGCTGCAGAGAGAGTTTTTTTGGAGGTTTTGCCGACAGTCTTGCAAGAAGGAAAATGGAGGGCAGCCCAGGCAGGGGAGACCCAAACCTCCCACAAAGAAACTTACATTTTTTTAATAAACATACCTGTTCGGATCCCTTCCAACCACTGGATCCTGCTGCCACTGTCCTCACTTGGCAGGAAATTCACACCTCAGGCCACCCATTCAATTGCAGGCAGAACCCAATGGCATCGTTGCATCCCGACCTGCATACTTAAAGAAGGATCACCACTGGCTTTAGGTCGATGTCCAAGCTGCCTGCACAAAAGTGCAAGTTAAAATTCGAGTCATCGGGACGGGAGCAGGTCATTGGCAAGTTAGTCACCTGACTGAATTTTAATTAGCTGCCCGTAGTTACTATCGCCCCTCTAATTGTTGATAGCTTTTTACTTGCAAAAATTATGAGTCCCCATTTTTGAAATCCTGGGCTGAATTTTATGTGCCCCCTCAGAGGGCCTGTTTCCTGCAGGGGGGGCACGTAAATTGGGGTGGGCTTCTCGCCCACACCTGAGTTCACCTTGATAATATAGGGGATGGGCGGGCACTTGAACCCCACCTCCTTCCTTCCTACCTGCTCACTCCCTTAAGCCCACCCCCTCCCCCACCCACTGGCCCTCTCCCTAACCTTCTCAAACCTTCCCGGCCCAAGACCCCGGACTTACCTGCTCCTGAATCCAATGCCTTGGGATCCTGTTTTCCCCAGCAGCTGTCACCGACATCCTCCTGGCACTGCCTGGGCTGATGGAGCTGCTAGCCCACTTGTTAATAATCCCACAGCACGTTATGGCTGCAGGGCAGGTCGGTGATTTCCTGGGGAGCGAGCCATCCGCCCCCTATGTAACTCTGCCCCCAGTGTCAGTTGCGGGGGAGGTGGTGGCATAGTGGTATTGTCACAGGGTAATGCTCTGGGGACCCAGGTTCAAATCCCACCACAGCAGATGGTGGTGAAATTTGAATTCAGTAAAAATCTAGAATTAAAATACTAAGGATAACCATTGTCAATTGTTGTAAAAACCCATCTAGTTCACCAATGTCCTTTAGGGAAGGAAATCTTCCATCCTTACCTTGTCTGGCCTACATATGACTCCAGACCCAGAGCAATGTGGTTGACTCTTAAATGTCCTCTGAACAAGGGCCATTAAGGATAGACAATAAATGTTGGCCTAGCTAGCAATATCCAAATTCCATGAACAAATGAAAAAAAAGCAGAAAGGTGTGAACATGCTGAGGAATACCAATCATGTCACTTCCATGTTGAATTATATGCCATAAAAAGGCACATGGCCATTGTTAAATCTATTTTAAACACAGCCTAGAACTGCAGGGGTGTATTGGCAGTTATCCAGCATGTAGGCATGTTATTTTTGGCAACTAAATTATTTGAAAGATTCTCCTATAACCCTGAGAGTTAGTGATGGGCACATCTCAACATAAGTGCCAAGCTGTGCCTGTTGGGCTGCTCTGTCATTTTATGCCCCTGCTCGCCGACTGGAAAATTCTTCCCCAACTTTCTTCCTCTGGTAGTTGTAGGAGATTCTATAATTAGGAGAATTAATAGCATCCTTTGTAAGCAGGATCGAGAGTCCTGCATGGTATGTTGCCTGCCCGGTGCCAGGGTGAGGGATAGCTCTGACTGGCTTGAAAGGAGATTGGAGAGGGAGGAGGAAGATCCAGTTGTTGTGGGCCACATCGGGACAAATAACATAGGTAAGACTAGGAAAGAGGACCTGTTTGGGGATTATCAGGAACTAGGAACTAAATTAAAGAACAGGTCTTCAAGGGTTATAATCTCTGGATTACTACCCGAGCCACGTGCCGATTGGCATTGGGACGCGAGAATAAGGGAAGTAAATACCGTGGCTAAAGGAGTGGTGCGGGAAAGAGGGGTTGCATTTCATGGGGCACAGGCATCAACTTTGGAACAGGAGGGATCTGTACCGTTGGGACGGTCTCCACCTGAACTGATCTGGGACCAATGTTCTAGCGAAAAGGGTAAATGGGATGGTCAACAGGACTTTAAACTAGAAAGTGGGGGGGAGGGAAGGGTAAAACTCCAAGACTTATGACTAACGGGAAACAAAGCAGCAGGTTAGCGTTGAGGTGGGGGGGGGGTGGATTCAATTTCATGGAAAATTATGAAAAAACTGAAAAGAAAGGAGAGCCCAGGAGAGGCTATTAAAGTCCCCAGAACACAAAATAGGACAGAGTGTTTGGAAAGGGCTAGGAATCTAACTTCAAGCACATCAAATAAAGGGACGACAATGAGAAAAGGGACGGGAAATACAGGACTGAAGGTGTTGTATCTGAATGCACGCAGTATACGAAATAAGGTAAATGAGCTTGTGGTGCAGACTGAAATTGACAGGTATGATGTGGTGGGCATCATGGAGACATGGCTGTAAAGGGATCAGGACTGGGAGCTAAATATCGAAGGATATATATCCTATCGAAAAAATAGGCAGGTTGGCAGAGGGGGTGGGGTTGCTTTGTTAGTAAGAAATGAAATAAAATTGATAGCAAGAAATGACGTAGGGTCAGATGATGTAGAATCTGTGTGGGTAGAGTTGAGGAACCGCAAAGGTACAAAAACCTTAATGGGAGTTATGTACAAGCCTCCAAACAGTAGTCAGGATGTGGGGCACAAGATACACCAGGAGATAGAAAAGGCATGTAAGAAAGGCAAGGTGACAGTGATCATGGGGATTTCAATATGCAGGTAGACTGGGAAAATCAGGTTGGTAGTGGATCCCAAGAAAAGGAATTTGTGACAAAAACAAAAATACCTGGAAAATCTCAGCAGGTCTGGCAGCATCTGCGGAGAGGAAGACAGTTAATGTTTTGAGTCCAAATGACCCTTCAACAGAACTAAGTAAAAATAGAAGAGAGGTGAAATATAAGCTGGTTTAGGGGCCGGCGGGGGTGGGGGGGAAAGTATAGCTGGATAGAGGGCCAGTGATTGGTTGAGATAACCAAAAGATGTCATAGACAAAAGGACAAAGAGGTGTTGAAGGTGGTGATATTATCTAAGGAATGTGCTACTTAAGGGTAGAAAGCAGGACAAGCAGGGTAGATCAAAATAGGCTAAAAGGTAGAGATAAAACAATGGATGAAAATACATTTAAAAATAATGGAAATAGGTGGGAAAAGAAAAATCTATATAAATTATTGGAAAGGAAAGGGGGGATAGGAAAGGGGGTGGGGATGAAGGAGAGAGTTCATGATCTAAAATTGTTGAACTCAATATTCAGTCCGGAAGGCTGTAAAGTGCCTAGTTGGGAGATAAGGTGCTGTTCCTCCAGTTTGCGTTGAGCTTCACTGGAACAATGCAGCAGGCCAAGGACGGACATGTGGGCATGAGACCAGGGTGGAGTGTTGAAATGGCAAGCGACAGGGAGGTCTGGGTAATGCTTGCGGACAGACCGAATGTGTTCTGCAAAGCGGTCACCCAGTCTACGTTTGGTCTCTCTAATGTAGAGGAAACCATATTGGGAGCAATGAATTCAGTAGACTAAATTGAGGGAATTGCAAGTGAAATGCTGCTTCACTTGAAAGGAGTGTTTGGGCCGTTGGATGGTGAGGAGAGGGGAAGTAAAGGGGCAGGTGTTGTACCTTCTGTGCTTGCATGGGAAGGTGCCGTGGGAGGGGGTTGAGGTGTAGGGGGCGATCGAGGAGTGTACCAGGGTGTCCCAGAGGGAACGATCCCTGCGAAATGCCGCCAGTGGGGGTGAAGGGAAGATGTGTTTGGTGGTGGCATCATGCTGGAGTTGGCGGAAATGGCGGAGGATGATCCTTTGAATGCAGAGGCTGGTGAGGTGATAAATGAGGACAAGGGGGACCCTATCATGTTTCTGGGAGGGAGAGGAAGGTGTGAGGGCGGATGCGCGGGAGATGGGCCAGACACGGTTGAGGGCCCTGTCAACGACCGTAGGTGGAAAACCTTGGTTAAGGAAGAAGGAAGACATGTCAGAGGAACTGTTTTTGAAAGTGGCATCATCAGAACAGATGCGACGGAGGCGAAGGAACTGAGAGAATGGAATGGAGTCCTTACAGGAAGCGGGGTGTGAGGTGCTGTAGTCGAGGTAGCTGTGGGAGTCAAAATGGAATGTCTACAACATGGCTTTTTGGAGCAGCTTGTGGTGGAGCCCACTAGGGAACAGGCAATTCTAGATTTAGTGATGTGTAATAAGGCAGATTTGATAAGGGAGCTTAAGGTGAAGGAAACCTACGAGGAAGTGACCATAATATGATTGAATTTACCCTGCAATTTGAGAGGAAAACATTGGAATCAGATGTAATGGTATTACAGTTGAATAAAAGCAACTACAGAGACATGAGGGAGGAGCCGGCCAGAATTGACTGGGAGATGAGCCTAGCAGGAAAGACAATAGAACAGCATTGGCAGGAGTTTCTGGGAGTAATTTGGGGGAGACAACAAAAATTCATCCCTAGGAAGAAGAAGCATACTAAAGGGAGGATGAGGCTGACAAGGGAAGTCAGGGACAGCATAAAAGCTAAAGAGAAAGCATACAATGCAGCGAAGAGCAGTGAGAAACCAGGGGATTGGGAAGCCTACAAAGACCAACAGAGGACAACTAAAAAAGAAATAAGGAGGGAGAAGATTAAATATGAGGTTAAACTAGCCAGTAATATAAAAGAAGATTGCAAGAGTTTTTTTTAGATATATAAAGGGTAAGAGAGAGGCAAAAGTGGACATTGGGCCACTGGAAAATGACGCTGGAGAAGAAGTAGTGGGGAACAAAGAAATGGCAGAGGAACTGAATAGGTACTTTGCATCAGTCTTCATGGTAGAAGACACAAGTAACATCCCCAAAGTTCAAGAGAGTCGGGGGGGCAGAGGTGAGTATGTTGGCCATTACCAAGGAGAAGGTGATAGGAAAACTGAAAGGTCTGAAGGTCAATAAATCACCTGGACCAGATGGATTACATCCCAGAGTTCTGAAGGAGATAGCTGAAGAGATAGTGGAGGCGTTAGTGGTGATCTTTCAAGAATCACTGGAGTCAGAGAGGGTCCCAGAGGACTGGAAAATCACTAATGTAGCCACCTTGTTTAAGAAGGGAGTGAGGCAAAAGACGGGAAATTACAGGCTGATTAGCCTGACCCCGGTTGTTGGTAAGATTTTAGAGTCCATTATTAAGGATGAGATTTCAGAATACTTGGAAGTGCATGGTAAAATAGGGCAAAGTCAGCATGGTTTCGTCAAGGGGAGGTCATGCCTGACAAATCTCTTAGAATTCTTTGAGGCAGTAATGAGCAGGTTAGACAAAGGAGAGCCAATGGATGTTATCTACTTGGACTTCCAGAAGGCCTTTGACAAGGTGCCGCACAGGAGGCTGCTCAGTAAGATAAGAGCCCATGGTGTTAGAGGCAAGGTACTAGCATGGATAGAAGATTGGCAGTCTGGCAGGAGGCAGAGAGTGGAGATAAGGGGGTCCTTCTCAGGATGGCGGCTGGTGACTGGTGGAGTTCCGCAGGGGTCAGTGTTGGGACCACAACTTTTCACTTTATACATTAATGATCTAGATGAAGGAACTGAGGGCATTCTGGCTAAGTTTGCAGATGATACAAAGATAGTTGGAGGGGCAGGTAGTATTGAGGAGGTGGGGAGGCTACAGAAGGATTTGGACAGGTTAGGAGAATGGGAAAAGAAGTGGCAGATGGAATACAATGTGGGGAAGTGTGAGGTCATGCACTTTGGTAGGAAGGATAGAAGCATAGACTATTTTCTAAATGGGGAGAGAATTCAGAAATCTGGAGTGCAAAGGGACTTGGGAGTCCTAGTCCAGGATTCTCTTAGGGTTAACTTGCAGGTTGAGTCGGTAGTTAGGAAGGCAAATGCAATGTTGGCATTTATTTCAAGAGGACTAGAATATAAAAGCAGAGATGTGCTGCTGAGGCTTTATAAGGCTCTGGTCAGACACATTTGGAATATTGTGAGCAATTTTGGGCTCTGCATCTCAGGAAGGATGTGCTGGCCCTGGAGAGGGTCCAGAGGAGGTACACAAGTATGATCCCAGGAATGAAAGGCTTAACATATGAGGAACGTTTGAGGACTCTGGGTCTATACTCGATGGAGTTTAGAAGGATGAGGGGGGATCTGATTGAACTTACAGAATACTGAAAGGCCTGGATAACGTGGACGTGGGGAAGATGTTTCTATTAGTAGGAGAGACTAGCATCCGAGGGTACAGCCTCAGAGTAACGGGAAGACCTTTTAGAACAGAGATGAGGAGAAACTTCTTTAGCCAGAGAGTGGTGAATCTATGGAATTCATTTCCACAGAAGGCTGTGGAGGCCACGTCATTGAGTGTATTTAAGACCGAAATAGATAGGTTCTTGATTAGTAAGGGGATCAAAGGTTACAGGGAGAAGGCGGGAGAACGGGGTTGAGAAACATATCAGCCATGATTGAATGACAGAGCAGACTCAATGGGCCGAATGGCCTAATTTCTGCTCCTGTTTTATGGTGTTAGGGTCTTTGAATTCTTTTAATGGTTTTTGTTAGAAACTAAAATACATCCATTTATTTCTTAGGAGCAAGAGCTGCAGACAAATTATGTTATGAGAAGCTTAACATTGAAGGGACCGAGAAAGGAAACTGTGGCAAAAACAAAGACACCTGGATCCAATGTAATAAACAGTAAGTAACTTCCTCACCAACACCATTTCACGTATGATAATACTGCCATTTAAATTTTGTGTTAACGGACCAAAAAGTTTCAAAACACTTCACACAAGAATTTATTTTGGAAGTGAAATGATTGTTAGACAAACATCCATCCTGTTGATTTTTGGGGGTGCTGAACCCCTCATTGTTATGGGAATGGATAGCAAAACCTCAGACGTGAGACTAATGAGATGAAGTCAGAACAAGTTTATTAAGTTTTCATGTAAACTACAGCAATAAACTCAGGCAGTGATTTACAGTCTAACCTGGGTTATATACTTCCCTTATTATGACAGGGCAGGGAGTGCACAATGACTTCTGTTCTTGCAACTTTAGGTCTTTGCCTCTTCTTCCCTGTTCCTCTCTCTCCCTTCTTAACTCCTATCTTGTTCTCTTGCCTCTAGATCTCTCCACAATGTACATCTGCTTGGGAGGCGCTCTTTTATCCTGATTCTTATCCAATTAACCCCTCCCTCTCCCTAATCATCTTCAGCCCAATAGTTGAGCCTGCTTTCCTTGACCAACCAGAAATAGTTTGTGTGGTTGTTGCTAACCTTACATAATTATATAATGCCTTTTGTATTTACCACTGTATCTCAAGGCTTTTATATCTGTGGTCTCTTATTTTATAGAGAGACGCATCTACATTAGGTGCTTGCCTTTATCTTACACAAACAGTTCTCAGACAGCTTCAAAATCTTAGCTTTTTGCTGCGAGTAAGCTCTTGCACAACTTGACCATTTGCCGATGGGCCCACTGCCTTGCATTTTCCTGAAAATCCACACACCCCTACACCCCTTACCAACTATCCCACATACACTCTGTGAAGTCATCCTCCAAGTTCCCTTTGCCAATTTTATTCATCCAATCTCCCACAATTATTGCAGTACTTTTCTTACATGCCCCCATTATTTCTTGATTTATATACTGAAAGCCCAGATCTCCACTAATTTGTTTAAACTGGACACAAGGGAAAACATTGCTGGACTGACAACCTTTTTCCCTTAGATCTATTTTGTCAATGCCTCAGTGTTTATTTACATATGTTAAAGTGCTTATTATTTCTGCTATTGATACTTTAAATGTCTGGTTTTTTTAGAGTTGTAGTAACAGCAGATTTTTAAAGAATATTATGAATGGCTGATGTTTAAAGCTTTTTGTAACCACACATGCCATTGTTACTATAGGGTTCATTGGTTTTGTACAGAATGTATACTGGGTGAATGGGCATGAATGCTGATGTCGCATTGATGTCAGCTACTAGTCCTGCACTGTTGGATTTCAATGCAATTTACATTACTGCAAAAGAAACAAGTGAAGTTAGCCATATCTCTTTACAGAAGTTAATTAAATAAATGACTGCACTCATTCCTTAAGTAATTTGAATTTTAATGCTGTCTGTTTACTTCAAATTCAGCCTATGTTGCACACAAGTAGTACTTAATGTTACATGGTTCCTGAAAGATTAACTTGAAGCAAAATATGCAAATTGAAATTGAGAAATGTAATGATCAGCTTGTAAGTATGAGCAATTAAGTACTGTATACAAAATTAATCTTGCATTTAGCATGAACCTGACTGCTTTTGATTTGATCCAGAGATGTACTTTGTGGTTATCTGTTGTGCGATGATACCACCGGGGTGCCAAGAATAGGAGAACTCTCAGGTGATGTGACTATCTCAACCTTCTTACAGAAACACAAGCATATCAACTGCAGGTAATTTACTATACCTCTCATATACAAGATACAAAATAACCAGGAGAAGAAACTGTAAAATGAATTCACAGTATTATTTTCCTCATAAATTGCTCATTAGTGCAACAAGGTAAATTTTCCAGCCCAGGGCCTCACACACAGGTGCAATTTGGCAAATCAGGCGGTTCATTTTCCAATGAGCATTTTGAGCTAAATTAATAGGTCTTTATTCTCTGGAGTTTAGAAGAATGATCTTATTGAAATGCATAACATTCTTAGAGGGCTTGACAGACCTTGATGGACTGATTCCCCTGGCTAGATACTATTCATCTATGGATTATAATCTCAGCATAAAGGGTTGGTCATTTCGGACTGACATGAGGAGAAATTCTTTCATTCAGAGGTTTGTGAATCTTTGAAATTCCTTGTCTGAGAAGTTGTTGATGTTTAGTCATTGAGTATATTCAAGACAAATAATTTTTGGACATTGTTAAAAGCAAGAGATATGAGGATCAGGTGGGAAAGTGTGTTGAATGGTGGAACCAGCCTGAGAACCTGGGCAGCCTACACATGCTCCCAATTATAATGTTCTTAAAAATCAGATGCTAAGACACCTTTAATGCACTTTCTGCAAGAGGACCACCAGATCAAAGAAATCTATGTTTCCCACTTGCCTCCACTGTGCCATTATCAATTACTAGTTCACTTTCTGTCAACGGCACAGCTTTCCTTTTAATGATAATCTGTAGCTCTTTAAGACCTGTTTCTGTATTTGGATTTCCAGAAGGCATTTGATAGGATGTCACATCAAAGGTTATTGTGGAAAATAAAAGTTCATGGTGTAGGGGGTAATATATTAGCACGGATAGAAGATTGACTGGCTGGTAGAAAACAGAGAGTATGCAAAAATAGGTATTCTTCTGATTGGCAGGATGTGACGAGTGGAGTCAATGACTTAGATGAGGGGAGTGAAGGCATGATAGCTAAATTTTCAGATGACAGGAAGATAGGTAGGAAAGTATGTTGTGAAGAAGACATAAGGAGGTTGC
Source organism: Carcharodon carcharias (assembly GCF_017639515.1). Taxonomy (NCBI): domain Eukaryota; kingdom Metazoa; phylum Chordata; class Chondrichthyes; order Lamniformes; family Lamnidae; genus Carcharodon; species Carcharodon carcharias. The sequence goes on along the minus strand of NC_054469.1, from coordinate 67,406,997 downwards.
AGATGGATATAGATAAGTTGAGTAAGTGGGAGAACATCTGGCAGATGGAGTATAGTGTGGGAAAATGTAAGGTTGTTCACTTTGGCAGGAAGAATAAAAAAAAAACAGAGTATTCATTAAATGAAGAATGGCTGCAGATTTTGAGGTGCAGAGGGATCTAGGTGTTCTAGTGCATGACTCAAAAAGTTACAGGTACAGCAAGTAATTAAGAAGGCTAATGGAATGCTATCCTATATTATGAAAGGAATTGAACATAATAGTAAGGATGTTATGCTTCTGTTATACAGGGCATTGGTGAAACCACATCTCAAATAGTGTATGCGGTTTTGGTTTCCTTATTTAAGGAAGGGTGTTAAAGCATTGGAGGCAATTCAGAGGAGGTTTACTAGATTGATACCTGGAATTGTCTTATGAGGAAAGATTAGATAGACTGGGCTTGTTTCTGCTGGAGTTTAGAAGAGTGAGGGGTGACTTCACTGAAGTATGTAAGATCCTGAACAGTTTTGACAAGGTCGGCAGGGAAAGGATGTTTTCTCTGGTGGATGAGCCCAGAACTAGGGGGCACTGTTTTAAAATTAGGAGTTGCCCTTTTAAGACAGAGATGAGGAGAATTTTTTTCTCTCAGAGGGTTGTGTGACTTTGGAACTCTCTGGCTTAGAGGAGGTATCATTGAATATTTTTAAGGCCGAGGTAGATAGATTCTGGTTAGACAAGGAAATCAAAGGTTATTGGGGGTTGATGGGAATGTGGAAATCAAAGCACATATAGATCAGCCATGATCTTATTGAATGACGGAGCAGGCTCAAGGGGCCAAATGGCATGCTTCTGTTCCTATTTCATACCTTTGCATGGATTTTATGCTCCCAAGCCAAACTTGCTGCCAATGAAGCTCTTCTTTATTTGCAACTTAATTTTGGGCGTTGAGTTGCAAAGTTTAGCACACTTCTTCCCACAATGCCAGCCACAAGTTCATCTGCATCATGATCATGTACAAGACTGATTTTTCTAACAGTAAATCTCTCATCCCATTTTACAAAAAAGCTGGCCATAATTTTTACTTTTGGCTGGGACAGCAAATTGAGGATACCAATCAGCTTGACCATTGTAACAACACCCGTATCTTAAAGGAAAAAGAAAATTGAGTGGGGTACATAATCGTGACGCTGGTGTTCTGTCCCTAATGAAAATGAAAGCTGCCAGCCATCAATGATAACAGTTAATAGTGACTGCCTGTAGTTTCACAGTGGAATCAAATGATTTCTTAAGATTTGCTTATTTAGTCATTTTAATTGAATTCATTGTCATGCTTGATTGGCCATATATTGAGCTCTATAGTGTTTGCAATTAATTACAATTGAGATGCTTGTGAAACATTTACTTTACATTTCCGCTCAATTGTTATGTTTTGCGTAGTGACATCATTAAATTTAATTTTGCACTCATATGTTTTTAAATGAACTATTTGTCATTCAAGCTTAACTTCCCACACAGTTTTTACAAAATAGAAAGCATAAATAGCACTTTTTGTAATAAAGCATAACATGTGTTTCAATGTTTTTAAACATAAAAGAAATGTAGGAACAGGAAAAAGCTCAATGATTAGGCTCAACAGCTGCTTTTTTACAGTCTCAACATATTCATTAATTCCCTTTCTTCTCCAGAAAGACGTATAATCGTCTCTTGAAACTACATACTCTGCATACTTCAATGGTTTTCCCTGGTAACTCATTCCACAATTCTATTACTCGTTGGGTGATTAATATCTGTCCTTCTTATTCATATTTGTTAAATTGTCACCTGATATTTGAAACCTTGACTATAAATGAACACTTTGGCCAATTTGGTCAGTTCCCTGCATAATTGTGAAAATTTCAACTAAATTATCTTGAAATCCTCTTTGCCAAAGAAATAAGCTCAGTTACCTTAACTGCAGCAGCTGGCCTCGTACAGTTTAGCTAGCAAACCCAAGTCATGCTGCTGACTGCACCTTGCAGTTGTAAGAGCAAAGGACAACTAATATGTAATGTCAAGAGAGTAGGTAGGACTGTCCATTTACTCAAATATTGGAAAGAATGAAAAATAAATGGTCCAGTGGTGATTCCTAAAATATGGCTTGATACAAAACTGGACACAGAACTGTAGTATAACTATCCCCAGTGTAAAGTCCAAGTACTTGGGGTTATCTAACTTAAATATTTTATCTCTCACTTTAATGCACTGGGAAGTCCCCAAGTTATATTATCATTTTTTGCTTCAATGCACAGCTTGTGTAACTTCCTAATAATGTAAAATTAGACAGTTAACTGCAGGCTTAAGTTTCTGATACCTGGATCACCTTCGTTGTTCTGTCTCTACCCTTATAAATGTATTATTTATGATCAGATGATAAGAACTAGATACAACACTCCAGATGACCTGGCTTTCTACAACAGCAGAAGACCACTTTTGATTTGTATCTCCGCTATCTGATAATGGAACCAAGCAACTAATTGTTTTATTTTATTTCATCCTAGCTCTCTAATATACTCATGGCCTCAAAAGTTTATGTACCACGATAATTGAATGCATACCCTCTATTGGTTCTTATCTTCCCTGTCAATTATTCCACAATTATCCACATAGAATTGCATCTTCCATCTATTAGTCTAGTTGCTTCAAAGATCTAACCACTCTGAATCTGGATCATATTTTACTTTCTACAGCCCAGCCAAGTTTGTGTATATATTAAAAATATATAACGTTTCTACTTACTCTGTTCCCTTTATTGCTGTCAATTAATATCTAGTATCACACTTCACCTTCATCACTCATCATTAGTCACAATTGTGAAAACTTATCAAAAGGTTTCTGAAAATCCAAATGTATCATAACAGCTGTCTTCCCCCTACCCACCATATCGGTAGTGTAAAAGAAAGCAACTAGTTTGACTTGACGAGCAGGATTTTCGGGCCCCACTGGCATTGGGAAAGGAGGTGGACGGGATCCAAAAATATCAGCACAGGCAGATTGTAGATCTCCTGATATGTTCATCATTTTGACCAAGGTGGATTTGAAGCCCAGCAGGGCCGCCTATTCCCACAAGGCAAACAATGAAGTTCATTAAAGCACTGTTAAGGGTGGGTAGTGGCAGCCGATGGGCAGGGGGTCGGGGGAGGCAGTTCAGCTGCAGGGAGGAAGGCACTCAGTAGCAAGCCAGAGTGTCAGCACTCCAGCAGGCTGGACTGCCGCCACTGCCCCACCCCCTCACACCCCCACCTGCCTGGGTGGGGGTGCTGCCAAAGGCTAACCCGTAAAAGGGATTCTACCACTTTTCAAATCCCCTGGCTCTGCAATTCCTATTTTTTAAATGATTTCTAAAAATGAAGTTGTTAAGGAGGAACCTCTCAATTGCTTACCGTTCATTGCAGCCACTGCTTCTCTTAAGTTGGAAGGCCTCTGATTAGCCCTCCAGCTTTGAGAGCCAACCCACAGCGCTTAATTGGACAGGGAAGCTCTCTCCATGCCACTTAAGGGGGTACCCCCAGTCAAATTCCCAAAGAGTGATTGTTTCCCAATGGGGCGTGGGTTTGGGACGTTTCTCTGTAATTTTATATGCTCTATTGCACAAAACAGTATCAGGCCAGGATGATGGAAGTAATCTCCTTTTTATCAGTGCTTTAAAGGAGAAAGTGACAAAAACTTGGCAAAGCGGGAAGCACAGATGCAGTAACGGATCCATTACTTAGCAGTTTCTTTTCAGATTTTGCCATTGTGAATTTAGGCTGGGAATTTACTTTAGAACATTAGTTTTAATCCACGGTGTTGAAATTCCCTGACATTATTCTTAGTCTAAAATAAGTGAATTAAAGACTTTGATAAGGATATTTATGTCAAACTCTGTATGAGTTTTACAATGTGCCAAAAGCAGTCTCAAGAAATCCTACTATTTTGAAATATTGTTTTCTATGTATTTTCTAGTGGTGGCCATGTCATGTTAGATGAAGTCACTGATCTGGGATATGTGCAAGATGGAACCCCGTGCGGACAAGACAGGATGTGCATCAATCACAAGTGTCTTCCTCTGAAAGCATTTAATTTCAGTACCTGCCCCGGAACTAGTGGTGCAAGAAAATGTTCAGGACATGGGGTAGGTTCATAAAAAAGTTCCATTATTCAACAATTAGTGCCTGTGCTGGAAACTGAGTAATTACCATCACCAGTTGGTACTGGTATCTGATATTCTTATTGGTTCTGTTAACATGAATCTAGAAATTATTCTGTCTTTCTTGACCTAGATAAATGCCAATAACTGACTGGGTGAGGAATAATGTAGCTACCACCTCTAATCATATATGGGAAAAAGTAATCTGTTCACTAGTAAGCATTGGTGAATAGTTTCAATTTTACATATTTTGAATTTAAACACACCTAACAAAGCAGGTAAATTAGCTAGAAAAGTTCACTCAAAAACAATGAAACTCATGAAATTCTAATAATTAAAAATATAAAAGATAATGTTTTAACTTGTTTCAGAAGAGTTTCAGACCATAACATTAAATTTTGTCGAGAATTAGTATTTGCAAGTCATTTTATTTCATTACCTTTATTTGTAAAACCATCAATTAATACTCCTAAATATCTACATCTGCAGTTTGAATCTGTGAAAAACATGCTTAGATTATTAACTTGTACTGTGTAATGTACTTGGATTATGAACACATATTGTGTAAAGATATAAATAGGTACACTCTTGATGAATTCAGACATTTAGTAAAATTGATGTATAATGCACAGATCTAAGATTTTTTGGTATTGATGAGCTTTCCAGCCAGCCTGCTATCAGTTTGATGTTCCTAAGGATTATTTTATACTTTTGTTTTAGGAGTTTTTCCCTTCACCTTGGCAGACTTGTTATATTGTCATTCAATTTTTCAAAATATAATGTTGTTGCACTCTAGCTACTTTCTTGTTGAAGATTTTCAATGAAACATTAAACCTGCCTTTTAAGTTCACAAGTGGAGTTTTCTTGTCTTTATACTTCTGTTACCAAGTGCTGAAAGGCTAAATGAAATATTCATTTTAGTGTCCTTGTCGGTCAAATTGTGCATCTGTTGAAAAATGTGTTCACTTAAAATACAAACATGATCTGTTTCATGTGAAATGGTCACCAATTCTTCATTCATCATTTGTTACAGGACGATCACCCAAGGTTCTATTTGGTGATACTACTTGCTCTCCTGATATGTGGACATTGGTAGTCCAGGATAATAGAACATAAGCAGCTTTCTAATTGTAACCTGCAGTGAGAGAGACTCATGTTTAAAATTTTGCAAATAATATAGCCTGAATTATTATGTCATTTTTAAATTTTATTATTATTATTTTGGACCTGTCTTGCCTGTTATGTTTATATATGGCCTCTGTATATATACTTGTATTTTTAAACTTTACTTATTTTATGTTATGCTGATTTTTATATTACATAAAGCTAATAAAAACATTTCAGTTTTGCAATCAAAGCTAAAGCAAGAACCACAGACAAACATGGACTATGCATTATAGCATTTATCTTAATCTTCTTAACTGAGAGCCCCTTTGCCAAAATAATTATCCTAAACAAATGTTTGAATTTATTTACAATAGCTTAGTTTTGTGTATAAGAGCTCTAACTGGTACAGAAAAATAAGAATCTTTAACATCCCACTATTACTGCTGATGTTGAAAAACTATGTTCAGAATTTTCCAACCTAATGATTGCTACTTCCATTGCAAAATAGGATTAACTTACCGTAGAATGTGCATGTCTCCACATTGCAGAAAATGGTAAGTATTGTTTGAGCTGAATTTATAAGACTAATGTAGAAACAGATAACATGCTATTGTTTTCAGTGAGACATGACAAATATCTCCGCAAATATCTAACTTCCTCTTAGCTATGATATATTATATTAACCACATACATTTAAAATAAATGTTTTAACTTATTATAAATTTCACTAAAATGATGGTTTATCACACAAGTGAATGGAGCTGAATAATATAAGGTTTGAAGGTACAAGCGATATTGCGTATGAATCATGGCTTACCATCACCTTTATGCCTTCAGTGAAATATCATTTTATATTCACAGAAAATTTTATTTTATATCAGCCTGTTTTATTATTAGTGCTTCAAATGCACACTTTCATGTGGAAAAGTTCTTACTTTATCCAGATTCTGTCCATTACTTGAAAATACTGCAAGTGAAGATTATAGTGTATATAGAAATTCTGGGTAGGTAGACTTAGCAGAATGTAATACTTCATTAGTTTCCTGATTCGTTATTAACATGCTTCGTATCAGAAAAATAGAAACAGATTTTCCCAGCATAGGCACCAGGCTCCAATGCTAAGTAGCATCATTCTGACACAAGGTCATCCGAAATATTAACTCTACTTCTCTTTCCACAGATGCTGCCTGAGCTGCTGAACATTTCCAACACCTAATGTTTTTATTTCAGATTTCCAGCATCTACAGTAAATTTTTTTATTGTTGCTTCACTGCTAATCATTCAGTTATTGGAATACCCGCTACTTCAGAGTTTTCTTTAGTACTTCTATATTTGCCAATCGTGTTAATGAAACCTGGGAGCAGCAACGCCACAGTTATAGAAAATCTCCAGTTTTAGAGAAATAGCAAGACATTTCTAAGAACTGCGGGTGGAATCAGTCGGTCCCATTGGTGGCAGGTGTCATGGTGGGCGTGAGCAGATAATATGGCAAGAAGGCCAAAAATCGATTTCACTTCTCCGTGAAACCAGTTTGCGATCGTCAGCTCCACCCATCAATGGCGGGCCGCATTTCCCGCCGTCGCACGTTGGGAACCTAATTTCAATACTTTAGCATCTCCTTATAAGCTCTGCTCGCTGGAAGCATACACCCTACCGCACACACCAGCCTGACTTCAGAACGGTGTGCTTCACGACTGCCTTTATAAGGTGTGCACCTGGCGAGCTGAACTTCGAGGGGAACTCAGTGTGAGTGCACACAACCTTGTGCAGCGTTCATGAGCATCGCCTGTAGGACATCAAGAAAGACGCATTCGGGGAGGTGCACAGGCAAGCCACCTTTTCCTGGCTGGATTTCAGTGTGGTGCCAGGGCAAGGGCTGCAGTGCGGGTGAGGCTGGGGGTAGAGGCGAGGCAAGGCAGCACAGACTGAAGGATGTGTACAAGCACATGCTGGCAGGGGTGGGGGTTGGTGAAGGGGGCTGAAGGAAGCAGCCAGGCACTTGAAAAATCTTGCCAAAAGTGAGCATTCTTCTCCAGCTGAGATAGTTCAGCTGCTGCTCCATTGGCATGCTTGGAGTCAGGCCTCTGAAGCTTTTCTGCCCACTTAAGCAACGCAAAAGCATGAAAGTGCCACCAAATGCACTTGAGCGCAAAGTGCAAATTAATGTGCATTTGAGGGGGCAGCAGAACAATTGGCTGATTGGGCAAGTTGTAGAGCCCCCTTAAGAAAGGTGGTTATGGCGCAGTCACTGGTGGAGACACTCACATACCCCTGCAATGTCTTTATTAAGATTTGGACCAGTATCCCTCATCGTTCAAGCTAACAGTGCAGCCTTGCATTGCAAGTTAGCAGAATGAGCTGAGAGCAAGCATGTAGTCCAGTAGCCAAAGCTGCTGCCAATCAGTCAAGTGGAGTGGGCTGGAAGTGGGTGGGGCTTTGGACTTAATCAAGAGAGGTTCTTAGGACACCTAATCTAACCCATGTGTCATGCTCGTTGATCCTGCAGGAGAAGAACATCAGGATCATGGAGCCTGGTGATTTTGCAATATGCCACATGATTTACAGGGAGCAGAGAAGAAGAGAGCGATGGAGGCGCCTGACTTGGCAAAATGAGGAGCACCTCCCTCAAGATGAAGGGCAACAGGGCCCTCTGCGTGTGCAGGTAAAGATCCACAGAGAGCTGTCGCTCGTCGATGCTTCGCTAGACCCAGGGTCTAGCTTGTCATTCCTGCAGATACCTGAGAATCAGTGTTGGTGAGGACTGCGCACGTCAAGGGAACTGGTCAATCACATATGCCAGCTGCCGCAAGATTTGACGCCATGGGGGCATAGAAGGCAGCCACTGCCAGTGGCCATGAAAGTGACCGCGGTGCTCAATTATTATGTCAGTGGCTCCTTCCAGGGCTCCACAGGTGACCTGTGTGGGATCTCACAAGCCTCCACCCACAAGTGTATCCAGGAGGTCACAGACGCCATCTTAGTGAAGGCACAGAACTTTGTGCATTCCTCCTGGGATCAGGAAAGCCAGGAAGCAAAAGCACTGGGATTTGCACAGATCTCAGGTTTCCCACAGGTGCAGGGGACCAGCTGTGGCAACAAGCAGTCAACTACGTCAACTGCAAGGGCTTCCACTCACTGAATGTTCAGCTGGTGTGCAACCACCACAAACACATCCTACAGGTCTGCACATCATTCCCAGGGAGCGTCCATGATCCCTACATCCTTAGAAGGCCTCAGATCCCTGACATCTTCCAGGGTCCAGAGAGACTGCAGGATTGGCTTCTCGGGGTCAAGGGCTACCCACACAGAATGTTACTGATGATGCCCCTGTGGTGGCCTCAGTCTCAGTAGGGCGATGGTATAACGAGGCTCATGCTGCAACCTAGACTTTGGTGGAGCAAATGATAGGCATATTGAAAATGAGGTTCCAGTGCCTCGACAGGTCTGGTGGAGCACTGCAATACAGTCTCCAGAGGGTGTCGTGCATCATCATAGCTTGCTGAATGCTGCACAACCTAGCACTGCAATGGGGGGGAAGACCTGGCTGAGGCGGAGATGGAAGTGCTACACGTCTCCTCTGATGAGGAAGATGTTGAAGCGGATAATGGAGATGAGATCCTCGAAGGTGAGGATGCCGGCCAGACAAGGCAGGTGCTCAGGAGGTTCCCATAGTCACAAGGTTCGTAAAGGATAATGACGAGATGCACTGAGGACGGTCCTGATATATTTACCTTGCACCTGTGCATGTTTGACTCCTGTGTGGCTGATGGCAGCGCACATACTCTCAATGCTCAGGCTCATGTCATGGAGACACAATGAAGGACCTAATAGTTGATAGATTTCAGGAGGATGATGACGACATGCAGTGAGAACACGCCACACCTCTTCACATTGCCTCTGTGAATGCCTGACTCCTGACTGGCCGAGGACAGCTCGCTTGTGTTCTGTGATCAGAGTCAAATCATGGAGACAAAGCCATGAAACTTTAAATGCACCTGATCTTTTGTCAGCCTTCAGCCCCTTTCCCCTTCAGGAACACAGCACAGGTGCTGAAGAGATGGGGGCAGGGGCAGCCCCACCTCAAAGGTGCTGTAACACACAGAGAGAATGATGGAACTCTGTTAAGCCTGCCTACAACATTCTGGCAGCAATGACAAGCACCCACCGAGGTGCAGGCATCATTAATATGCCCAGCGAATGTGAAGCCGGACCATCATTTTGGTCTGAAGGTAACACACTGCACAGGGAAGAGGCCCTGGACTGAGACATCTGCCTTTATCTTGTGCAGGAACCAAGGTTTCACATCTGAGTGACACAAACACTGCTCAGCATAACAAGGAGCCACAGGCAAGGAGACATTCTTTGCAGTTTATTTACAGTGGTGAACATTATTGACAACTGATTAACACCCATGCCCAAGCTGTGCACCTAAATAGCCAAGTGGTCATGGTACTGGGTTTGTAACCCCAAGATCAAGAGTTCAAATCTCACAATGGCAAAACTATGAAACAATGTAACTTCATCTGAAATAGATAGAAACGGGTTTGTACTCGAAAGAGTTACATCTTCTTAAACTTCCTAGCCCTTCACTATGTCTTGGTACTTCCCTGACATTCACAGCGGAAGTGCAGGAAGCCTGCTGACTGCTACACCCTGTCTGTGATGACCTTGGTGGCCATCCTCTGGAGGGTCTGGAGGGCTCCTGCCTACTTTGGGTGGTCTCCTGTGGGCCAGATACACCCTCCGCAGCCAGGAGATGGAGTTGTGGGTGTCACAGGGAGAGGGAATTTGGATTGGCTGGACATTCCGGAAGTCACCTGGATGGATGGCCCTGAGGTGTCGAGCTGCTGATCCTCCTGCCTATGGGTGCCCAACAGCCCCTGGCTGACTACTTGAGGAGAAGGGGAAGGTGGAGTGAGATCGAGCTGCCCTGCACCCACCTCACACTGGCATTGTTGGAGGCCAACAATGGCGTCAGCAATGGAGCTCAGCCCACGCAGCAGTGCAGGACTAATGTCCTGGACCAGGGTCTCCAAGGCAGCTGCCATCCTGCCAGTGTTGACCTTGGTGCAACGGCATGTCGGAGCTATCACCTCAGACTGAAGGTGGACAGACTCCTGCATTGTCCCTTGCAATCTAACCAGACATCCCTTCCTGATGTTTGTGTGATTGTCTTTGCAGCTCCTTTGCAGTTGCTTTGCCGCAACTGATTGAGGACTGGTCCAGAGGCTCATCATCTGACTCGGACTCAGCAGACTCCTTGCCTCCATCAGTTCTCCGAGTGCCGGTGACCATAGATGTCCCTGCCTCCACCTGCTGTGGACAGATTGTGTGGTGTGCTCACGAGATTATGATCCCGAGGCTACTCTACATCTAGGCCCCACCGAGGTTTGTGTCACTGCACTGGTGGAAGGTGTGGGTGAGCGCTGTGACGCGTCTTTAATGGTGCTGCCCTCAGGGTCCTCATCCGAGCTGCTCTCAGTGCTGGGATTGGGATCACAGTTGCCTGAGGGCAACGTGTCAGATGTGCCTAGGAGAGAAAGTGGAGAACACAGGACACTGGAATCAGAGTGGTGTTGAAAGAGTGATGACGTGGTGCAGGATCCTCATGTGGGTTTTGGCTGTCGACCTCACCGTCACCGCAGGAATGGTTGACATCCTCTCCGGCCAGATCCAATGGTGGGCTCTCAAACGGAGTGAGGACCTTGATGTCCGGCACTCCATCCCTTGGTCTGGGACCTCTCCCAACGATTGCGTGTGATCTTGTCCTGCATAAAGACAACATGGAGAGAGGGTGAGAAAGGCACATGCCAGGCCAAATGAGAAGGATGGCAGGTGTGCGCGTGTGCTGAGTAGAGTCATAGACGGGATGAGGAGGCAGTCTCCAGAGGAGATGAAGCCAGATGGAGACACGAGGGTGTGTGTGTGAGAGAGTTTGCGGTGATGTCCCTTGAGCTGGCATTGAGTCAATTGCCTGTGAATGTTTGATGGGCTTGTGAGATGGGTGAGTTGAGATCGATGAGAGTGTTTACTTACCTGGCAAAATGGATGAGGTCATTCATCTATTTCTTATACTGGATGGCCAACCTCTTGTGTACAGCATTGGCACTGACCACCTCTGTAACTGCCTCCCAAGCTGGAATCGTGAGATTGATGTGCCTCCTGGAGCTAGCGTGGGGGTAGAGGGCTTCACTGCGGGCCTCCACGGTATGCAGAAGGCACCCCAGGGATATGTCAATGAATCAGGGGGCTGCAGTCTTCCTGGCTATCGGAGCCATATCTTCAGCAGTGCAGTCCTGGGCTGTAAGCATTGAGAAGTATGCACGCAGCTGCAGTTTCAATATGATGCCCGACGTGAGGAAGCTGTGAGGTAATGGTGTGGCAGGCCAACCAGAGGCCACCCGCCATGAATCCGGCACGTTTCCCATGAATGCATAACTTATGAGGCAGGAAGGGGACGAAACGGCACGAAAGCCCACCATTGCAGCCGGCAAGTAAAACGACTTTCTTCATGTCCGCTACCGCACCTAGTGCAAATCTGGGATGATTCCACCATGAGTGTGTAGAAAATTATACTCCACTCTTCACAATCTGGTGAGTGCACCACACTGTTAACAACAATACATTATTTAGTGATGTTCCATTTTTCTTCTGGTATAATGGATTTCCACGTGCAGTATTTTAAAATATTGTGCTCCAAGTAATCCATTATTAAAGGCTCTAAAATGCCTTTGACTCAAGAATAATTCATTACTCAACTACCATATGATACAAAACATATTGAACTCAGATTTTTTATATTCTTTCATGGGATGTGAGCATTGCTGGCAAGGCCAGCATTTGTTGCCCACCCTTAGTTGTTCTTGAGAAGTTGGTGGTGAGCAACTTTCTTGAGCCACTGCAGTCCCTCTGGTGTAGGTACACCCACAGTCCTGTTAGGAAGGGAGTTCAAGGTTTTTGGCCCACGAAGGAACAGCGATACATTGCCAAATCAAGATGGTGAGCAGCCCTTGTCCTTCTAGGTGGTAGAGGTCGCAGGTTTGGAAGGTCTGTCAAAGGAGGCTTGGTGAGTTGCTGCCATGCATTGGTGGCAGAGGGAGTGAATGTTTAAGATGGTGGATGGGTGACAATCAAATGGCTGCTTTGTCCTGGATGGCGTTGAACTTCTTGTGTGTTATTAGAGCTGCCAGTGGAGAGTATTCCATTACACTCCTGACTTGTGCCTTGTAGATGGTGGACAGGCTTTGGGGAGACAGGAGGTGAATTACTCATTACAGAATTCTCTGACCTGGCTGGTCCAACCCAGTTTCTGGTCAGTAGTAATGGATGTTGATGGTGGGGGATTCAGTGATGGCAGTGCCATTGAATGTTATGGGGAGATAGTTAGATTTTCACTTTTTGGAAATGGTCATTGCCTAGTACTGGTGGTGGTAAAAATGTTACCTGCCACTTATCAGCCTAAGCATGAATGTTGTCCAGGGCTTATTGCATTTGGGCATGGGCTGCTTCAGCTGTAATGATGGCAAAACTGTGGAAATTTCAGTGTTGCTTTGAGTGCATTGTTGATGACCTCACAGACTGCAATCTTTAGAAATCACTGAGCTGATGAAAAATAGACCTTTTACACTGTTGATCCAACCAGAAGACAGGAAGGAAAATATATATATATATATTTACATCAATCTGGCCACTTTATAGCATTATTTTTTATTTTTTTTTAAATGGAGCAAGACTTTACCCCATGACTCATGCCAGAGGAATTTCTAACTTTTAGAAACCAGCAGAGACCACATTATCTTTAAAGAGTCCTAACACCTTCTGTGACAGCTGACAATCAAATTCCAAAGAAATGCACCAACCAGCATTACATTTCTAAGGCAGAGCTCTGGCCAAAGGAGACAGTATATCTGCAAAAGACAAAAGGGACCCTCGCTCCTCTAATAAACATCTCAAGATTCCAGGCCTGGGAAAACACATCCTTTGTCCATCACCCAGGAAAAAAAGTAGGAGGTATGTCACATGACCGCCCCAAACTAGAAGCTGTAATATTGCCATGAGAAACTGAACCCAGACAATCACCTAACAGGTAGCAGCAGAAAGAGCTCTGCCTAGGTGAAGTGCCTGGCCCTCATAAGACCATAAGACATAGGAGCAGAAATTAGGCCATTTGGCCCATCAAGTCTGCTCTGCCATTCAATCATGGCTGATAAGTTTCTCAACCCCGTTCTCCCACCTTCTCCCCGTAACCTTTGATCCCCTTATCAATCAAGAACCTATCTATCTCAGTCTTAAATACACTCAATGACCTGGCCTCCACAGCCTTCTGTGGCAATGAATTCCATAGATTCACCACTCTCTGGCTAAAGAAGTTTCTCCTCATCTCTGTTCTAAAAGGTCTTCCCTTTACTCTGAGGCTGTGCCCTCGGGTCCTAGTCTCTCCTACTAATGGAACCATCTTCCCCATGTCCACTCTATCCAGGCCTTTCAGTATTCTGTAAGTTTCAATCAGATCCCCCCCTCATCCTTCTAAACTTCATCAAGTATAGACCCAGAGTCCTCAAACTTTCCTCATATGTTAAGCTTTTCATTCCTGGGATCGTTCTCGTGAAGCTCCTCAGGACCCTCTTCTTCAAGGCCAGCACATCCTTCCTGAGATATGGGGCCTAAAATTGCTCACAATATTCTAAATGTGGTCTGACCAGCGTCTTATAAAGCCTCAACAGCACATCCCTGCTTTTATGTTCTAGTCCTCTGGAAATAAATGCCAACATTGCATTTGCCGTCCTAACTACTGACTCAACTTGCAAGTTAACCTTAAGAAAATCCAGGACTAAGACTCCCAAGTCCCTTTGCACTCCAGATTTCTGAATTCTCTCTCCATTTAGAAAATATTCTATGCCTCTATTCTTCCTACCAAAGTGCATGACCTCACACTTCTCCACATCGTATTCCATCTGTCACTTCTTTTCCCATTCTCCTAACCTGTCCAAATCCTTCTGCAGCCTCCCCGCCTCCTCAATACTACCTGCCCCTCCACCTATCTTTGTATCTTCTGCAAACTTAGCCAGAATGCCCTCAGTTTCTTCATTTAGATCATTAATGTATAAAGTGAAAATTTGTGGTCCCAACACTGAACCCTGCGGAATTCCACTAGTCACCGGCCGCTATCCTGAGAAGGACCCCCTTATCCCCACTCTCTGCCTCCTGCCAGACTGCCAATCTTCTTTCCATGCTAGTACCTTGCCTCTAACACCATGGGCTCTTATCTTACTGAGCAGCCTCCAGTGCAGCACCTTGTCAAAGGCCTTCTGGAAGTCCAAGTAGATAGCATCCATTGGCTCTCCTTTGTCTAACCTCCTCGTTACCTCCTCAAAGAATTCTAACAGATTTGTCAGGCATGACCTCCCCTTGATGAAATCATGCTGACTTTGCCCTATTTTACCATGCACTTCCAAGTATTCTGAAATCTCATCCTTAATAATGGACTCTAAAATCTTACCAATGACCAGGGTCAGGCTAATCGGCTAATCACTCCCTTCTTAAACAGGGGGGTTACATTAGTAATTTTCCAGTCCTCTGGGACCCTCCCTGACTCCAGTGATTCCTAAAAAGATCACCACTAATGCCTCCACTATCTCTTCAGCTATCTCCTTCAAAACTCTGGGGTGTAATTTATCTAGTCCAGGTGATTTATCCACCTTCAGACCTTTCAGTTTTCCTAGCACCTTCTCCTTGGTAATGGCCACCATACTCACCTCTGCCCCCCAACTCTCTTGAACTTTGGGGATGTTACTTGTGTCTTCCACCATGAAGACTGATGCAAAGTACCTATCAGTTCCTCCGCCATTTCTTTGTTCCCCACTACTACTTCTCCAGTGTCATTTTCCAACAGCCCAAAGTCCACTTTTGCCTCTCTCTTACCCTTTTTATATCTAAAAAAACTCTTGCAATCTTCTTTTATATTACTGGCTAGTTTACCCTCATATTTAATCTTCTCCCTCCTTATTTCTTTTTTAGTTGTCTTCTGTTGGTCTTTGTAGGCATCCCATTCCCCTGGTTTCCCACTGCTCTTTGCCGCATTGTATGCTTTCTCTTTAGCTTTTATGCTGTCGCTGACTTCCCATGTCAGCCATGGTTGCCTTGTCCTCCCTTTAGTATGCTTCTTCTTCCTAGGGATGAATTTTTGCTGTCTCCCAAATTACTCCCAGAAACTCCTGCCATTGCTGTTCCACTGTCTTTCCTGCTAGGCTCGTCTCCCAGTCAACTCTGGCCAACTCCTCCCTCATGCCTCTGTAGTTGCCTTTATTTAACTGTATTACCATTACATCTGATTCCAGCTCTTTCCTCTCAAATTGCAGGGTAAATTCTCTCATATTATGGTCACTTTCTCCTCAGGGTTCCTTCACCTTAAGCTCCCTTATCAAATCTGCCTCATTACACATCATTAAATCTAGAATTGCCTGTTCCCTAGTGGGCTCCACCACAAGCTGCTCCAAAAAGCCATCTCGTAGACATTCCACAAATTCCTTTTCTTGGGATCCACTACCAACCTGATTTTCCCAGTCTACCTGCATATTGAAATCCTCCATGATCACTGTCACCTTGCCTTTCTTACACGCCTTTTCTATCTCCTGATGTATCTTGTGCCCACATCCTGACTACTGTTCGGAGGCTTGTACATAACTCCCATTATGTTTTTTTTACCTTTGCGATTCTTCAACTCTACCCATACAGTTTCTACATCATCTGACCCTACGTCATTTCTTGCTAACGATTTAATTTCATTTCTTACTAACAAAGCAACCCCACCCCCTCTGCCAACCTGACTATCTTTTCGATAGGATGTATATTCTTGGATATTTAGCTCCCAGTCCTGATCCCCTTGCAGCCATGTCTCCGTGATGTCCACCACATCATACCTGCCAGTTTCAATCTGCGCCACACGCTCATTTACCTTATTTCGTATACTGCATGCATTCAGATACAACACCTTCAGTCCTGTATTTCCCGTCCCCTTTCTCATTGTCGTCCCTTTATCTGATGTGCTTGAAGTTAGATTCCTAGCCCTTTCCAAACACTCTGTCCTATTTTGTGTTCTGGAGAATTTAATAGCCTCTCCTGGGCTCTCCTTTCTTTTCAGTTTTTTCATAATTTTCCATGAAGTTGAATCCACCCCCCACACGCTAACCTGCTGCTTTGTTTCCCATTAGTCATACTTCTTGGAGTTTTACCCTTCCCTTCCCCCCATTTTGTAGTTTAAAGCCCTGTTGACCACCCTATTTAGCTTTTCGCTCGAACATTTGTCCCAGATTGGTTCAGGTGGAGACCGTCCCAACGGTACAGATCCCTCCTGTTCCAATCCTGATGCCAGTGCCCCACAAAATGGAACCCCTCTTTCCTACACCATTCCTTTAGCCACGTATTTACTTCCCTTATTCTCGTGTCCCTATGCCAATTTGCACCTGGTTTAGGTAGTAATCCGGAGATTATAACCCTTGAGGACCTGTTCTTTAATTTAGTTCCTCGTTCCTGGTAATCCCCAAACAGGTCCTCTTTACTAGTCTTATCTATGTTATTTGTCCCGACATGGACCACAACAACTGGATCCTCCCCCTCCCTCTGCAATATCATTTCAAGCCGGTCAGAGATGTCCTTCACCCTGGCACCGGGCAGGCAACATACCATGCGGGACTCTCGATCCTGCTTACAAAGGATACTCTACCCTGTGAACTACTGGAGCATTGGAACTTCTGTATCTGTGCCTTCAAAACTAATTCATCTTTACATCCCTTCTCCAATCATGGAAGTCCTGGCTCCTGGAAAGACATCACCCTGTGACAGTTACAGCCTGCTAACCTCCGAAGGAATGCATCACTGGACCTTTTGATTCTGGACTCACATGAAACCATAACTTCTATTTTTATCGTTGTATTGCCCTATACCCTTTTCTTTCCTTATCCCTCTTTCATTGTAGGAGTTGAAAAAGGGGTGGACATTGCGAAAACCCCTTCCCACATTTATTTCTGTGTAAAATAAAGCAACCCTCTTATTTTACCTTATCTCGAGTTTGCTGTGGGGTTATTATTAGAGAATTGGATCACTCCAAACTTTAGGCTTGGGGAAAACGTGCTATCACTTATAAAGGGGAAATCAGAAATCAAAAACACCTTTCTGTTTATGGACAGATAGTGAGAGGAGAAATCTGGGCTGCTTAAATTAAACAACCTCTGGTCCGTAATCAGAATTGAGGGCTCAAGTCAGGGAAAACCCAACTTGAACTTGGCCAGAGAACCCGTTTAGAGATGAGCCAAATTAGAGATAAAAGGGTCATTTGGAAGCCAAAAGAAGAAAATTCAGTGACTGGAACTGATTTCAAGACAAATAACTTACCACAGTAAATTCCCTGTCCTAACACTAAGAAAATGGCAACGTTTGATGCCCAAAGATTTTTTCAGCATGTGGACTGAAACATGGAATCTTTGGCAGCCCTGAGCACAGATGAGGTGAAAGCTGTAGCTAGTGAGACACAGTTCAAATTGCCCAGCAAAATCAAAGGCGTTGGTAGAACATCTAGATCTGACGTTACCAGTAGCGCAGTCACTTGAAGAAGTTAATCATGACTCCGAATCCCTCCCCTAGCCAATTTTGAGCTGGAACAGCTTAAATTGGAGGTAAAGAGAGAATAAGAGGGTGCAAGAAGCCCCCCTAAGGCCCAAAAGGAGAATTCCCAGAGACTGGTGTGTTGTCATGGCAACAAAATAGGCCATGCCAGATCCAAATGCTGGAGATTTTGAGGCAAGCCAATTGGCCTAGCAGGGCTTCACATGAGTAGTCCCCTGATGGACACCTCAATGCGTAGTGCAGCAGAACCTCTCGCTACAGAAGCTTATCACTCAGAGGGCATTGCACTACGCGTGTCTGAGCTGGACAAACTCCCAGAGAGGCTCTGGAGTTTTGTCCTTTCAGGAACGGTGTCCCCCTACCCGGCCCAAATTGTGAGCAAGTCCGTGGTAGTGCCCCAGGACACAGGGACCACCCAGACCCTAATGTTAGAGGGGAACCTAAACCTACCCCCCGAGTCCTTCCTGAAGGCCAAAGCCCAGATCAGTGGAGTGGGAGGATGATCTGTGTTTGCACTCCCCATAAGGTCCACCTAGATTGTGACCCTGTTTCCGACCCGGTTACAGTAGGAATTGTCCCTCAGCTGCCAGAAGTAGGAATCGATTTCCTCCTTGGAAATTATTTTTCTGGCAGCCAGGTGCTAGCCAGTGAACGACCAAGCAGCAGAGATCTACAGAAGGGAAGAAAGCTGGAGAAGATCCAAAGGCCCAAAAGAGTGAGATAGCACCCACAGACCGCGAACGAGCGATTCTCGAAGGTAGCAAGGACAAAGCCAAGCCAGTAGCATTAAATGGGGTCTAGAGAAAGCCCTGAGAATCTGAAATAGATTCCCTAAACACAGGCAAATTAAATAGGGATTAGAGAAGCCCTAAAGCATGGAAAGAAATAGTGAGGGAGATGCCCCACCTAGCTGAAGAGCCTGAAAGATGGCAGGGTGTTAAGCCCGGAAAGAAAAAGGTTAGGAATTGCCTGAAGTATGGCTGGTAGAAATCTTCTTTCTGGTGTTAAATAGGAACAAAGGGAGTTTCAAACTCCAAGCAGATAGGAAGGGAGATGCCTTCCCCAGTCAAAAAGCCAGGGAGGGTAGCTGCAGCTGCATCTCCAGTTGAGGGCAGAGGTGTGCCAGACGACATGAAACATGTTAGGAGAGTTGTCCCTCCAAAGCCAAAGGCCCAACCAGGAAGCCAGTGATTGATTTTGCTGACCACTTTATGGCAAATTTAAATGTGGAGCAAAAAAGCTCCCAAATTAGCCCAGAAAGAGTGAGGGTGATGCCTCACCCAGTTGATTAGAGGTACAGCAAGAGCTGACCATCCATCAGAGGGCAGTAGTGTCCCAACAGACATTGAACCTATAACGCAACTGACCAGCAGAGGGACCCCAACCAGATTGACCCCATGCTCACCCACCATTATGCAGAATTGCGAGAGGACCGGGCAGAGTTAACCACCCCATTTAAAATAATCTATAACCGCAACCCCCCCCCGCCCCACACCCCTCCACCGCCCTCCACCCACCAGGCTACAACACTGTAGCCATATCCAGTATGGATGCAGGAGAGGCCCCTGCCAGAAGGTTATCCCAGCCCAGAAAGGCTGGCCCAATTTCAGGGGCCTACTGCCCATCTGTTGCAGTGCCAACCAAAAGCACCTAGCACCAGAAGCTGGAACTCTCCAGTTATGTTAGCGCCCGAGCTGGACCCCAAACCGGAATCCCCTATAGAGGTCAAGGTCCTTTTAAAACGCCCCATTCTCCTGACCCTGGATCACCCAGAACAGCTTGACCATCACTCTCCCCCTGAGTGCTAACCACCCTTTAAAACCCCCAGATCCTTTTTGAAAATAATTAGGAAGTTGGAATGCCTGACCCCCAGTGGAGAGAAGTCAGAATTCTAGCGCTGAGCAGACTTCTCCACGCTGCAGGGAACTGCCATTTCCCTGTTAACTGTGCGTCTTTGCCAGTATGAATGAGTGAATGCCTGTAAACTTCTGCACTTCCTATTCCTCCTTCCCTAAGACCACATCCAAAAAACAAATGAAATGGAATTAATTTCATTTTTCTCCAACAGGGGAGGCATGTCTCGGCCAGGAGACAGGAATAAATATATAGACGTACCTGGCTACTTTATAAAATTATTATTATTAGTTTAAATGGACCAAGGCTTTACCCTGGCCAGCCATGACTCATACCAGAGGAATTTCTAACCTTCAGAAACCAGCAGGAACCTCATTATCTTTAAAGAGGAGCTAATGCCCTCTGTGACGGCCGACAATCAAATTCCAAAGAAGCACATCAACCCCCTTTGCATTTCTAAGGCAGAGTTCTGGCCAATGGAGATGGTATTTCTGCAAAGGACAAAAGGGACCCTGACTCCTCCATTAAACAGCTCAAGATTTCAGACCTGGAGAAAAACATCCTTTGTCCAACACCCAGGAGAAGTGGGAGACATGTCACATGACCTCCCCAGGCTGCTAGAAACTGTAATATTGCCATGTGGAATGGAAACCAGACAGTGTGGCATTTTATCATCCAACAGGTAGCAGCAGAAAGAGCTCTGCCTAGGTAAAGTGTCTGGCCCTCATCTACCCTGTGAACTACTGGAACATTAGAACTTCTGTATCTGCGCCTTCAAAACTAATTCATTTCTACATGCCTTCTCCCACTGTGGTAGTCCTGGCTCCTGGAAAGACAGATCACCCTGCAACAATTTCAGCCTGCTTACCCCTGAAGGAACATGCCACTGGATCTTTTGATTCTGGACTCTACGGGTAGTTAAGCCCATTAAGGAGCCAATTGTCAGTGATTTTAAGTGGCTTGTCCACTTTTACAGTCAGCGGACAAGCCAAACAGCCAGGCTTCATGTTTTGACTACAAACTCCATCCAGGACAGGATGAAATGTCCAGGGTTAAATAAAACAAAAAAGACATTTGAGGGATGATGTGTTATGTAGCCTGCTGCCAGGTGCTTGAATTTACAGTATTGGCACAGTTTGCAGCAGTTTATTGACCTCATTTCATTTTTACAGCACTGCAGCTCCCTGAGGCAGCTCTGCAGCAGCTCCTAGCCTTCAGGGACCACCCGCCCACACCCTCAATTTTCTTGCTGCCTGCCCTTTTTCCGCACCTCCCTGACACCGCTGAGCCTTTCTCAATGCACGATTCACGCTGGCTGCCAGTTAGTTGGCCAACCAGCGTGAGATTACAGTTGCAGGCAGATTGCAACCAGAAGCACATATTGCATCTGCTTCTGGGTACACCGATTGCACACGCCCGACAACCACAAGGTTCAGGCCATGGTTTTCAGGTCTTAGCCCAGTCAGCTGAAGAGTAGCTCCATGTTGAATGAGATTATTTTAAGAAGCCGCATTGATAACAGGGCCTAAATAACAAAGTATGTTGATGAAATCTAGGTTAGCAGATTGATGAAAAAGAAAAAGGAATTAAATGGATTAGGGCTGGTGGGTGCACAGGGTAAACACATTATGTGCCTGATGTTGGCAGCATGGGGCCTGGCGATGGTAACAGGCCTCACCACAACTAACATTATATAATTTATCACAAATAACAATACTTACTACCTTGATGAAACATAATTACAAAACCCATGTAGCAATGTAATAGTGTATTCATCAAATGCTACAGAAAAAAAGTCAGTAGAATTTTTTGATTGCACCATAGTAAATTTAATTTTATTCATTCATGGGATAAAGGCATCACTGGCAAGGCCAAATTAATTGCTCCCTATTTTCCCTTGAGAAGGTGGTGGTGAGCTGTCCTCTTTCGTGCAACAAAGTAGTTTGCTAAGGCAATTTCAAAGGGTAGTTATATGCAACCACATTGTGTGGGCAATCCAAACTGAGTAAGGACAGCACATTTCCTTCCCTAAAGGACTTTAGTGAACCAAATGGGTTGCTGTGACAAACCAGTAGTTTCATGGTTACAGTTACTGATACTAGCTTTTTATTTCTGATCTATTTAATTTAAATTTAAGTTCCCCAATTGTTGTGGTTGGATTGTGAACTCACAGGTAGAATTTTTCCAGCCAGGTGGAGACGGGCTCAGGACAATGTCAGGTGGGAAAATCTCAGATATGGAAATTGGGCCAGGATCCTGACATGATCCAGCCCTCTTCCAGATTTCCCAGGGCCACAAATGAAGGAGAGCAGGGAACCCCTCTGGACTTATTGGATAGGTAATTAAGAAATAGTTGAGGCTGTTAAGAAGCCACTTATGAGCTGTTTTAAAATGGAATTCTGGATTTCCCAGCCAGGGACCTGTCAGCAACTCATCAGGGTCACCAAAGCGTGTGCAGAACAGGAAGAGCTTCAACAGTGAAAATGACAAGCTGGGAAGGCTCTGATCAGTGAAACTGAGGAATACCACGCTTAGCCATTGAGGGGCTCCGTGTTCAAAGCACTTCTTTCAGAGAGAGCTTTCACTGCTTGACAGATGGGGATTGCCAACTTCTTAGAAGGTACTTCATCGAGCTAGCCCTTCAGTCACCTTCAGCACCTCCCTACTGCCAGCCTTCAACATGGTTTGGGAGCATCTTATGCAACTTCTACCTCTGCTGAGGATCAAAGGCAGAGACCACACCACTGCCAACAGTACCAGCAGCAGGAGCAATGCCAGCAACATCAGCTTCCTTCTCCTCAACTGCATGCCCCTTTGTTCTCCTGCAAGAAGAGAAAGCAGAGAAGCGTCAGTGGTTACAATAGCTTGCCTGGAGAGGAGAGAAGGACACTATTTGTGGAAGGTGACTGTAAGGCTTGGGTGTGAAAACACAATTGGCTGAGGGTGAGGGTGTGTTTGCTGCACATATGGGGCTGTGAGGTGCCTGCAAGGAGAGGAATGAGTGGAGTTTCAAGATGTATTTACCTGAAGCATGCTGTGCAGGAGAGTACTGGACAGAACAAAGTGTGGGACTTGGCATCTGAAAGTATTATGCCACTTACCTGCCACGTGATCCGATGTCCTGGGTCCACTTGGTGCACTGTCTCCAGATTGGAGTGAGCACATTCCTGCTGCCAATTGCCTTGGTCGCTTCCATCCACATCTCCTTGTTTGGAGAGGCTGTCTCCTTCCACCCCTTCTCAAGAGAGCACTGCAGTCACTCAGATCCTGCAGCAGGACCTCCAGGTAAGATTGAGAGACACAGGAGGAGGTCCTTCCCAGGTCTCTGCTCCATTCCTGTGATTATTGCAGCCTCAGAAATCCAAGTGTTGGTGAACTTTGCTGACGCATATGGTTGTTCCTTTAAATAGGTATCCTAGATTTGACTGTTTGAATATGTCATCCTGCCTGCCTGCCCTCTCTAGTTGGTCAGGGAGGGTGGGGCGGAATGATAATTGGTTTGCTTGAGTAAAGAGTAACAGGTGGATGCACAATTTAGTGTGTTGGGTTCCAGACTGAAAAAGGGTCACACAATTTCAGCAGGAACTAAAGTGGTAAGATTCCACCCCATATCCCTGGATCATTACTCCAGCAGGCCTCTTTGTTACTAGTCCAGTAATATAAGCAGTATTCTAACACAGCCCCATAAATTTTTAAGGAAAAAGGATTAGCAGTCCATAAAATCCACATTCTCTGTATACTGCTGTCATAATTGCCTACATGCTCTTTCTGAGCATTTGATCAAAGTGCCACATTTTTTTAAAAAAATGATTCATTCACAGGATGTGGGCTTCGCTGGCTGGGCCAGCATTTATTGCCCATCCCAAGTTGCCCTTGAAAAGGTGGTGGTGAGTTGTCTGTGGAGATTCAAGGTAAATATTGGAAATGGTTATTGGAGAACAATTGGTATTGAGAGGAATTATGTCAAGCTGAAACCTGGGGAAAATAGAGTGGGGTGCACCTGAATTTAGCATTATGACTATTGTTTTCTAACTGGACTCAGTAAATGAAGTGCAGATTGATAGGATTCAGAAGCTTCGTGGCCAAGGTCTTACAGGACCTCAGGGAGTAGGCTTAGATGCCGGGGGAAGCTGAAAAATCAGGAGGAGGACCTGTGGCCTTGCTGCCACCACTGCCATTTTATCAGCTGCAAGGAAGGTGGCGGATGATCCCATTCCACCACACTCCACAACCATCACCCCCCCCCCCCCCCCCCCCCCCCCCCCCCCCCCCCCAACCTACCAACCAGAGGCTTTAAGTAACTAATTAGGACACTTTCCACCACCACTGATATTTTACCACCGGTGGGTGGGACCTCTGCCACATGGGGAGGCCCCCAGGTATAAGCTGGCAGCCTCCTTGCAGGGCCAGTGACGGCCTCCCAATCAGGCCCAGTTCAATGAGGGGTACAGGAGAGCATGCCAGGAGCAGCACCAGGCATACCTAAAAATGAGGTGTCAACCTGGTGAATTACAATACAGGAGTGCTTGCATGCTAAACAGTGGAAGCAGCATGTCATAAACAGAGCTAAGCTGTCCCACGACCAATGGATCAGATCTAAGCTCTGCAGTCCTGCCCCATTCAGTTGTGAATGAGATGCATAATTAAACAATTAAATTAGGAGGAGGACATTCCACAAATTTCCCTATCTTCAATGATGGGGGAGCCCAGCACTTAAGTGCAAAAGTTGAGGTTGAAGTATTTGCAAACATTTTCAGCTAGAAGTGGCGACTTAGTCAGCCTCCTCCTGAGGTCCCCAGCATCACAGATGCCAGTCTTCAGCTAATTCGATTCACTCCACATGATATAAAGAAATGGTTGAATGCATTGGATACTGCAAAGGCTGTTAGCCTTGACAACATTCCAGCAGTAGTACTGAAGACAGCTACAACACTGGCAGCTATCAGGAGTTTGGAAAATTGCCTAGTTATGTCCTGTCCACAAAAAGCAGGACAAATCCAACCCAGTGAATTACCACCCCATAAGTCTACTCTCAATCATCAGCAAAGTGATGGAAGGTATCGTCGACAGTGCTATCAAGCAGCACTTAAACAGCACAATAACTTGCTCAGTTTGGGTTCTGCCAGGGCCAATCAGCTCCTGACCTCATTCCAGTCTTGGTCTAAACATGAACAAAAGAGCTGAACTCAAGATGTGAGGTGAGAGTGACTGTCCTTGTCATCAAGGCAGCATTTGACCAAATGTGGTATCAAGGAGCCATAGCAACTTAAATCAATGGGAACCAGGTGGAATATTCTCCTCTGGTTGGGACCCCACCCCTAGCACAAAGGATAATGGTTTGTTGGGGGTTAATCATTTTAGTACCAGGATATTACTGCAGGAATTCCTTAGGGTACTGTCCTAGGCCCAGCCATCTTCAGCTACTTCACCATTGACCTCCCATCCATCATAATGGGGATGTTCGATGACAATTGCATAATGTTCAGTACCAGCCTCCTCAGATACTGAATCAGTCTGTGTCCATTTGCAGCAAGACCTGGACAACATTCAGGCTTGAGCTGATAAGGGGCAAGTAATATTCGCACCACTTAAGTGCCAGGCACTGACCATCTCCAACAGGAGAGAATCTAACCATCTCCCCTTGACATTCAATGGCATTACCATTGCTAAATCCCCCATTATCAAGATCCTAGGGGTTACCATTGACCAAAAACTGATCTGGACAACCATATACATACTATGTCTACAAGGGCAGGTCTGAGATTGGGAATTCTGCAATGAGTAAGTCACCTCTTGACTCCCCATAGCGTGTCCACTATCTAAGAAGCACAATTCAGGAGCATGATGGAATATTCTCCATTTGCCTGGATGAGTGCAGTTCCAATAGCACTCAAGAAGCTCGACAGTACTCAAGACAAAGCAGTCTGTTGGATTGGACCCCGCCTACCATCTTCAACATTTATTCCCACCACCATCAACTCCCAGTGGCAGCAGTGTGTACCGGCTACAAGATGCACTGCAGCAATTCATTAAGACAGCACCTCTTGACAGCACCTTCCAAAACTATGACCTCTACCGCCAAGAAGGACAAAGTTAGCAGATGCATGGGAACACCACCACCTGCAAATTCCCCTCCAAGCCATACACCATCCTGACCTGGAACTATATCACCGTTCCTACACTGTCGCTGGGTCCAAATCCTGAAATTCCATTCTTAACTGCACTGTGGGTGCAACTACATCCCATGGACTGCAGTGGATCAAAAAGGCGGCTCACCATCTTCTCAAGGGCAATTAGGGATGAGCAACAAACGCTGGCCTACCTAACAATACCCGCAGCAAGAGCCACACCCCTGCGCAACGCCTCTCTCACAAATTCCCCCCCCTTCCCCACATGCCGAGGCCTGCCTGACAGGACCTGGCAACTCTGACCCCAATCATCTGTGTTTCAGGCCAGCTGCTCTGGGCCGGTGAGCCGGTCGCACTCCCAGCAGCGGCCACTGCTCCCATTTACCCTGCTGGGACTGAAGGGCTGCCAGCCCTCTGATTACACCAGAGTCCTTGGTGGCAGGATCTCCTCGCTTAAAGGGACAGGAGCTCCACAGGAGGCAGTTAATTGTCTAATGAATGGAAAATCCAGCTGTGGCTCCCAGAAATGGCAGAGGTGATGTTGCCCCAACTTCCCAAGTAAATTGCCAAAATAAGTTGTTACTGTTGACCTAGAATTTTGTCAAATGCTTTTTTGAAAGTCTAAATGAACTAGCTTGTGACATTCACCATTGTTAAATCAGGACTGGATTCTCCTGATTATGTTAATCCTTTACCGATACTCTCCTGTTATGACCTGTATGACTTGCTGATGCTTTTGAATGGAAAGCGCTATTGTGAATCCGCAAGTTCATTTGCATCACTTCCTTTTAAGAAAATAAACAAACTACTCATTGAAGTAAATTTAATTGAATGGAAATTTTAGGGGACTGAATGGGTTTAAATGAAGAAATTTTAAATCTATTGAAACACCTTGAATTCATAAGCCTGGATTTTCTGATTGCTAATTTACCATTGGAAGTAATCCATGTGGAATAACACAACTGCAGAAATACCAAATGGCCTGGTCTGATCCATTCAGAATCATATGGCATAGGTAACATTTTCTTTCAATGTAAGTGTGCTAATTTGACAAGAGCTGTCATTTTAATCTTTTATTTTAAGTTCGATTTAATTTCAGAAAATCTATTTTGTACATAAATGAGCAAAGTAGTGGCAAAGTGACACAAAGTAGGCCTGTATATCTTCACATATTCTTCCAGGTTTTAAATATCTACTTAAATATGAAATGTTATTTTTCTAAAAATGAATGAAGCAAACTGTATAATTTGCCCTCACTAATAGGTAAGTGAAAATTTCTATCTATTTTTCATTAATGAGCCGAATTTGCATAACCCATCCTTGCCAATGGAAGGTTTAAAATCTCTCTATATCCTGATGATGAGGGTAATCTACATAATTTATTCTCACCAGTAAAATATAACTGGACATTTCATAGCTTTCCATACTGTACCATAACCTGTACCTAGAATGGTAAGCACTTCAAGATTCACAATCATTTATAAGTTGCAAATACTAATTAAGCATATTTAACCACAGCGTGTAATTGGATAAATGTGCATAACTAAACTAAAAGCACCATACTAACATAGAAAAGTTACAATTCTTAAAGAATAAAGTCAGATTTGGAATGATATTTAATCTAATATTTCAAAATTGAGTGCAATCTGAGCATTCGAGTTAAACTTAGGCTCATTATTTAAAAAAGGAGAAATCTGTAAAAAAAAATTACTTCCATTTTACAGTATAATATAGTTACAGTATAGGTCTATATTCCTGGAGCTTAGATGAATGAGAGGTGATTTAATTGAAACATATAAAATTCTTAAGGGATTTGACAGGGGAGATGCTGAGAATTTTTTTCCCTGGCTGGGGAATCTAGAGCACAGGGTCACAGTCACATAATTAGGGTCTGGCCATTTCAGACTGAGATGAGGAGAAAATTCATCACCGCAAAGGGTTGTAAGTCTTTGGAATTCTCTACCCCAGAGGACCGTAGATGCTCACTCATTGAGTATATTCAAGACAGAGGCCGATAGTTTTTTGGGTACCTGAGGAATTAAAGGGCATGGGGATGGTGTGGAAAGATGGAGTTGTGGTAAAAGATCTTGTTAAATGGAAGAGCAGCTACTAATTCTTATGTCCTTATGTACATTGTATTTATACAGTGATAATCATATAGTACTTCACAAAGATGAGAATCTATTCAAATGCACATGTATGAGAATACAGCAGTTTAAGGAATTTACACCGCAGTTGTAAAGTGCAAAGCATTTCTTCGAGAAAGTTCACTTGTAGTTGAAGCCAAAATGTGGCTATAAGTCATTTGTGATGTAAAGGGTGGGGGGGCCGGTGGTGCTCTGACAAGTGACATCAACTTTACTTATAGGGATTGGAAGTTCTGTTTCTCAGACAGAAGTCTTTCTGACTCGTGTGCTGGAAATCATTAAATGTTGATTTAATTAACACATTGATTTGTAAGAAAATTAAAAGGGGGAACAACAAAAATACCACCTAATCTGACTTACTTGATAAGGTTTTCGATCATATAACATTCTCTATTCATTCTTAAGTCAGGTGATCAGACATGCATTAATCACTGTCAGTGCTATTAAACTTTTCCCTGGAAATACTAATGTAATACTTAACTAAATCATTGTGCTTAAAATGGATTTAAGATTAAATTTAGTGAAGTAGAAACTCAATCTTATTCCACATTAAGTTACAGTTTTCTAAAGTACTTAAACTGATTTACACTCTTCTGAGTATTTATCGATGGTTTAGAGCATTTATTCAAAGGCTAACTTACCTATAGGGAAAAAAAACTCTGCTCATCTAAGTTAAGTAATTTATTTTGTTGCACCAATTCCAGTGATACACTCTTATCATCCACTTGATCTGAACAGTGGAGTATGATTATTTTAAAGTTTGGAGACATCGAAGCTGGTGAAAACATGAAAAGCCTTCCTTAGATGGTTGCACCAACAACACGGGGCAGAATCTTCTGCCTGTCAGGTGGGCCAGTCGGGGGTGGGTGCAGAGTCAATCACCACCCGCGATCGGCTGCGCGCCTCCATTTTACTTGGGCGGGCCAATTAAGGCAGTTAAATGCTCAGCACTACCTATGCGGGCTGGGAGGGGAGGGAGAATCAGGGCCTGCGCTCTTACGAGAGAAAGCGCAGAAATCTCCCTGAGGCACGGTGATATCACTGGAATTAGCGCAACAAAATAAATTACTTAACTCAGACAGCATGGGCCTGTTCAGCTGGCAGGAGGCTGCCTCCCAATGACAGACTTGGAGGCAATGCTTCAGGCAAGCCCAAAGATGCTACCTGCTTGCTTGGGTGCAGGAGCAGCCACAGACGCCCCGGGAGGGGGGTTCCCCCACAACCACCACCAGGCCTGGCTGCAGATGTATATCTTTTAACTTAGGGTAAAAAAAAAGTTGGAGGGAGGGCAGCTGAACAGGCCCCTGCTGTCTGCGGGGATCTGAAGGCCAACTGGAAAATCCCAGTAGGCTTCCTTTAATTGACCTCAATAGGCTTTCAATGTCTGTGTTGACATGTCACATGTGGGTGGGTAGCCCTGCTGCCCTACCCCTCATTTTGCCTCCACAAAAAATGGCCCACTGGCAGGATGGAAAGGGGGAACTGGCTTACCGCTGATGGGGCAGTTTTTAACACCTGCCCACGTCTGATCCAGGCCCCAGCAGAGGCTGAAAATCCAACCAAGCATAGGACGAGCATTATTTATGCAGCTGCGACAAGTGTATTCCTCCACCATGTAATAGCGTTTTGAGAGCACCATGAAAGTGCCATGGATACCTTGATCATCCTAAAGCATCAAACCGTAGATGAATATCTTCAGTTGTTGGATAGATTGCTTGTTGTGCAGTGTGTGTGAGATTCTCACTTGTTCTAACAGGCTCTGAAAATGTGACATTTGACCAATCAGAACACAGATCTATGTATATTTGGATAAAAGCAAATTTAGAGTTTAGTTAAAATGAGAACAGTTTGCTGTTCTATAAATGAGATAGCTTAAGCTCCACTTTGTCATATCATTAGAGGACGCGTAAAGCTGTGTTTCTTTACTTATAATTTACTCCTCAAATCACGTTCACAAAATGAATTTCAATTTCAGTGTACAGTATATTAAATACATAGAAATTAAGCATACAGGTAACAGCAGTAATTATGACAAAATCCTGAATGAGTTTAGTAACAGGCCTCAAGTGCTTTTCAGTTCTGAGCTCAGATCTTCAAATGCGAAATGTCTTCTCTGACACCCATTTTTCTACTTTTTTGTTAGTCTTTCTACTTCACAGTCCACATATTTCTGCATCGTCCACATAACTCCATGTAAAGTAAATTTTACTGAGCTTCTTCCCTTGTCCATTATCAATTAATTTAGTTCTAATGATTTTTTTTTCTATAAACCACCTCAACTCCCCAACTCTATTTCACTGTTGTTACCATTGTGCCAAGCAGAACTTTTATTTATAAATCTGTGTCATTAAAAACTAATTTTTTATCAACTGATTAAAGTTATTTGCAGTATGCACTGGAATGTCTTTTAATTAGGTTTAGTGTCTAAGCTGACCATTGTTTTAAGGTCAGCTTTTATCAACAGTTTAGTGGGCACTGCATCTAAATTGACTTATAGATTCATAGAGGTCTACAGCACAGAAAAAGGCCCTTTGGCTCATCGAGTCTGCGCCGGTCAAACAAGTACCAAACTATTCTAATCCTATTTTCCAACACTAGGTCCATAGCCTTGTATGCCCTGGCATCACAAGTGCACATCCAAATACTTCTTAAGTGTTATGAGGGTTTCTGCCTCTACCACCCTTTCAGGCAGTAAGTTCCAGATTCCTACCACCCTTTGGGTGAAAAAATTCTTCCTCACATCCCCTCTAAACCTCCTGCCCCTTAACTTAAATCTATGCCGCCTGGTTATTGATCTCTCCGTCAAGGGGAAACATTCCTTCCTGTCTACTCTGTCTATGCCCCTCATAATTTTATACACCTCAATCATGTCCCCCCTCAATCTCCTCTG
This sequence comes from Carcharodon carcharias, assembly GCF_017639515.1. Lineage (NCBI taxonomy): Eukaryota > Metazoa > Chordata > Chondrichthyes > Lamniformes > Lamnidae > Carcharodon > Carcharodon carcharias. Next base: position 67,376,109 of record NC_054469.1, on the reverse strand, counting down.
TTCCAGGGAAAATAACCCCAGTCTATCCAATCTCTCCTCATAACTTAAACTCTCCAGCCCAGGCAACATCCTGGTAAATCTCCTCTGCACTCTCTCTAGTTCAATCATACCCTTCCTATAATGCGGATTCCAGAACTACACGCAATACTCTAGCTGTGGCCTAACCAGCGTTTTATACAGTTCCAGCATAACCTCCCTGCTCTTACATTCTATGCCTTGGCTAATAAAGGCAAATATCCCATATGCCTTCTGAACTACCTGATCTATCTGTCCCGCTACCTTAAGGGACCAGTGGACATGCACACCAAGGTCCCTCTGATCCTGGGTATTTCCCAGGATCCTACCATTCATCATGAATTCCCGTGCTTTGTTTGTCCTTCCCAAGTTCATCACCTCACACTTATCCGGATTAAATTCCATTTGTCATTGATCAGCCCATCTGACCAGCCCGTCTATATCCTTCTGTAATCTAAGGCTATCCTCCTCACTATTTACCACCCCACCATTTTCATGTCATCCGCGAACTTACTGAACCTACACTCAAGCCTAAATTGTTGAAATATACCACAAACTGCAAGGGACCCAACACCGATCCCTGTGGAACCCCACTGGACACAGGCATCCAGTCACAAAAACACTCCTCAACCATTACCTTCTGTTTCCTGCCACTCAGCCAATTATGGATCCAATTTGCCAAATTGCCTTGGATCCCATGGGCTCTTAGCTTCATTATCAGTCTCCAATGTGAGACCTCATCAAAAGCCTTGCTGAAGTTGAAGTAGACTACGTCAAATACATTGCCCTCATCTGCACACCTGGTCACCTCTTTGAAAAATTCAATCAAATTGGTCAGGCTTGACCTCGCCTTAACAAAACCATGCTGACTGTCCTGGATTAATCCCTGCCTCTCCAAGTGTATATTGATTCTGTCTCTCAGAATTGCTCCCAATAGTTTCCCCACCACTGAGGTTAGATTTACTGGCCTGGAAGGTTTATCCCTTCCCCCTTTCATGAATAATGGTACCACACTGGCTGTCCTCCAGTCCTCTGGCACCTGTCCTGTGACCAGAGAGGTATTGAAAATTATTGCCAATGCCCCTGCTATCTCCTCCCTTGCCTCACTCAACAGCTTGGGATACGTTTCATCCAGGCCTGAGATTTATCTACTTTTAAGCCTGCCGGACCACTTAGAACCTCCTCCCCTTTCTATTCTAATTTCTATAATTATATCACAGTCTTTCTGCCTGATTTCCCATACCCACGTTGTCCCTCTCACTTGTGAACACCAACACAAATTATTCATTTAGAATCCTACCTACGTTTTCTGGCCCCACACACATTACCACTATGGCCCTTAATGGGTCCTACTCTTTCCCTAGTTATCCTCTTACTCTTAGTGTACTTGTAAAATAACTTTGGATTTTCCTTTATTTTACCTGCCAATGTTTTTTTCATGCCCCCCTTTTCCTCTCCTAATTTCCTTTTTAAGTTCCCCCCTACACATTCTATACTCCTCTAGGGCTTCCGCTGTTTTGAGCCCTCGGTATCTGCCACTTTGCCTCCCCTTTTCTCTTTATACAATCCTATATATCCTTCGACATCCAGGGTTCCCTGGATTTGTTGGTCCCAACCCAACCTTTGTCTTTACTGGAATATGTTGGCCTTGTACTCTCCCTATTTCCTTCTTGAATGATTCCCACTTGTCTGACGCAGATTTACCTAAAAGTAGCTGCTCCCAGTACACTCTGGCCAAATCATATCTGATCTTATTAAAATCGGCCTTCCCCCAATTTAGAACTCTGATTTCTGGCCCACCTTTGTCCTTTTCCATAACAACCTTGAATCTAACGGAGTTACGATCACTATCTGCAAAATGGTCCCCCACTGAGACCTCTACCACTTGCCCGGCTTCATTTCCTAAAATTAAATCCAGGACCGCCCCCTCTCTTGTAGGACCTTCTATGTGCTGGCTTAAAAAGCTCTCCTAGATGCATTTTAAGAATTCCACCCCCTCTAAACCTATCACACTATGACTAATCCAGTTAATGTTGAGGAAGTTGAAATCCCCCACTATTACTACCCTATTACTTTTACACTTCTCTGAAATTTGCCTACATTTCTGCTCTTCTTTTTCTCTCTATTTGGGGGCCTAGAGTACACTCCCAGCAGTGTGATTGCTCCTTTTTTTTTAGATTCTATCCATATGGCTTCATTTGAGGAACCTTGTAAGCTGTTATCCCTCCTTACTGCTGTGATTGATTCCTTGATCAATATTGCCATACCCCCTCCTCAATCTTGCCCCTCTCTCAACCATGTCTCTGTGACAGCAATGACGTCATACTTCCATGTGTTAATTTGTGCCCTCAACTCATCTGCCTTATTCGTCAGACTCCTTGCATTAAAATAAATACTACCCAACCTTGCCAACCTCCCATGTGCCTTAACTGACCTATAATTTATATGCCTTCCAGACGCACTTGCTCCCTCTTCTAATTTTGGCTGTGCATCTCCTCCTGCTGAAGCTCCTCTCAGCATCCCAACCCCTGCCAAGTGAGGTTAAACCCTCCCCAACAGCACGAACAAACCTCCCCGCAAGAATGATGGTCCCATTCCGGTTCAGGTGCAACCTATCCGCCTTGTACAGGTCCCAACGTTCCCAGAAGTGGTCCCAATGTACCAGAAATCTAAAGCCCTCCTTCCTGCACCACCTCTCCAGCCACACATTCATCCAGGCTAACCTTCTATTTATATACTCACTAGCGCTTGGCACCAGAAGTAATCCAGAGATTACTACCATTGAGGTCCTGTTTTCCCTTTAGGATGCCCTGCAGCTGTTCAGTGACATCCGTGACCCTGGCACCAGGGAGGCAACATACCATCCTGGAATCACGTCTACGGCCGCAGAAATGCCTGTTTGTTCCCCTTACTATTGAGTCTCCTACCACTATTGCTATTCCCCTCTTTTTCTTCCTCCCCTGTGCATCTGAGCCACTCACAGTGCCATGAGCACGGCTGCGTTCCCCAGCGGAACCTTCACTCTCACGGTTTTCCAATACAGAAAAACGGTTATCGAGCGAGATGTACCCTGGGGATTTCCTGACTACTGCTTCCTCATTTTACAGGCAAAGGTTAAAGGTTCCTATTGCTACAATATAAAATCATTAGCAGACTTCAGGGCAGTCAAATTAACCCTTTCCTTACAAAATACTGGGGAATTGGACCATTGACAATTGTAGATTCTTTGGGTCGAGGCCTAACTATCAGGAAACCACTTTACTCATTGATGCAGGATATCCTGTCAGTTAAAGGCAACCATGTTAATATAAAAGGCCTGTTTTCAGAATGCAGTGTACAAAATAGTAATGTCCTACTTTCAAAACAGGAAGTTTCTATTAATTAACTTCATCTACCGCTTTAGAGCTATATTAACATGAATAAACGGTAAATTGAATATTGCTTACAATTTTGTCATTGTCAGTGTTGTTATGTGTTACATCAAGGAGTTAAAAATAGATGTAAACCTGTAGGTATACTTTTTCATTTTATTATTTCATTTGCAGACTTGCAGTAATGAAGGAAAGTGTGCCTGCGATCTACAATGGGATGGCGCTGACTGCACTATATATACACCAAAGACAGTAACAGAAGGACCAGGTTTGTGTAAATTAATAGTGTGCCTGTTGCAATGTCTGTGAACATTTCACAAGTAGGTGACAGTACCATTTATAGGAACAGTGATAGGGCATTTAGCCCTTCAGACTTGTTCTGCCATGCTATTAGATCAAGGCTAATCTGTACCTTTGTTCCATATTCCTTGATACTTTTGCGTAATAAAAGTCTAATCAATCTCAGTCTTGAAATTTCTATTGAGCCTGCATCCACTGTCTTTATGAACAAGAGCTTCCTGATTTCATGCCTTACTGGCCTGGGTTTAATTTGAAGATTATTCTCCCATGGGCTGGATTCCCTCTCCAAAGGAAATAGTTCCTCTTCATTACACTATTGGATTCCTCTATAATTTTAAATACCTTGATTAGATTACCCTTCAACTTTATGATCCCAAGGAAATGCAAATCAAGTTTATGCAACGTGTCCTCATAATTTACCCTTTTTAAGCCCTGCATCATACAAGATGCACTACAACAACTCACCAAGCCTCCTTAGACAGCATCTTCTAAACCCATGACCGCTACCATCTAGAAGGACAAGTGCAGCAGATACATAGGAATGCCACCAGCAGGAAGTTCCCTTCCAAGTCACTCACCATCCTGACTTGGAAAACATTACCATTCCTTCACTGTTGCTGTGTCAAAATCCTGAAACTCCCTCCCTAACAGCACTGTGGGTGTACCTACACCACATGGACTGCGGTGGCTCAAGAAGACAACTCACCACCACCTTCTCAAGGACAATTAGGGATGGGCAATAAATGCTGGCCTAGTCAGTGACATCCACGTCCCATAAATGAATTTTTAAAAAATCATTCTGGTGAATCAATGCTGCACCCTCTTCAAGGTCATAACTTTTCTGAACTATAATGCCCAGAACGGAATGCAGTTTTGGCTGCATCCATGCCAGGAAAATTTTAGTTGGGCAGACCTGGCATCAGCTCTGCTCAGGGTAACCTGATTTCAGGAAGATCCGAAAATACATATTGTACCCCTTCGAATAAATGTGAGGGACCTAACATCTGATTTAGGCAGCTACAAGGGATGCCTGAAAAATCATCTTACGCAGTGTGGAGTAGGATATGCCACAGATATGTTTTGGCATGGGAAGTTGGTCCTTTTTTTTGCCAGAAATGCTGGTGCAGCAAGGACCATTTTTGTTCCAGAGTGACATATCTAGTGTGTGAAAACATAAATAGCGTAATTGAGCTTAATAAGAAATAAGTAAGGGCCCAAGTCTTCCAGTCTCCAGATCGTCGGAGACAGTACTTACGTACGACCGTGCGTATGACAGAAGATGCGCAGAAGTCCTGATGCACGGATATATGTGAGAATTGCTCGGGAAGTTTAAATTTCCAATGGTCAATTCTCTGCTGCCCAATGCTGTCCCGAAATGAGCTAGAGTTGGAGACTTGGGGCAGATCCGCATGACTTACCATGATAGTTATCCAGGAAATGTTACTTTAAAACCTGATATAACAGCTGGATAACTCCACAACTGAACAATCACCATCACCCATAACTGAGTACCTTCCCGATCACTCAACAATTCCTCAAACATTCAACTACCTCCCCCCCAACCACCCAACTTCTCTCCCTCACCACCCAACTATCTCCTTGACCATTCAACTAACCCCCCGACTACCTGACTACCTCCCCGAATACCCAGAACACCCGCAACCCCACCACCCGCCCCCCCAAGCCCCCCGACTATCCCCTCGACCACCCTCCCGATCAGACCTGAATATTCTCCCCACCACCAGACTAACCCCCGACCAGAGCAGACCATCCCCTAACCGCTCAATTTTCTAATTCACCCTGTACTTAGTTTTCCAGAAGACATTTGTTAAGGTGCCACATCAAAGGCTGTTGCGGAAAATAAAAGCTGATGGTGTAGTGGGTAACATTGGCATGGATAGAAGATTGGCTAGCTAACAGGAATCAGAGGGTAGCCATAAATGGGTCTTTTTCTGGTTGGGGGAATGTAACGAGTGGTGTGCCACAGGGATCGGTGCTGGGGCCTCAGCTTTTTACAATTTATGTGAATGACTTGGATGAAGGGACAGATAGTACGGTTCCTAAATTTGCTGATGACACAAAACAGGTAGGAAAGTAAGTTGTGAAGAGGACATAAGGAGGCTACAGTGTGACATAGATAGGTTAAGTGACTGGGCAAAGACCTGGCATATGGAGTATAATGTGGGCAAATGTAAAATTGTCCATTTTAGCAGGAAGAATAAAAAGAAAGCATATTATCTAAACAGTGAGAGATTGCAGAGCTCTGAGATTCAGAGGAGTCTGGGTGTCCTTGTGCATGAATCACAAAAGACTAGTATGTAGGTACAGCAAGTAATTAGGAAAGCCATTAGAATGCTATTGTTTATTGTGAGGGGAATTGATTACAAAAGTTGGGAGGTTATGCTTTAGTTGTGCAGGGCACTGTTGAGATCATATCTGGAGTACTGAGATTTGGTCTCCTTATTTAAGGAAAGACGTAAATGCATTAGATGCAGTCCAGAGGAGGTTTACTAGGCTAATACTAGAAGCAAGGGAACTGTTGAACAGTTTGGCGGTTTGTCTTATGAGGAAAGGTTGGACAGGCTGGGCTTCCACTGGAGTTTAGAGGAGTGAGATGTGACTTGATCAAAACCTAAAGATCCTGAGGGGTCTTGACAGAGTGGATGTGGAGAGGATGTTTCCTCTTGAGGGAGACTCTAGAACTAGGGGGTGTCCCTGCTCCCATCACTCCCATTTGTAAAATCTCCACCTTTTGCACTCTTAAACCCGAAGGTTGATGACAGAATGCTTCCAATGTACAAGTAGCCTAATTGTTTATCGCCAGATTTGGTTTTATCATCTCCCTCTTCTTATCTAAATCCTTCCACTACCCGAGGATTATCCTATACGCTAATTCTGTTCTATCACCGGTCACCTCCTCTGACCTATTTCCTTTTCTCAGACAAGCTAAAAGCCAAATGTGTAAAGCTTATTGACCTCTTCATCTTGAAGATTGTGACTACTTACTGGTCTGCCTCAAGCATGTCTTCCACTTAGCCAGGTGGCAATATTATTAATTTACTCAACATTACATTCCAACTTCTCCTCCATCTCTACCAACATAAGCAAAGACCTTCAATAAGATCATGACACACATACTTATATATACACACCTACACACACACACACACATATATATATATATATATATATGTGTATAAGAGAGAGAGAGTGGAAACTTTCTTATCCTCTTCTACAGCCTTCTAGGCATATGACCTGAAGAAATATCCTGGATTTAGTATAGAAACATTAACAAAAGATTGGATAGAATTGGATGATGACTAAAGGAGATCATTAATTAAGAAGGAGCAATGTAGTGATAGAACTGAACATGTATGAATTATTAGAACAAAGAAAAGTACAGCACAGGAACAAGCCCTTCGGCCCTCCAAGCCTACGCCGATCATATTGCCTGTCAAACTAAAACATTTTGCACTTCCTGGGTCCGTATCCCTCTATTCCCATCCTATTCATGTATTTGTCAAGCTGCCTCTTAAACACCACTATCGTACCTGCTTCCACCACCTCCTTTGGCAGCGAATTCCAGACACTCACTACCCTCTGCGTAAAAAACTTGCCCCGCACATCTCCTCTAAAGTTTTCTCCTCTCACCTTAAATCTATGTCCCCTAGTAATTGACTCTTCCACCCTGGGAAAAAGCTTCTGACTATCTACTCTATCCATGCCACTCATAATTTTGTAAACTTCTATCAAGTTGCCCCTCAATCTCCGTCGCTCTAGCGAGAACAATCTGAGTTTCTCCAACCTCTCCTCATAGCTAATAACCTCCAGACCAGGCAGCATCCTGGTAAACTTCCTCTGCACCCTCTCCAACGCCTCCATATCCTTCTGGTAATGTGGCGACCAGAATTGCATGCAATATTCCAATTGTGGCCTAACTAAGGTTCTATACAGCTGCAGCCTGACTTCCCAGCTTTTATACTCAATACCGCTGCTGATGAAAGCAAGCATGCCATATGCCTTCCTGACTACCTTATCCACCTGTGTTGCCACTTTCAGTGACCTGTGGACCTGAACACCCAGATCCCTCTGCCCGTCAATGCACTTAAGGGTTCTGCCATTTACTGTATAATTCCTACCTGTATTAAACTTTCCAAGATGCATTACCTCGCATTTGTCCGGATTAAACTTCATCTGCCATTTCTCCGCCCAAGTCTCCAACCGATGTATATCCTGTTGTATCCTTTGACAATCCTCTTCACTATCTGCAACTCCTCCAACATTAGTGCCATCTGCAAACTTACTAATTAGCCCATTTACATTTTCCTCCAAATCATTTACATATACTACAAACAGCAAAGGTCCCAGCACTGATACCTGCGGAACACCACTAGTCACAGCTCTCCATTCAGAAAAGCACCCTTCCACTGCTACCCTCTCTTCTATGACCAAACCAATTCTGCATCCATCTTGCCAGCTCACCTCTGATCCCGTATGACTTTATCTTCTGTACCAGTCTGCCATGAGGGACCTTGTCAAAGGCCTTACAGAAATCCTTGTATCTAACATCCACTGCCCTTCCATCGTCGATCTTCTTTGTCACTTCCTCGAAAAACTCTATCAAGTTAATGAGACACGACCTCCCCTTCACAAAACCATGCTGCTTCTCACTAATACACCCATTTGCTTCCAAATGGTAGTAAATCCTGTCACGAAGAATCTTCTCCAATAATTTCCCTACCACTGACGTAAAGCTCACCGGCCTGTAATTTCCTGGATTATCCCTGCTAGCCTTCTTAAACAATGGAACAACATTGGCCATTCTCCAGTCCTCTGGGACCTCACCTGTAGCCAGTGAGGATGCAAAGATTTCTGTCAAGGCCCTAGCAATCTCCTCCCTTGCCTCCCTCAGTACTCTGGGGTAGATCCCACCTGGCCCTGGGGACTTATCCACCTTAATATTCTTCAAGACGCCTAATACCTCTTTTTTGATCTCAACATGATCCAGGCTATCTACACACTCTTCCCTAGACAAATCAACCGCTAAGTTCTTCTCTTTGGTGAATACTGATGAGAAGTACTCATTTAGTATCTCTCCCATTTCTTCTGGCTCCATACACAGATTCCCACCTCTGTCCCTGAATGGGCCTATCTTATCCCTGGCTACCCTCTTACTTTTTACATATGTATAAAAGGCCTTGGGATTTTCCTTAATCCTGGTTGCCAATGACTTTTCATGACCCCTTTTAGCCCTCCTGACTCCTTGCTTAAGCTTCTTCCTACTTTCTTTATATTCTCCATAGGCTTCATCTGTTCCCAGCCTTCTAGCCCTTACGAATGCTTCCCTTATCTTTTTGACTAATCTCACAATATCCTTCATTAGCCAAGGTTCCTGAAACTTGCTATCCTTCATCCTAGCAAGAACATGCTGATACTGAATTCTTATCAATTGACATTTGAAAGCCCCCCACATGTCAGTTGTTGATTTGCCCTCAAACATCTGCCTCCAATCTACATTCCTCAGTTCCTGCCTAATATTGTTATAATTAGCCTTCCCCCAATTAAGCACCTTAACCCGAGGACTCCTGTCATCCTTATCCACCAGTATCTTGAAACTTACTGAATTATGGTCACTTTTCCCGAAATGCTCCCCTACTGAAACTTCGACCACCTGGCTGGGTTCATTCCCTAATACCAGGTCCAGTTTTGCCCCTTCCCTAGTTGGACTATCTACATATTGTCTCAGGAAGCCCTCCTGGATGCACCTTACAAATTCTGCATCATCCAAACCCCTAGCACTAAGTGATTCCCAGTCAATATAGGGAAAGTTAAAATCACCCACCACAACAACCCTATTGCTTTTACATCTTTCCAAAATCTGCCTACATAACTGTTCCTCAATCTCTCACCAGCAACTGGGAGGTCTATAGTAAACCCCCAACATTGTGACTGCACCCTTCCTCTTCCAGAGCTCTACCCATATTGCCTCGCTGCATGAGCCCACCGAGGTTAGGTCAAGCAATTTGAAAAGAAACTAAATAGTCATGAATAAAGGCAGTTTAATTGCCAACTCGTTACATTTTGAGCAAACAGTAAGTGTTTGGCATACCTGTTTGTGCCTGAAGGCCTCATAGAATTGTAGATTTATAAAATCTCTCATGCAACCTATTGTTAATGTACATGTATGACTTTCTCAGTCTAGTTCATCAGCTGCCCTACACATAATTGATATTTTAGTGCATGTACAGTAGAGCTGAATCACATTCTATCTTTGGTTCACAATTAAGTATACCTCATGTACCTGAAGTATACTTTGCACTGTTCAAAGTTAAAGCTGCAAAGATGATAAATTTATTTAATTGTAGTATACGTAAAGAGCTTTGTAAGCATGGAGTTTTTTGAGTAGCATGTGCTGTAGACACCCAAATGATTCCACTGATGCTTAGAAATAAGTTGCCATTTGCTTAAAATTATTCAGATTCATCAGATATTAGTTTATTTTGAAAATGGTCCTTGAATCTCAGCATCTTAGGTACATTTATGAATATTGGTCTAGGAAAAGCCTATCCAGCATGTAGCCTAAGCTATATGACCTATAGGGCTGAATTTTATTGGAAGGGGGAGGGGGACCGGTGTACTGTTTGCAACCCCCCTTCCGCCCCTACCCCCACCCCCCGCCTCCCATTAGAAAGGTCAGTCACAAACCAACTGACTTTAAAGAAGGCTGCACCAAACTGTGGGTACCCTTAACAAGCAGAGAGTGGGATGCTGGAAGGAAGATCCAACTTTGAGAACTGCCAGCCATGCAGACCCAGCAGTGCCAGAACTCATGGGTGCTGCTGGGACTGCAAGAAGGCCCATGAAGAACGGTCATAGATCCTGGACCCAGATAAGTCCCAGGAGTTTTGGCAAGAAGGGATCAAGCACCTTAGGGAGCGGGGCATACGGGGTGGGTGTCAGGTTTTGGAGGCCGGCAGAAAGGCACAAAGTGGGGATTTGATCTAAGGGGCGTGCCTCCAATGCGCACAGGGCACCGCCCAAAGAATGTAACTCCCCCTTTCATCTTGCCCATTCATTAACTTTAGTGAAAAAATGGCCTTTCCATTCTCAGCACCTTCCATTGCCTGGAATACTATGGCAGTGGAGGCAGATTGAGGTCCTTAAGTGACCATTTATTGGTCACTCAGGGCCTCAATAGGCTTGAGAGTGGACGGGCTAGTGGGCACCTTACCCACCCTCCTTATTATGGAGACCAGGATGGGGTGGGCGGGAAGGCGATGGGTTACCCACATGCCATTTTCTACATGCCTCTTCCACCAAAAACTTGCCCAACGGCAGGTGGGGTGGGGGGGCCTAAAATCCAGCCCTTAAGCTCAACCATCATAGTTTTTTTGTGAATACAGACCTAATAGGCCAGGGGAGACAATACTGACATGCCTTTGCTGATGGTTACTTACATTCCTATCTTAGCAGAACATTTTACACAGCATATTGTTGTAAACTAAATGGCAAGCTCATCTCCCATTTCACTCATATTGTAGATACAATATACATACAATTTTTAATGGGTGACAGCATTGGGTTTCTTTTTTCAAAGAATAACAAACTGAATTGTGGGTTATGATCCAAAAATACGAATTAAAATCCAATGTAGTAAAAACAAAATGTCATATTCATTCATCTCAAAACATAGACCTTTATCTAAAGCTGTTCATCCATTGTGAGTTATTTCCTTGAGTTGTCAGATTTTGGGGTTATGCTAGCTTTTTTGAGTTTATTAGGTTGACACATATGGGTAATGTGACAAAATGTCTAATATGTGTTATAGTGTAGGATTTTATTATTGTTGTATGTTGATAAAGAGCAGATTCACTAAGAAACAAAAGACTGTGAAATACAGACATTGTGTGGTTGGGAGTTGTATATTTAAATTTCTGATGTCCTGGTCGTTTATCTTTCGGTAAAAAAAAACATTTCCCAGCCTATTTTGTTAAAATGAATAGTCTGACTGAAGTTATCAAACAGATAGAGAGAGGGCACCAGGACTCCATGCCTGGTAAAGCAACTAACTAACAAATAAATATTCAGGGAACATGGCCCCAATATTAAAGGGAAGAGGGGGAAGGGTGGGAGGGAGCTTGGTAGTGGGCAAAGAGCCTGAAAACCAGGGACATGGGGGCACCGGACTCATTTAAATAAAAATGCATATACTCCCACCCCACACCTGGACTGGCTGCCAAGCCGGGTGATGAGAGTAGAAATTTGGAGGCGGGAGGCCACAGCTAGGAACCCATTAGAATCATCCCTGGCCATCGGAGGTGGAAGAGGATGGCCTTGGGTAGGATCGCAATTGGGACGGAGAGGTTGAGCATAACACACCTTGGGTGGGGAGGTCGGCGGCGTCCTTTCGAGGCATCAAGAGAGCAATTCTGTTCCTCCTGGCCAAAAACAAGCTTAAAAACAGGTAAAGGTGTAAAACTTTTCTGGGCCTCTGCTGGCTCCTCCTGCCATGTTTCTACTAACAAGCAATAGATAGCTTGGAACTCCACCTGTGGTGAGGTTAAAAATATGATGCTGAACTCATGACATCGTCTGACTGTCACTTTGAAAACTTATGAAGGGTCCTGTTTTTAGTGGGAGGCTCCGCAAGGGCCTTTGTCACTGCTGTAAACAATAACAAAGCAGGAAATGTAGAAAGTTTGGGTCAGGTTACGGGATTGAATATTTGACTCCACACTCCTCCTGTCACACCCCCAACCCCCCACCCACCCTCCTCCTGCCTTTCAGGAGCTGGGGGTTAAAATTGAGGCCCATCTGTCCCATACAGAGTATGTTGCAATTTAATGCTACAATGTGATTAAGTTTTAAAATTCAATCTTCCAAAGAGGATTGGTTAATCCACTAATTATGAGGGGCTCAATTCTGACTATTTGGCAGCTGACTGGTGGAGTGTACTTTTGGGCTGATGCCACCCCAGTCAAAATTAAACTCTCACCCAGTGAACCCAATGAATGTAAAACAGATTGAAGGGAGAGAGTTTAACAGGGCTAAATTTGGAATCATGCAAATGATGGGAGGATTATTAGCCAAGGTGTTGTTTGGGCTCAGAAAAGGGTTGAACCTTGATTTTGGTCATAATGATTGAATACAATGGGTCAAGGGCAAGAAGTCATTTTCTAAGATCGCTGAATTCTAAATAGAGTTGATAAAAATCAACCAAATAGTTAGCTTCCTCTTGGAGAGCTGGCAACTAAACTACAACAAGCAAAAAAGTAGTGGAAAGGACTGTTCACAACAGTAATGAGAAGTCTTTGCCAAGGGATGGCAAGATGCAGTTGCTGCTGGGGAGGCAAGAAAATAGCAGTTAATTCTTATTAGTCTGACAGATTATATACAATGATTACAGTAAAATAACTGTGGCCTTAGCTGGTTTAGGCAGATAAGAAATAGTTTTATTAACATAATAAATTTGTTAATTGGAAGAGCAGACACAATCAGAATATAATTACATTTTGCCTAGGGGAAGGTGACTCATTAAAATAGAACTCTTTCACAAAGGCAACAGTTATAATCTAGAAAGACAAAGGGAATTTAATAAAACAACATCTCTTGCATTTTGATTTCTAACATGGTGCACATTGTGCCCAATCTAACTTGAATTAAAACTTCCTTATTATACACATACAAATATCTAACTAGTGTTATAAAATGTAATTACATAACACATATTAATTGTGTGGCTTTACAAACTCTCATTTTGTTACTATCATTGGATATGCAGTACATAGGGGCATAATTTGCTGACAAAATATTGGTGAGGCAAATGATGCTCACCATTGTTCAGTGCAAATGCTACAAAAACTTCAGGTGAGGATAGATGTGCGGTTAAGCTCAGATATCCAAAAGCCTATCATAATGACATCTTGCTGACTGGCTTACCATTGAATCGCACTGAATGGTATGCAATTGCTGAATTTGCACAGTAGCAATGAACTAACCTCACCACAGAAAGTTAAGTCATCCTTTTCAGTCTAAGTAACCTTTCATGACATGATGGGTGTTAATATCTGTAAAACAACTTCCCTGTCACTGAAAATTATCTATTATAAGCACGGGCCTCATTTCTTCGGCTGTTGGTGGGGATTATAAAAATGTAAGAATTTAAACTTAAAACAATGATTTTTTTAAATGTTTCTCTCTCCCCGAATCTAACCTTTCTTTCCCTCTATTTATTTTCCTGTACAGAGTAACAAACGGGCAAAAACATTACCTCCGTGCACCTTTAGTGGCAGAGATAATTAGGTGACATTGTATGTAGTATTAGATTGGTTTTACTAGTGTTGAAGTTATTTTGAGAAATTTGAAACTAAACTTAACATTCTAGTTACCAGTTCATTATAGAAGTACTTGTTCTTATTACCTCTTCCACTGAAGGTGGGCAAAGATAATGTTTTTTGTTTGTATACAATATATCTCAAAAACTGATGGATGGATTTCAACAAAACTTGGTACACAGATAGGGTATGGCCCAAGGAAGAACTGATTTGTTTTGGCAAAGATGTAGTTCTGGATCTTGGAATTTTTTTAAGGATCCATCCGTTAACATTGAGGGATAGAGTGAATTGACTTTATCTTCTAAAATGTTGTTGATTATTTTAGAATGATGTGGGTTGTTTCAGCTGCTAAGGTGCAATTTGGCACAGTTGTCGAAATGTGATCAAGTTTTCAGAGCAGGTTGTTGGATGTGAATTGGCCTGAAGCCTTCTCAGTGAGGTGGAAACTCTTAATAAAGAGTTTTTTGTTAGCTTTTAGTTACAGAGCCTCAAGGAAGAGCTGCATAATTGTAATAATGTTGAATTAAAACAGTGAGGTGGAATGTGCACTGTACTGAATGCCTACTTCAGTTGTTTATTTTGTATTTTTGTAGATAATCCTATCCACTACTACAATCTGAAGTTGTACTTAATAGTACAGAAGTTCTATCAAGCCCCTTCATCCCTAAAATATTTCACATCTTTTGTTTTTAGCTAGTGTTTTTTTTTGTAGGTGATTCAGTACATTTTTAAGAATTTGATGTAATTATGAAGAAATAACTTTATTTGAAACTTGTAGTCCCTAATCTCAGAATTCCTATGATCTTCACGGATCTGAAACTTGCAAACCCTTGGTTTGAAGCGGTAGTTAAAAGATCTTATTAATCTACCAGGAAGTTCAGGTTTCACACTGTAAAATACCTATGCAGTGGACATACTCTGAGGCCTCTAGCTTAATGCGATATTTTCATAATAAAAGTAAGTGGCTCATGCAAGCCTGATCATTTCTTAAATAAATATTTACAATAAATCCACCTGCCGTTTATTATTTAAATTTTGTGTAATCCTTATTTATTTTGAAAGTATTAGTAATTCTGCTGTTTTGCATAAATAAATGGAAAAAGATAAGAATTTTTCAGCATATTATACTGTATAAATCTGCAAATAGTCATATTTTAAGATTTAATAGGATTGAAAATTAATCAGGAAATGTAGCATTTATTTCTGTAATAGACTGGGAGGATATAGAGGCTTCATGAAACCTATTAAAATGCATTAATACCTGAAATTTCCTGGGGGAGTTCCTCTGATCAATCACTGTAATTTTGGTAGAAGATCGGCAGAAGCCTTGTTTATGTATCTTAATACCAATATAGAACATAAAAGGGTTGAATTTAAATGGTTACTTACTGATTCCTCAGGAAATTAATTGATTGTGTTCCTTCCCTATTGCCACAGGATCAGTTCGAACCAATATTATTATAGGTGCCATCGCAGGGACCATCCTGATGGCAATTCTAGTCTTGGCTGTTGCAGCATTATTTTACAAGTAAGTATCAAAACTTTGTCCTTGTATTGCTGTGTTACTTTCTTGAGCTCATTTACACATTCTAGGTAAGACAACAACTACAATCTTATGCACTAGAATTTATGCTGGCAGAATTTTCTAATTGTGTTACACTCACTAAGATGTATTTTGTTACCTTCAATGACCCAAATAAATAGTAAGCACTTAACACTTCAGATCCAATTTCATAAGCTCATGCTACTAGGAGGGAAGTTCACCCACCAGCCACACATTTGGGGCTAGATATTGCGGGTAGCGTGAAGCAACAGCATTCTCATTGACCTTGGAAAAATCTGCCCAAAAATATCTAGTGGTCTCGGTGCCATGGATTTCTCCTTTCCTAATGATAGTTGCCATGTCAAGGGACGCTCCAGACAGCAATGATGTCAGCAAGTAGGGTAAGAAACCAATCATGGTCCAAACATGAACAGAAGAGATGAACTGAAGGGGTGAGGTGAGAGTGACTGCCCTTGACATCAAGGCAGCATTTGATCAAGTGTTGCATCAAGGAGCCCTGGCAAAATTGAAGTCAAGGGGAAACCAAGGGAAAAGCTCTCCACTGGTTGGAATCATACCTAGTACAAAGGAAGATGGATGTGGTTGTTCCAAGCCAATCATCTTAGTCCCGGGATATTGCAGCAGGAGTTCTTCAGAGTGGTGTCCTAGGTCCAGCCACCTCCAGCTGCTTCATCAGTGACCTTCCCACCATCATAAGGTCAGAAGTGGGGATGTTTGGAGCTGATTGCAAAATGTTCAGCACCATTCATGACTCCTTAAGATACTAAAGTAGTGCCAGTATGCAGCAAGACCTGGACAGAGTTCAGGCTTGGGCTGATAAGCGGCAAGTGACATCTGCGCCACTCAAGCATCAGGCAATCTCCAACAAGAGAGATTCTAATCATCTTCCCATAACATTCAATGGCATTACTATCACTGAATCCCCCACTATCAACCCCCTCGGGGTTATCATTGACCAGAAACTGAACTGGACTAGCCATATAAATACTGTGGATACAAGGGCAGGTCAGAGGCTGGGAATTCTGAGCTGAGTAACTCACCTCCTGGCTCCCCAAAGACTGTTTGCCATCTACAAGTCAGGAATGTGATGGAATACTCTCCAATTGCCTGGATGAGTACAGCTCCAACATCACTGAAGAAGCTCAACACCATCCAGGACAAAGCAGTCCACTTGATCGGCACCCCATCCACAAACATTCATTCCCTCCACCACTGATGCACAGTAGCAACAACATATATCCTTTACACAATGTACTGCAGCAACTCACCAAAGCTCCTTTGATAGCACCTTCTAAACCCGCAACCTCTACCACCTAGAAGGACAAGGGCAGCAAACACATGGGAACATCACTGCCTGCAAGTTCCACTCAAGCCACACACCATCCTGACTTGGAACTATATTGAAGTTGCTTCACTGTTGTGGGATCAAATCCTGGACCACCCTTCCCAGCAGCACTGTGAGTGCACCTGCACCAGATAGGCTGCAGCGGTTCAAGAAGATGGTTCACTATAACCTTCTCCAGGGCAACTAGGGATGGGAAATAAATGCTGGCCTTTCCAGCTGCCCCCATATCCCATGAAAGAATATTAAAAAATGATTTATTGGCGCAGACAGCAAACCAGGAATTTTAAAACATTGAATCTCTTTACTTTTAGTTTAAATTTTCAGATAAGGAAATAAATTATGATTGGATTAAAGGGGAAGCTAAAGGCCTGGATTTTTGTCTGCACATCAGGTGCACAGAGATGGGAGAATCCCCAGCTCTTCGAACCCAACTTCTATAAATGTGGCCCGCACTTCTGAGTTTTGGTCCAGGCAGATTGGAGTCGGGCAAGGCAGGTGACCCCGGAAGTAGGGAGGGGTCAGAGAAGGACCCAGTTTTTGCGACTTGGGCAGATATAAAAAGCGGGCCTTCAGAAAGGCCCATTTCGCAGGTCAGAAGGTGATGGCGAAGCCCCCACGTTTTGGAAATCTCATTGACTTGTCAGGTGAGTGTTGTCCAACTGTTTTAGCTGCTTCTGGATCAGATGGCCAATCATGGGCCTTCCCTAGAAAAAAAACATCATTGATGCTGCTTATTCACAGTGTACTGTACTGAAGCATTAAAATCATGGAGTGGATTCACAAGATACAGCCATGGAGATAAAGACATTCTGCAGTAATGTAGTTGCTGTGCCCCAGTGGATGAAAGATGAATAGTGCCATGGTAATTACCCTATCCTCATGCCCTCTTGCCACCCACCTGTCAGGATGTACCCACACAGTTGAGCCTTGACCAGTTTCCTCAAATCTGCACACTGTCGTGGCATGACGGTGTGACTAAGAGGGAGTAAACCAGTAGGGCTATCAGTGATCATGGAGCACAGCATGCTACCTTAGAGTGAAAAGCAGTACATCCATGGCACCAAGCATTTGTGCAGAGCCATTTTCTCCACCACAGCTTAACAATAATGATATGTTCAAAATGGTTAATGCGTGTAAGCACACAAAAGTGACTGAAAGCATCGTAATCTGAATGGCTCACTATCCTTCTCACCTTACATTTGTATTGTTAGAATGTCTCACAGAGGAGATGCTGGGGGAGGGAAGGGTTCAGCTGCCCCAAGCTTCTTAGATCGTGTCCTGCAAGTTTTAGTCCAAGAGGTCCAGAGGAGGAGAGCAGTCCTCTATCCGGCTGGCTACTAGCCACCACAAAGAAAGCTTGGATTCAAATTTCGGCTGCAGTGAACACAGCAGGAGACCACAAGAGGTCATGGATATGGTGCCTCAAAAGGTGTAATGACCTGCGTTCCAGCAACGTGAGTAGCTTGGCTCATCCGCACACAGGTTCAGGGGAAGGATCGTGTCTGAATTGGTGCAGCTCAGGTGCAAGACCTGGCACATACCTCTGCTTTAGCATTGAAACTTTAGCATATGCGTTATGCTGCTCTTGTAGGTGCACACGGAACAGATGTGAGTGAGCACTGTGAAGCACAAACACATTGAAGAGCACCAAATATCTCATGCATGCACTATATATCAAGCTAACATGAAATCATGTTTTTGTTGTAGTCGAAAAGGGTATAGAACGCCAAGGTGATGGCCTGGACTGGGGGTGGGTCAGCCTAGCTGAAACCAGTTTGCTCATGGAGGCAATGGAAATAGCCAGGGTTCCTGAGCAGCCGTCTATTGGTGATGATGAATCACTGGTAGCAGGTAACAAAGGCAGTGGTAAATGCACTTTGGAACATGGTGGTAATTTTGTAGGTCATGCTGTCACTTCACTGAGCACAAGGGGACAGTGACATGACAGTGCAAGATGGGGTTGCATCATAAGGGTAGTGCGGGCATGGTTAAGGCAGTGGCGTGCATCATAGTGTGATTTCACAGTAAGAAAGGTTATACCTAAATAACTCCTTTCATGTCTCACACAGGTCCCAGCTCTGCTCACTCATGCCCCATCCCCTCCCTGGGCTAGATCAGCCCTCGGGCCTCAAGAGGAAGAGGAAATTTCCAAGGATGCACATCAAACAACCTCACAATCTGCCAACTCATATCAGCACATTGGAGAGATGTAGCGCGCTGTGTAGAGTCAGTGGCACAGGGTAAAAGGTACTGCACCAGAGCGTAGGAGGAGGTGTCAGAGTGAAAGCTATCTGTGCACCGTCCCCCTTGGAGGAGGGAGGAAAGTCACAATGATGCTGCAGCGGGCAGGAATGTGGAGCTATAGTAATTGGACAATCGGGAGCATTTGTGTGGATATCTGGCAGAGTTCCATGAGATAGTGCGAGCTCTCACACTGCAAATGCAGGAATCCATTGCCTTCATGAGCTCCACATTGTCCCTGGGGCTCAACTGCATGAGCTCCAGCCATGAGAGATTGGCCACTCTCATGGACAGATACATGTAGCAGTATTCATCTTGGATTAGAAAGGATGCAAGTAGCATGGATCAGTCCATGGATCAGAGTATGAACATTGACATCCATGAAATGCATGAGGAGCCGCATACCCTAAAAAGGATGGTTACACCATTGGCACAGCAGTTTAAGGAATGAATTACTTCTGCGCACCAGCATCCAGTCCCATCAACCCCACCTGAAGGCCAGCTCAGGGCTGTGCAGGTCACTGAGGAGGGGAAGGTGTCGAGGGCTTCTCAGCATCCTCACCTTCTTAAACCTCCCCAGCTCCTCCACCAGAGCCCTCATCTGCTGCACAGGTGGGAGTGGCCATGGCTGCCCATGCAGAGGTGAGTCTGCAGTCTGAAGGAGGTCCCCAACAGGCAACTGCATGACAAGGCTGTCCACCATGCTCCTCATTGTTGTATTGACAGAATCTGACAGGCAACACTAGGAGCACTTCATAGGAGTGTGAGTGAGCTCAGTTCTCGCCTAGAGAACTATTAGGTTCACCATGGTGACATTTTTCACATTGTAAATATTACATTTGAGCACTTTATCGATATATGTACAGACACCCGCAGATGACTCAGTATGTGTTTGTACACTGCAAAACTCAAAGAAATGTTAACATTATGAAGGGCATTCTTATCAAGGATAATGAAGATGGAATTCTGAGGTCCATCTTGCAACGATGCCATCAGGAGCAAGGGTGTGAACATATTTGTGAGGCATCGGAAGACATATTCCTCCCCTGATGTATCACATAATAACCTAATGTTCAAAGGCTCAAGCACTGAGATGCTCCTTGCTTCTTCCATTGTACATCCATACTTAACTTTAAGGGAGGCTCAATATGAAGAGTCCACGAACAGATGCAGGTCAGCAGCTGCATCTCAAGCATGAGTACTGAGTGCAAGACATCTAGCTCCATGGCCGTGTTACTCATTGGCTTACGTATAAGCATCTCAGGTCAAGATACCATATATGCTTCAGGGAATATTGCTAGTCTGCTATCCCAATACCTTGGCAGCATTTGCAATGCAGGTGGAAGAGGATGAGCTTTGTGTGGTAAGCTGAGGTTTATGAAAGCCAGGACTATTGCTTATGCCACCCACTGAAAAAACTGGACCATTGCCAGAATGGATGGTGCACAATATCATTCAGACCTCTGGTTGCACAGTTGTGGGCTTATCCTGCACTATATGCCTTATCTGCATGTATGTTGGCACACACAATCATTGCAGCATATATAGGGTGTGAAGTCTTAAGTCATAATGGCAAGCTCAGCATTAGTGGACATGGTTTGAGTATGCACCAGATGGAAGCTTTCGTGCCTCATTTACAGGCCTGTAAATCTGTGAGGGAGCCAGGTTGTGAAGGACTTTTTACCATGTGCATTTACAATATGCTGAGGGCCATGAGTATAATGGTAAGGATTGAAGCCAACTTATTTTATCTGATTCAAACTCATTGATGTTGTTTCTCTCCCTTATTGGGATTGGACATTCCCCTGAGCAACTGCAGCATCACTGTAAAAGGTTTCTTAGTTGGAAATGGCTTACCAGGGACTGGCTGATGGCAAATGTGAGATCAGAGGACCCTGTAGGAATCTATTCTGCACAAGGACCAGTCAGGTGCTGAGCCCTTTCTGCACAGAGTTGGCCATGGCTACGTGGTCATGCCTCCCAACCTCTCTACCATTGACAGCCTCTTTGTCCTTTTCAGTTTCAGAATCATCTGAATGAACAGGGACTTCCTCCACTTCCTCCTCATCATACTCACCATCCTCCTACTTGGAGGCTGGAACTCTACCCTTGGATCTTCCTCTTAAAATTGTAGGCCCCTAACCTGTGCATTGTTCTGCAGCGTGCAGCGCACCACTACAATTCTTGATAACCTTGCTGCTACACACTGCAGAGCTCCACCTGAATGATCAAAGTAACTGAATCACATTTTTGGAATGCCAATGGCCTGCTCGATTCTGCTCCTTATGACGACATGGCCGCTGTTGTAGTTGCATTCTGCCTGAATTTGAAGGCCCCTAAAGGGGTCATCAGACAGGTTCTTAAGGGGTACCCCCTTGTCCCCTAGAAGCCAACCACTGATCTATGAAGGTAGCTGAAAAAGCTGAGGGAGTTGGGAACTCCTCAGTGCAAAGGAGATGTGGCAGCTACCAGGGAACTTTGTGCACACTTGAAGGACAACCTCATTGTGGTCACATTGAGTGAGCGGAAGGACTTTCGGTTGACAAAGGTGTCTGCAAGTTGCGTTGGGGCTTTTATGGCAACATTGGTGCAGTCTGATGGAAACCTGCTAATTTGGCAAAAGCCATGGCTCTCTGCGTCTGAGATGCCAAATCAACAGGGAAATTAATGTGTTCCCCCACACAAGCAAGCAGGACATTAGTCACAGCCTTAATGCAGCTGCGTGCTGCTGACTAATTTATTCTAGACAGGTCTCCTGCTCAACACTGGAAAGAGCCTGAGGCATAAAAATTGAGAGCGATGGTTAAAGCCACAGTCAGGACATAGGGATCGATAGAATGTGGTTCAAGTTGTTGGTGGACCATGCAACATATGTCCGTCACCACTTCACGGCTTAATCTTAGTCGTCTCTGGCACTGGTTCTCCTCATATTTAGGTAGGATGTCCGGGGTCAGTACATGCTTCCCATAGGGTAAAATTTGGTTCTCCTCCCTCTCACCCTCTTCCTTCCTGATGCGCATGGTGCTACTTCTGCCTCCTGATCTTGTGCCCTCCCCCTGTCCTCACATTGACTGTCTTCTGTTGGTGTCTATGTGCAATGGTGCAATGCCCATCTCGTATCTTCTTTTGCGCAAAGCACATGCGCCCTCCTCAAGCACAAGTTCTTCCTGGCACCAGGGGAACAAATAATGGGCAGAATGACCAATGCCCACTGGTGTCAGGCATGTTCGGTGGTATGAGCGGACAATATGACGAGATGGCCAAAAATCAGTTTCACGACATCATGAAACCAGTTTGCGATCATCCAGTCCGCCTGCAGATGGCACGCTGCATTCCCCACCATTGGACATTGGGAACCTCATTGTAATACATCAGCATATCATTATAAGGCCAGCCCGCCAGACTCATCCATCCCCACCAGGTGGATTGTCCACCCAGGTTGGCAGGAAAACACACTGGCATAGAACACGTCTTGACAAGTGTGATGTGCAGAAGGTGGGACTTACCACCAGGACCTTGCTCACATTGCAGACATCCGAGGAGCAGGTGATGCTGGAACCTGACAGCAGTGGGATCCTGGAGGAAAGTCCATGGCATGCTGGGTGAATTCTCATGGACATGGCTCTGGTGCGAAGCAGCTCACCGAAGTTGGAAAGTCACCATTGATGCTCACAACAAATGATGGTTGAGGGGGTGGGAGAAGAAGGTCTAGGATCAACTGGGAGAGGAAGAGGTGTCGGGCGGTTGAGATTGAGGGGGGATGAAGATGTCAGGGGCGGTGAGGTTGGGAGGAGGGAATGAAGGTGTTGGGGGAGGTTGGGAATGGGAGGAGGGAGTACAGGGCAGGAGAGGGTAACGGGAAAAAGATGTCAACTGGGGAGGTAGGTGTAAGGGGTTGGAAGATGTAAGGGAAGGAGTGCGGAGAGTGGAAGAAATGTGGAGAGGGGAGGGAGTGGCCCACATTAAGCCCCTCACTCACTTTGAAGAGCGTACCATCTCACTGACTGGTGAGGTCGACGGCGAACACCTACATGAGGATCCTGCAATGCATCATCCCTTCCTCAATGCAATTGTCAGTACTCTCTGTCCCTGCTTTTGACTCTGCTGCCATGCACTAATTATCTCTACTTTGGTTCACAGGGAGCTCTGCCAAGGGACTGATACCCTCAGCCAGCCACTCCCTCAGCTGCATCTAGATCCTCATTTGCATCCAAGAGGACACCTCCTCCAGTGAAGAGGTGGAAATAAGCAGCCCAAAAGACCCATCACAGCGCTTACCCACACCCTCCACCAGCGCACAGACACACACCTCGGTGGGACCTAGATCTAGTGCAGGCTCGGGTTCACAATCTGGAGGTCACCACAGGGATACGTGTCCACAGCAGGAGGAGGCAGGTTCAGCCGAGCTCCCCAGCATTCAGAGGACTGTGAGGGAGAAGGCATCTGTGAGTTCGGAGTCAGGTATGGATCTCCAACTCATCTTGGAGAGTCAGCAGAAGGCGGGGGAATATCACGTGGAGCCAACAGAGTGGCAAGCAAGTCGCAGGAGTGCATCCGCCTGCTCTCTGATGTAGTGGTGCCCACATGTGCACGTATGAAGGTCTCCATGGGGACAATTGCACATGCCATGGAGACCCTGGTCAGCAGAGCACAGAGATATGTGTAGGTCTGCACTCCCACGTCCAAAAGGCATTCCAGTGATGCATTATTAAACCTGGGGTCTGCAGTCTTTTTGCCTTTCATGGACATCTTCCCTGCAGTAGTCATGGGCTGGAAGCACTGAGATGTATGCACGTGGCTGGACTTTAAATATGGCGCCCGGCATGTTGAAGCGGCGAGGTGATGGCGTGGTGGGTGAATGAGAGCCAGCCCACCATTAAAACGGCTTGTTTCCCGGGAATGCATAACTAATATGGCAGGTTTGGAATGATACCGCGTGAAAAGCCACCATTGCGGCTGGCGGGTAAAATGTCATTTTGCCCACCTGCTACTGCACTTATTGCAAATCTGGGATGATTCCGCCCAGTATTGCCCTGCCAAATCTGGCAGCCCCACTCTTCTACACCCTAACGTTTAAGCCAGCCAGTTAGTATGTTTTTGCCACTTCCAAGCCAATGAATGCAACTTCAAAGAAGTCCCAAATGGGTCCCTTCACCTCTTTACAAGCGTACCCTGGCTATCCAAAAAATTCACAAAGTTCAGACCTGCTACTACCAGGTCTGACCTGGGCACGTCATGTTTCACAGTTCTCCTTCACTAAAATCACATACGAGTAGAGGCAGCTACTGATGTGAATGGACAGCTGCCTCTGCAAGACACACATACGCAATATGCTGCCTGCCCCCATTCCCATCCCCGTGAAACTGGTAAGTGCTGTGTTCGGGGTGGACTGTATATTTTTTGGCTCATCTGCCATCTTTGCAATGATGGAGAGTCTCTCCTTTGTTGCGAAAATCCAGGTCACAATATTCAAAACAAACTTTAAAAAGAAGTTACTTTAAAAATGTGATTTTTTTTATCATAATGGAGAAAGTTGACATTCATGAATATAAAGTTAACTTTTCAGAGCCAATGAGAGAGCTTAGCAGTAATCATGAAGTGCCAGTTAACCTCATTCAACAATTGCTACCTTTCAACAGTTTATCTGTGAGACTACAGAGTAAAAGTGGAGGTTTTTGTGTATCCACTGACTGCTCAGGATTCCATTCTGGGAGACCTCAGCAGTGTAACTTGTGAAGAAGCAGTGAATCATTGACAACAACAACTAGATTTCCACATTATCCTGCACATGTGTGGATTGCCAGGACAGAATCTTTGCCCTGATATGGGAGGGAGAACATAGACGAGCAGACTGTATCAATCTGCAAATTGTCACATTTTCACATTTAAGAGCATTGAAAGTTAATCAGGAAATACACCTAGTAAATAACATTTATTTCTCTATAGACCGGTAGGATGTAGCAGCCTCATGAATGGGACTGGTGCCAAAGTATTTGCTGGTCCAGGCAAACCTTCAGCCTGCACCCCCCACTCCCCACCAACCCCACAAATTAACTTTCAAAAATGAATACACAAAAATGATCCCACTATCACAAAGCTGCTAAAATTGTCAAGCTCTTGGGCAGTTATTATCCAGAACCTGCCCTCAGCCCTCGCTCTGGTCTTAACCTCCCACTGTTCTGCTTCTGCAGCACCATGTTCCCTTGGCATCACTCACTAGATTTGTGCACTCTGCCCTCGCACCTCTTGCGAGATCTCAACCCGCATCACCACGAGATCACCCAGGAGATTTCTGAATGGCTGAACTTGAAAACGCGGAACTCTTAGTCTTAGGTTGCCGGCATTTTCAACTGGTGGCACCAGTCATTCCCATCAAGCAACCATGGCAAATGTTGAATACATTTAAGACTGGCATAGACAGATCTTTGGTCTTTCAGGGAATTAAGAGATATGGGGAGCAGGCGAGAAAATGGAGCTGAAGCCCAAGATTAGCCATGATCGTATTGAATGGCGGAGCAGGCTAGAGGGGCCTTATGGTCTACCTCTGCTCCTATTTTTTGTGTTTTTGGCACATAGTGAGTGAAGAAGGCAGCTGAAAAGAGGCTGAAGGGGAACCACGAGCGGCTGAATCAAAGTATCAAAACCAACGGCACAACGGAAGCACGAGTGGTGGTGGCAAAGAAGAGAATGGGTCATGGGATTGCAGGAAAGAAGGGAAATGATTGGAGGATCAACGAGCATGTGCTGGGAAGGGGCAAGGAAAGGGTAAGCAATTGGATGGTCTGGTCTATGAGCACATGTATATGAAGGGAAACGGTCAGGAGGCTGTCATTAACAAGCATGCTGGACGGGGTGGGGAGGGGTGCGGAATTGGGAAAAGAGCTGCTCCCTGTTGTAATCGCCTGCTTCAGTAAACACCAGAGTGACTGAACTGAAATTACACAGTGCCCCACCACAGGAACTTGCGGAAAGTTGCTCAAATCATTTTAAAGTTTCTGACGGTTCAGCTTTTTGCCAATGTTGCAGCTGCCAGCCCCGAAATCTTGTTGCCCTAGGCAACTGCCTATTTCTTCTAGTGGTTGCACTGGCCCTGCTTATGAAACCTATTAAAATTCATGAATGCCTGGAATTTCCTGGAGGAGATCCTCCAATCATTCTCCATAAATTTGGCAGGAGTCTCATTTATGTTTTCTAATATATCCTATTCTAAAGCATCTATTAATACTGTATGAAGGACTGGAGTGAGCGATGATGTGAATGACTTTGACATAAAATTAAACAATATGGAACATTTACAGATTGAACTTAAATGGATACTTACTGATTTCTCAGGAGATTATTTGGCAGGTATATACTGCCAGCCAACGTGCTGGTTTTCCAGCATCATCCCACCCCTGAACCATTTTCCCAACGGCCGGATCAGGGGCAGTACGGTTACCTGCCCGCAAGCAGTGGTTAGCCAACAGGGGTAAGTTAAAGGTCAATTATGGCTAATTATCAAAGGCCAATTGGAACTTTTTGCATGACACCTGTCCTTTTAATTCTCCTGTTTGTCCTTGGCCTACTGCAGGGCTCCATTGTAGTTCAATGTAAGCTTGAGGAACAGTACCTCATCTTTCAACTGGGCACTTTGCAGCCTACTGGACTCAACATTGAGTTCAACAATTTTAGATTGTAACTTCTGCATCTGTTTGGTTTCGTTTTTCCTTGCTGGTTTGTTTTTCTTCTCATTTCTCCTTCATTTCCTTTTGGACAGCAGTATTCACAATCCTGTCATTCACACCTCCTCTAGACACATCTTTTGTCACTCTGCTTGTCCTATTACCACTCCCTTTGGCCTTACACAATGATATTTTCTCTGATCTAATCACTCCTCCCTTACACCCTATCACAGACCCTCCCTTTAGTTCTTCTTCCCTCCTTCCACTTGTTCAAAACCTAGTTCATTTCTAACTTTTCTCAGTTCTGATGAAAGGTCACACGCCTGAAATGTTAACTGTTTCTCTCTCCATGGATCCTATCAGATTTGCGGAGTATTTCCAATATTATTTGTTTCTCAGATTTCCAGCATCTACAGTATTTTGCTTTTGTTTTGTTCTAGCTTGAATTAACACTCAATTTTCTCTGACTTTCAATAGCAAATCATTTTCTTTTTGGTCAATAGGTAACATTCTTGAGTATTGCGGAAAAAAGACATTTTGTCGAAGCTTTTCACCTTGCACTCATCAGGACAATCGCAACCAATGTCAGGGGAAGCAACAACTTTACACTGTATGAGAAGAGAGTGCTAATTGGTTGGTGGCAGTTGGACACTGATTGGTAGAGATGTTACCATGGAGAATGGAGTTAATGGTGATGGACAGTTAACTGCCAAGCATTGTTTGAAATTTTAAAACAGGCAGCTTGACTCTGATTGGTCAAGGCATTGCCCTGAGGAAAGAACCAGCGAATGACTATCACTTATTTTGTTTAGCTGAAACAGGTGCAATGTGTGTACAGGATATTTCTGTCTGCAGACTGGTGCATTATTACCTATCTCAAGGACAATTAGGGATGAGAAATAAATGCTGGCCTAGCCAGCGATGCCCACATCTCATGAACGAAATTTTTAAAAATGACTATAGATAACATTCTATTCACTTTGCAGGATAACTTCACATGTTCACACCGGCGAATTGGAAATTTAGCTGTGCTCTGCCCATAATCTTCTGACTATTAAATTAAATGGTCCACCAGCAGGAACAGGTAGTGCTGACTCATAATATTACCCCTTATGTTTCTATAAAATGCCCTTGCTCTGTAGATTCACCTAATGGGAATGCTATGCCTTCCATTTACCGTAGCACATGGACCTTGCAGACTGTCAGCAAGAAAGGAGCAAAGACAACATCAGTGTTACTTCACGCCACAAAGTTGGGTACCCTTTTGTAAGCATTGAAACAGTGTGGATGCTGATGAAACAACTTAGCATGTGGAGTACAACCAGTCATAAACCTGAATTTTTTCCACTTTGTGTCATATTACATTGCTCTGCTAAGCCACTAAACCACTTGTAAAGGGTCATTAACATATTGAACTACAATAAATAATTACACATTATCACCATTCCAGGTTTGGAGTGGGGAACAGCTATATGCTTCAGCAATATCAGCAATAAAAAGTTCTATGCATAACCAATGCCTTATATGAAACAATAAAAGATATATTTCACTGTCCAATATTGATTCTTCACCTAAAATAAAAACAGAAAACGCCAGAAATACTCAGCTGGTCAGGCAGCACCTGTGAAAAGAGAAACAGAATTAACGTTTGAGGCCGATGACCTTTGGCCAGAAGTGGCAAAAGTTGGAGATGTAATAGGTTTTGAGCAAGGGGTGGATGGGACAAGGATATAAGGAAGGTTTATTATAGAGGTTGAATGACAGAAGGGTTAGTCTTACAGGGCCAAAAGGAATGGTGATGGGGAAAGAAAAGAAACACAGAAACAGAAGAGGCGCCAAGGACAGAAGTGCTGCTGTCTGAAAGCAAAAAAAAAGAGGAAAACTGAAACATGCAAAGAAAAGGAAACAAATTGGGGAACAAGGTTTACAGTCTGAAATTGTTGAACTCAGTGTTGAATCAGAAGGTTGTAAAGTGCCTAATTAAAAGATGAGATGCTGTTCCTCAAGCTTATGTTGACTTCACTGGAACAGTGCAGCAGGCCAAGGGCAGAGATATCAACATAAAAGCAAGGTAGAGAATTAAAATGATAGAATTCTTCACCTTCCTGATCTGCTAAGATCAAAGGCTGGAATAATCTGGGTTTACTGATCCTTGATCCACTTACCAGCAAAGTGGGCACAAGTTCAAGGTGAGGGGCAGGAGGTTTAGGGGGGATGTGAAGAAAAACTTTTTTACCCAGTGAGTGGGGACGGTCTGCAATGCGCTTCCTGGGAGGGTGGTGGAGGCGGGTTGCCTCACATCCTTTAAAAAGTACCTGGATGAGCACTTGACACATTATAACATTCAAGGCTATGGGCCAAGTGCTGGTAAATGACATTAGGTAGGTAGGTCAGGTGTTTCTCACGTGTCGGTGCAGACTCGATAGGCCGAAGGGCCTCTTCTGCACTGTGTGATACTGTGAAATGTATTTTAGAGTTGCAAATTTTCCCTTTGATAAAGTGACCAGGACTGGCAGTTATTCCCAGAAATCCTTGAAGACAAATCCAGAATCACATTTCTAGAGCAAAATCCATTACCTTAGATTTTATGTAAGAAATGAAATTACTACTTTGTATGCAAAACTCTGGCAATGATTCAGCTGTGAAGTAAGGGAATGAAAGATTGATTAAGCAAAAAAAGTGTTTGAATTTTAATTGCTTTATTATGACAAATCTTCATATAATATAATTATTAGCATTCCAGTTCCTAAACTAATTTTTTGTCATGAACATGTTTTAATTTACTTTTTTTATTTGCTTGCTCCCTCTGCTTCATGTTTGAAAGAAACTATCGAGAAAGAAGGTAAGTTTGCTTAATTTTAGGGTAGTATTGGAGACTTTATGTGTTTCCTTTTAGAAGTCATTGCATTTTACTGAAATCTTTCACTATGACATAATTAATAATTCATAATTAATCATCAGGCTTACCTTCCCAATGCACCCTTGCTTTAGTCCATTGTATACTGCTGGTTAGTCCTCCTCCTCCTCCTCCTACTCCTCCTCTTCATCTTCCACATTTTCTTTCCCAGCAGCAGTTCTGTTCCAGCTAGGAGCTGAGAGCTTGGCATGCAAGTTTCTCAGTGGTGGCTTTCAGTGCTGCTCTGTGATCAGCTATGGGAATTGTTCATCTGTGTGCCACAAGCAGGCCTGCCAAGGAATCCCCCTGAGATTCAGTGCTCTGTACTGTGAATGCTTCACCAATTAGGTTGGGGAAGGACTTAAACAACTTAGGCAAAATGACCACAGACACGTTTGAATGCCAGTTAAGGCTGGAATGCAAACTTGGGAATCGGGTTGGGAATCTGCCATTCCTCTAGAACTATTGGGCTGCCCAGCACCAGATACATCATGGGAACATACACCCATTGGCTGCTTCACTTTTATGCTTTTCAGACTACTAATTAATTTACAACTTTATCTTTACAGCGTTCATTTTCCACATAGCCTGCTTTTAAATATGTTGCTTGTGATACCATGCAGCATAACATCAACCAAATTTGAATTTTGAACGCAATGATTTAATAGAATTTTATGAGGGATAGTGGTTCTAGATGTACTTGTTCCGGGTTTGATGGCTCTTCTTTCCTACCTTCTCACTGTTTGTAGGCAAATGCCACAAGGAGACTATGTCAAAAAGCCTGGGGAAGCTGACTCTTTCTATAGTGACATACCTCCTGGAGTCAGCTCAAACTATTCAGCATCTAGTTCTAAGAAAAGGTCTGCATTTCTTTTTCAACCTATTCTTTTACAAGCAACAAGCAGATTGAGTTAATTACATAGCAAATAGAGTAAAGCAAACACTATATGAAGCTTGAGCTTTAACCCATTTTAACCCAATTTCCCCCTGTGTGTTTGGGGTGCTAATGCAAAAGCTGGTTTTGTGTCCAGTTCTGAATTATATTCGCACCAGAAGACCTGCACCTGGCTTGAGGGAAGGTGGAAGGCAAGCTGGAATGGCCAGGGGTTTTTTTTGTCAACTTTTTCTGCTTTTTAGAAGTAGCAACATGATATACAAGATGAGATGAGGCCCATGTAAAGCAGTAGCATTTATCAGGTTTTTGCCTCAACAAAATTCCTCAGGCTTGCAGAGAGGTTTCAGGTACTTTAATCATCTTCCCTTTTTTCTAAGATTCACTTCTCTCCTTTCAAATGACAACAGATAATGCCATATCTTCCAAGTTTCTTGAATTCACACAGAATTTTTGAGACTGAATTCTTGAGTTAATTGAAAAGAAACTGGCAGCGTCCATTTTCTGGCAATGTGGTGTACAGGTTAGGAAGACCTAACTGCTGGGTAGCTCAAACTACATTAGAAGTTCAAAGGGAAACTGGGGTAGAATACTGAGAACCCAGAAAGAAGGCAGCTTAATTGTTAATGGTGAGAAAATACACACAATCTGAAGTGGAGCAACGAGCAGAGGAACAGTAAGTAATTGGCCACCACTAGGTTGTGATTTTTTTTTAGTGTTTGTTTTCTGCAATTTTTGTTCACTCTCAGCATGCCCAGTCACCGTATCTACAAAACACATACCAGGTTCCCTATCAGTGTTCTGCGTTCCACCACCATGGGTCTGCACTTTGAATTTTGTTGCTCCTGATTGATCCTAGACACCGCGCATGAGTACACAAGTCACTACTGATTGACTAAGGCCAGTGCATTGATGAGGATATCTGGGCTCTCACCTCATATCTTGAAAGTTTGTATCTAACTCTGCTGTTATCCATTCTTGAGAATTGGGTATTTAAGAGGGACAGGTGCACTCAAAAGGATTTAATGAATTGTGGAAAAATGTGCAACATGCACAATTACCTCAGGAGTGCTGTGCATTTGTTCCTCCTTTTACAGACCCTGAAATTACCAAGAACATAAGCCGATAAGGTCCTTAGTAATAAAAACAAAATTAGCTCTTGCAAACAATAATAGAGCACACAAGGGGAAATTGTGAATGTGCATAGCACTCCATGACTTTGCACACGTGCTCTCAGGCGAATCTTGCTTGTGAATCAGCTATAATGTAATGAACTGCATGCACCAAGGTAAGCACACAAGGGCCCTCACTCCAAAGGCTGCTCCTTCAGCTAAAACATGCAAGTTTCCTAATTTAAATTTTCTTGGTAATATACTAAAACAGATACAGCAACATCTCTGTCTTGGTATCTTAGTACACTACCTTGGGGAAGCCAGAGAACAATCTGGAATTTCATTGTAGGGACAGAGTGAAGGGTTACCTCACATATACTTTTAATATTTCAGATCAAACGGGCTTTCTCATTCATGGAGTGAACGGATTCCAGATGAAAAACATATTCCAGATGTTTGCGAAAATGGTAGACCACGCAGTAACTCCTGGCAGGGTTAGTGTTATTTTAAATTTTTATATATTTATAATGGATAATATGGATTTACAAATTGTAGGTCGCTGTTATAATGTAGGAAAATGCAGTTGTAATGCAGGAGGAGCCAATTTGCACAAGATAATGTACCACAAATATCATTGTGTATCTGTTTTAATGGTGTTAATTGAGAGATAAATGTTAGCTTGGAAATCTCAAATAAAAACAGAAAATGATGAAAAAACTCAGCAGGTCTGACAGCATCTGTGGAGCGAGAAACAGATTTAACATTTCGAGTCCGCATGACTCTTCATCAGAGGTAAAGAGAAGTAGAAATTTATACTGTTTAAGAGGGGTGGAGCAGATAAAACAGGATAGGAGGTCAGTGATAGGTGGGGGCTAAGGAGAGATTGACAAAGATGTCATGGACACAAGACAAAGGGAGTGTTAATGGTAGTGGTGAATTCTAAAGAAGGTGGTGATAGTGACATAAAGGTAAGAAAGCAGAATGTGTTGATAGCAGAACAAGGGTTAGCACTCTGTGAAAGAACAACATAGAACAAGTGACAGATAGCCCTTAGTTGGTTGGGGGGGTGGTTTGGGAGGGGGCAGTGGTTGGGGAAAAAGGATAGAAAAAGAGATTTAAAAAGGGATAAAACAGTGAATAAAAATAAATAACTAAATAAATAAATAATTTTTCAATAGGGGGGTGAAGATAGAGGAGAAAGCTCATGGTCTGAAAATTGTTGAACTCAATGTTAAGTCTGGAAGGCTGTAAATGCCTAATCAGAAGATGACTTGCTGTTCCTCCAATTTGTGTTGGGCTTTACTGGAACATTGCAGCAGGCCAAAGATGGACATGCGGGCATGAGAGCAGGGTGGTGTGTTGAAATGGCAAGCGACAGGAAGATCTGCGATATTTGTGGCCAGACTGAAGGTGTTCTGCAAAGCAGTCACCCTCTCTGCGTTTGGTCTCCCTGCGGTAGAGGAGACGGCATTGGGAGCATTAAATGCAGTAGACCAAATTGAAGGAGGTGCAAGGGAACAGTCCTTACGGAATGCTGCTGGGGGTGGGGGTGGGGGTGGAGGTGGGGTGAGGGGAAGATGTGTTTGATGGTGGCATCATGCTGGCGTTCGGGGAAATGGCAGAGGATAATCCTTTGAATGTAGACGCTGATGGGGCAAAAAGTAAGGACAATGGGGACCCTATCATGGTTCTAGGAGGGAGGAGAAGGGGTGAGGGCAGAGGCGCGGAAGACAGATCGGACACAATTGAGGGCTCTGTCAACCACAGTGGGGTGAAACCTAGGTTAAGGAAGAGGGAAGACACGTTAGAAGTGCCATTTTGGAAGGTGGCATCATCAGAACAGATGCAACAGGGGCGAAGTAATGAGAGAATTGGTTACAGTCCTTACAGGAAGCGTGGTGTGAGGGGCTGTAGTTGAGGTAGCTATGGGAGTCGGTGGGCTTGTAAACCTGGAAGTCTCCTCTGCTCTTCTCCCAGTAGTAGAATCATTTATATCCACTTAAGAGAGTAAGTGGAAACTTATTTTAACATCTTATCTGAAAGAAAGGCTCTGAGAGTGCATCCCTTTTTCAATCAACTTAGATTATGCACATCAGTGCCCCTTGCTGTCATTCATGTGTATTTGGAGACTAGCACTAGACATTAGTTTGGAACCCTGCATGATATATACATGTGTGGCATTAGCCATACCAACGTGAATAACATTGCATTATCAACGTTAAATGTCATCTGTCAGGTGCACAGCCATAACCCATCGTATCAAAATTTAGGACTGACAAGCAAAGAAGAAGTTAATTTGGATTAAACTCATGAATAAATATCTAAATCTCTGTTGATCTTGGTTTTATCACATCTGCATGCAACTCATTCAAATTTGTTTACTTACTGATGATATTATTTCTAAGAAAGAAAGAGCTTGCATTTATGCAACACCTTTCAGAACTTCAAGACATTCCAAAGCACTTTACACTCATGAAGTGCATATGAGCCAGCACACAAGAGAAGTATAAGCTGGTTTAAGGTGTGTGTGTGGGGGGCGGAGAGATAGAGAGACAGAGAGGTGGAGGGGGGGGTGTGGTTGTAGGGACAAACAAGCAGTGATAGCACTGAGAAAGGAGATATGGCTGTGAAAGCAGGTTTTAGTAAACACCTTGTCAAACACTAGGAGGGAAATGGAAAGCAAGGAAGGTGAGCAAGACAACAGAGAGATAGCTCTTCAAGAAATGCCTACCTCCTTGAAGAAGTTCTGTTCCTCTCTGCGACAAGATTTCCGTATCTCTCTGTTGTCTTGCTCACCTTCCTTGCTTTCCATTTCCCTCCTAGTGTTTGACAAGGTGTTTACTAAAACCCGCTTTCACAGCCATATCTCCTTTCTCAGTGCTATCACTGCTTGTTTGTCCCTACAACCACACCCCCCCCCCACCTCTCTGTCTCTCTATCACTCCACCCCCCCACACACACACCTTAAACCAGCTTATATTTCAACTCTTTCTTGGACTCAAACTCAAGTTCTGTCGAAGGGTCATGAGGACTCGAAACGTCAACTCTTTTCTTCTCCGCCGATGCTGCCAGACCTGCTGAGTTTTTCCAGGTAATTCTGTTTTTGTTTTGGATTTCCAGCATCCACAGTTTTTTTGTTTTTAACACAAGAGAAATGTTCTGCCCTTCTTTGAAATAGTGCCATGAGATTTTTCACATCTACTGAGAGTGCAGTCAGGACCTTGGTTTAATGTCTAACCTGAAAGTCAGTGCAGCACTCTCTAGGTACTTTACTGCACTGAGATGTCAATCTAGATGATATGCTCAAATCTCAGGAATGGATCTTAAAACCACAGTGTTGTGACTCATAGGCAAGATTGCTACCTCTGACCTCTGATGCATAATGCATGGTTGCACACTCATTCTGGTGTCAGGGAAACTGGAGAGTTTAGGGTATGCACCCAGTGAAAATCTTTTGGTATTCTTCAAAGTAACGAAGGAGTTGGAGTTTGCACTAGCAGGTTAGGTAGAGCAGAGATATTAAAGAACAAGTGTC
This sequence comes from Carcharodon carcharias, assembly GCF_017639515.1. Taxonomy (NCBI): domain Eukaryota; kingdom Metazoa; phylum Chordata; class Chondrichthyes; order Lamniformes; family Lamnidae; genus Carcharodon; species Carcharodon carcharias. The sequence goes on along the minus strand of NC_054469.1, from coordinate 67,340,843 downwards.
ACTATGAGTCACCCTTTAAAATATTTTCTTTTGGATAATCGCATACATTTTAGTTGTCTTAATCAATAACTAGGACTGGAGGAATGCTGGAGTATGCTGCTCTGGGGGGAACCATTTACTGACTGACCAAACACATACTTCAGTTAAATAGCCCTCTTTCAAATTAGAAGCAAAATACTGACTGTGGAGGAATATAGGTGTGATCTGCTTAAGGGCAGGTCGGCTGCTCATTTCTCTACACCTCGCATTCTTTTACTTTCCACTTTAGTTGCTCCTAGTAGCCTCCCATTTTCAATTTCAAGTCATCTAACATCATTAGTCTATTTCATCCTCTTGATCTAAATCCCTCTAATCTTCCTTCAATCACCTTCTTCAGCAAGTTCTAATACATTTGAATATGGCTGATCCAATCTTGTTACCTATTCTTGATGATCTTGTTGTTGCTACATTTGAAGGACACCATGAAGTTACAAGGAGGTCTTTGTTAACAATACTGAACTATGTACATATAAACAATAGGTATGGAGAAGACTCCATACTAGGTCCTTACACATTGCTACTCATTTCTAGACTGGCTCTAACTCGAGGTCATGTGCCTTCTTACATCACCATATGGAAAGTAGTTTACTCAGTCTAATGTTAACCTTTTATGCACCAGATCCTTCTACTACACCTCCCCACAAGTTTTTATATCCTGGATAGAGGTTGACCTTAGTTTACTTCCATTTCACTTCAAGGTTTACATTAATATAAGTCTTGTGTGGCAACTTTAATGTTACAACTGTAAACTATAAACTAAATTATTTCATTATAAACATAAACAACATTAACATTAATGTCATGCATTAACTCTTACTACCCCATCTCACCCCTTCAAGCCCTTGACTTCAGAGATTCAGATGGTCTGGAGGTCTAGTACTACTGCCACGTCTTGTTTGCCATCTGGTAGGGAGAGTGTCAGGTTCTAAAGGTTCTTGCTCTTGGCAGTGGTTTGGGGGTTGCACTGGGATGTTGGCATAGCTTCATTCGCTTCTTCCATTGACGGATGGTGCCCCATGTCTGGTCGGCCTGGATGGTTTGGCAGTTATTGGAATAGTAGAATAGACTAGATCGATGTGAGGTTGGAGAGATGGTGTAGGAGGGAGGGATTTATATTCCTAAGGCATTGGGGCTAATTCTGGCGAAGATGGGACCTGTACAAGCTCGATGCATTGCACCCCAGCAGGACCGGGACCAATGTCCTCATAGGGATATTCGCTAGTACTGTGGGGAAGGTTTAAACCAGAGTGGCAGGGGAGACACGAGAGGGAAACAAAGGTAGGAATGAAAGACAGAAAAGTAGAAAGCAAAAGTGGAAGGCAGAGGAAACAGGGGTTGGCAACAAATAGGGCCATAGTACAAAAAAATCTTAGTGAAGATAAATGCAGGCCCTTTACAGTCCAAAACAGGAGAAGTTATATTAGAGAACAAAGAAATGGCAGAGCAGTTAAACAACTACTTTAGTCTGTCTTCACAGAGGAAGACACAAATAACTTCCCAGAAATACTAGGGAACCAAGGGTCTAGTGAGAAGGAGGAATTGAAGGAAATTAGCAATACTAAAACAATAGTGCTGGAGAAATTAATGGAATTGAAAGCCAATCAATCCCCAGGGCCTGATAATCTATATCCCAGAATGGCTAGCCTAACATCAGTGGTAGGGAAAATGCTAAAGTCTATTATGAAGGATGTGATAACTGCACACATGGAAAATATCAACAGGATTAGACAAAGTCATCATGGATTTAAGAAAGGGAAATCATGTTTGACAAACCTACTGGAGTTCTTTAAGGACATAATTAGCAGAATAGATAAGGGAGAAGTAGTGGTTATGGTCTATTTGGATTTTCAGAAAGCTTTTGGTAAAGTTTCTTTTTTATTCATTCAAGGGATGTGGGCTTTGCTAGCTAGGCCAGCATTTATTGCCCATCCTTAATTGCCCTTGAGAAGGTGGGGGGGAGCTGCCTTCTTGAACCGCTGCAATCCATGTGGTGTAGGTACACCCATAGTGCTGTTAAGGAGAGAGTTCCAGGATTTTGACCCAGCGACAGTGAAGTAATGGTAGAATATTTCCAAGTCAGGAAATGTTAAAAAGACAATTGTAAAGGCACTGTCTCTGAATGCATGGAGCATTTGCAATAAGGTAGCTGAATTAACAGCGCAAATAGATGTAAACGGGTACAATATGATTGCAATTACGGACACAGGGCTGCAAGGTGACCAAGACTGGGAACTGAGTAGCCAAGGGTACTCTATCTTTAGGAAGGACAGGGAAAAAGGAAAAGGAGGTAGTGTGGCGTTATTTGTTAAGGATGAAATTAGTGCAATAGTGAGAGAGGATATTGGCTCATAAAATCTAGATGTAGAATCAATCTGGGTGGAGTTAATAAGCAACAAGGGGCTGAAAACATTAGTGGGAGTTGTCTATACTTGTCCAAACTATAGCGGTAAAGTACAGTCCAGCATTAAACTGGAAATGAGAGATGCACATAAGAAGGGTGCTACAGTAATCATGGTGACTTCAATCTACATGTAGACTCGGCAAACCAAATTAGTAATAAAACTGTGGCGGATGAATTTCTGCAGTGTGTATGAGATGGTTTTTTAGTCCAGTACGTCGACGAATCAACTAAGGAATAGGCTATCCTAGATTTGGTATTTTGCAATGAGAAGGATTTAATTAATAATCTTGTTGTGCGGGAAAAAGCAGAATGGCAGAGGATTATTTAAATAGTGATAGATTGGGAAATGTAAGCAGACATGCAGGTGCAGTAAGCAGTTAAGAAGGCAAATGGTGTGTTGGCCTTCATTGCGAGAGGACTTGAGTACAGGAGCAAGGATATCTTGCTGCAGCTTTATAGGCCTTGGTGAGACCACACCTGGAGTATTGTGTGCAGCTTTAGTCTCCTTAACTAAGAAAGGATATACTTGCAATAGAGGGAGTGCAGTGAAGGTTCACCAGACTGATTCCTGGGATGGCAGGATTGTCGTGTGAGGAGAGATTGGGTGTACTAGGCTTGTATTCACTGGAGTTTAGAAGAGTGAGAGGGAATCTCATTGAAACATACGAACTTCTGATAGGGCTGGACAGACTGGATGCAGGGATGATGCTTCCTTTGGCTGGGGTGTCTAGAACAAAAGGTCACAGTCTCAGGATATGGGATAGACCATTTAGGACTGAGATGAGGAGAAACTTCTTTACTCAGAGGGTGATGAACCTGTGGAATTCCCTACCATAGACAGCTGTGGAAACCAAATCACTGTATATATTTAAGAAGGAAATAGATTTCTTGACTCTAAAGGCGTCAAGAATTATGCGAAGAGCTTGGGAATATGGCGTTGAGATAGATCATCCATGATCATATTGAATGGCGGAACAGGCTCGAAGAGCCGCATAACCTAATCCTGCTTCTATTTTCTATATTTCTGTGATTGGTTGTAGTTTGTTGTGATAATTTCTTTCTGAATGTACGAAACTGGTATTCGTCAAGTTGTCGGTACTTTTTCCTCTTCTTTTGCCTTTTCATGCATCTGAAAGCTGTTGGCAGTTGAGGGAGAGCCTGTCTGTGGGTAGAAGAAGACGGGATGGGTAGCTCACCTTTGTTTAGTTGCATAGGTTGTGTGAAACTGCCGCTTGCTTGCAGCAGATGCTGTGGTTTTGGCATGTTGACTGGAGATTGTCAGGTTTGTGCAGTGATTGATGTGTCTACTGTTGCTGGTGGAGGTAGAGGCTTCTCTGAAGGTCGTTCCAACTCTGGTGTCACTTCTACCAGGAGTGCTGTGTTAGCCTCGTGCAGTAGGTTTGTCTGGCTCTTGGGAAGGTTAGGGACCTGGAATGGAGAAGAACAAAGCTGCTCCATGAAAAGAGAAGAGAGGTTACAAATGAAGTCAACATTTGAAAGCTGTTATATGGTTGAGCCTTTGGGATGATGCCGATCTGGCTGGGTGGGGACTGCGGTTGTCTTCACCTCTTCGGATGGCTGGAGAAGATTGTGAGTTATGCAGGTATCTCTGCTGAGGAGAGACAAGATGTACATCAGCTCTGTGATTTGTTTGTTGTTGGTCCTCACAGGTCCCTGTATCATGCCAATGACCAGAGGTTGGACTCCCCTTGCACCGTAAAGTGGAATGTCAGTCGTTTGGACTCATGAGGACTTGGAGCCATGTTTTCTCATCAGATAGGAGTGTCACTCTGGCACCTGAAGCTTAAGCTTCAAGTTGGCTAGTTGGCCGTTCACCATGATGTCTGTGTTCCAGAACAAAGAGCCGCATTGTCTGACGTCACCCAAGAAGAGAGGTTGTGTGTCTTCTGAGTCGCTGGCCCTGACCTCATGGATTGCTTTTGGGCTGTCTGTGTGGTGCTGGGACCTCGACTCGCACAGCTTACCGAAATATCCCTGTTTGTGGCAGTGGAAGCACTGGGTAGTACTGGCAGGACATTGATCTTTCCTGTGTGAGGAAGTACTGGCAAGGTCATTTGGCAGGGTGGTCCAGGGGTAGCTTACCTTGACCTTGATGGTCCCTGTGCTTCTGTAGCTTTATATGGTGAGTTGAGGTGGGGCTTCAGCCCCTTAAAGTGTTGACTCCCCGTTGGATAGTTGCACCTTGTTCGTGCAGCTCCGACAGTCTATTTAGCTGGATATCCTTGTCAAGGGTAACAAAGCCTGTGGCTAGCAGGCTTGCAGCCTTTCTACTGAAGTCTGAAGTAATGATGTCCCTTAAAGAAGTTTTGGTGCAAGGGCTCCGAATCAGTGGCAGCTCTGGGCCATGGGTGAAGCCCGTTGAAGGTGGGAGCAACAAATTGTGATCCATCTTTAAAGTTCTTCAAGTATAGGTGTAGCTTTAAGACAGAAGAGTGTTTCAAGATTGTGTTGCCGATTATTTATGAAGTAGGGATTTCCCCATACTTGCTGGGTTTCGGCACAAATTTCAAAATAACAGTGACGCGCCAATGAAGGAGAACCCAAAATGGCTGCACAGCAACACATGCTACAGGTCAGGAGGACAGAATTCTCATTGGCTGGGAGTCCGAAAAATGGCCTCAATGAAAAATATTTTCTCTGTCTTTTATTCTTCGTCCCATTCCGAACTCAGGCACCACGTTGGGAGGACAGGGAGTCGGGGTTTCAGCTAGCGACTGAAATTAGCAACAGTGTTTTTGCCTGATGCGATTAGAGAGAAGATTCACAGGACTGGCTAACCTGGAAATTTAAAAGAATTTTCTCTCACCATGCAGCTGCTGGCTCTATTTGGTTCAAGTTGAACTTCCATAGGAGATTCAGTGAAGTACCTTTATCTTACTTCCAGGCTCTTGTGCCTCTGGAGATTTGCCTATGAGTTTTCTTAGTGCCTTAGCTTCTGGAGTGAGGTTGATTCAACGCAGAAAGTGTTGAAGGCGTTTTTTTCTTTAGTTTTTCAGCATTGTAGTGAGGATGTGGATTTTTTTATTCCTTGTTGCCACCATGATGGATTCTACTGTTGTTACCATGATATATTCTGTTGTTATCACTATACTTGAAGGATGCTGCTTGGACACTATGAAACAGTCTTGTGTAAGTTACAAGGAGGTCTTTATTAACAATACTGAACTATGCACATATTTACAGTAGGTATGGAGCAGACTCCATACCAAGTCTTTATACATTGCTAGTCATCTCTAGACTGGCCCTAGCTCTAGGTCGTGTGCCTTCTTACATCACTGTGTGGGTGGTACTGTACTCAGTCTCATGGTAATTCTTTAGGTACCAGATGCTTCTACTACATTGACTTGCTCCATCCTTCACAACTTTCTAGCCTTTGGATATACCCTTTTCTCAAAGTCCACATTTCAGTACCAGACAAGACACTTCAAATCACCGTCTCGATAATCCTTTTCTTAAGATCTCTACTTATTCATATGCTCAATTATATATGTTTGGAGAATACATTCTTTGCCATTGGTATTCTAAATCTGATTTCTTTATGACAGTAACTATCTTCTGACAAGATACTTCACAGTTACTTAAATAATGGTATCTGTTCCAGCTGTTAACCATTTATCTTCTTCATTTCTTCCAATTTTTATAACTTGCATCTTTTATACATTAACTTTCATTCTGTAAGCTTTCAGTGGATCATTCTATCCCTTAGTGTCTGTACTAGCACAGGGGTCTGGTCGTCAGCAAATCTCACTACCTTCACCAATTAGCCTCCTACTTTAACACCATTTTGTATTTCATCTAGTGCTTCTTTTATCATGATTCCTGGTTAAATGTTAAAGAGCAATGGTGACAATAGACAGCCTAGTTTCACCCAGTGCCCAATTACACTGAAGTTCAGTTCTAAAAGGTAGAAGAACAGCTAACAATTTGTAGCCCTAAATATGTAGGAGAAGCACTTTATATTCAAAACAGTACAACAGAAAAATGGAAGGTATTTCCTTTCATATTAATGTTTGTGTTTAATTATCCGTGATCACTGAATTGTTTTAAAATTGTGCTTATGATGTAATTTATCTGTTTTATAGCAATTCTGATTTTTCCTGTTTTATTTTCTTCAGGGAACTTAGGAGCCAACCGAAAGAAAAATAAAGGAAGGAAATTTAGACCGCGTTCTAATTCTACAGAGTGAGTACAGAACTTTATATATATATGTATAAATTATGTAACCACTGCATAAATTCTCACAGATTAAGCAACTTCAGCAAGTGCATTTTCATTCATTGAACTTTTAACTATTTGCCTTTGCCATTTTTTTCTTACTGAAATGTAACTTGAAGAAGGAGTTAAAATTTTCCATTTGAAGATAATTAACATACAGGTTATATAAGTTACTTTCATTCAAATCAGAATTTATTTTGTTAATATGATATTGCTAGATTTTGTAATTTGATTCAGAAAAATGTATTTCCTCTTGGACCTAACTTGGACTGGACTTCTGCACTTCTTTCCGAATATTCTTTGTACTCAATCTGCAACTGTAGTTAGCAAAAAAAAAATTGTTCTACTTTCAATCTTCTCCACATGTCATTGTCCAAATCCTAAATGTTATAAAGCTGTGTGTGTGTGTGTACGCTCCCTTTAAATTCTATGTTTGACTTCTGAAACTTCTATAAAATCCACATGACAATTTTCTTTACTTGCACCATGTTTGGGAATTTCACTTCCTGTTTGTTCTTCCTTAGCATTGATGCTGTTATCAGAACCGTTCAGCTGCTGATCATGCTGTTGACCAGAGTAGTTATAAAGTAAATTGTGCATTTGTGGAGAGAGAAACAGAGGCTGTGATTTTCCGGCCCTGTTGGCATTGGGCGTTGGGCATCATGGCCAGTGGGGCGGTTGACAATATGGCAAGAAGGCCAAAAATCAGTTTTGCACCATCATGAAACCAGTTTGCAATTGTCCACTCATCAATGGCAGGCTGTACTTCCTGCCGTTGAACATCAAGAACCTAATTTCAATGCTTTAGCATCTCTTTATAAGCCCTGCTCGCTGGAATCATCACCCATGCTAAGTCATCCATGCAATTGCACCGACATGTTTCATAAGTGAACATAAGCGATTTGCACCCAGCGAGCTGCACTTCACTCGGGAATTCGAGGTTTGTTTGCCTACTTTGCTTTGGGCTGCACTCACAGTCATCAGGAACAGACTTCGCAGGCAGAACCACATCACTTTTAGGGGGCTCACAGACAGGTCTTTACCTACCAGACCAGCAGTAAGGCAAGGGTGGCTTTTCAACGGCTGCAGAGCTAGGGCTTGCTTAGGGAAGGGGGGTATCCCAGGGTGTGTGTGTGGGGCACATATGTGCAAGTGGCCTCAAGATGGTGAGGGCTGAGGAGGCAGTCTCCAGAGGAGATGAGGGCAGATGGAATTGTAAGGATGTGTGTGAGACAGTGCGTGGTGATGTCCCTTAAGCTGGCAGTGAGTGAGATGCTAGTGAATGTGTGATGGGCTTGGGGGTATGTGAGTTTAGAGTAATGAGATGGTCGACTTACCCTGGCAGCATGGATGAGATCATTCATCCGTTTTCTGCTTTGGATAGCCGATCTCTTGTGTGCAGCATTGACAGTGACCATCTCCCTAGTCGGAGTGGTGAAACTGATGGGTCTCCTACAACTAGAGCAAGGGTAGAGGACATCACGGTGGACCTCCACGGCATCCAGAACATGTCCCAGGGGATGTCACTGAATCGGGGGGCTGAATTCTTCTTGGCTTTTGGGGCCATGTCTTCACCAGAGCAATCCTGAGCTTCAAGCATTGAGAAGTATGCGCGCAGCTGCAGTTTAAATATGGCGCCCTATGTGAGAAAGCGGTGAGGTAACGGTGTGGCGGCAAATCAGAGGCTGCCTGCTCACGAGAGGCCATGTTTCCTGTGGCTGCATAATTAATGAGGGAGGAATGGGATGATATGGTGCGAAAACTCGCGATTGCAATTGGTGGGTAAAACGACTTTTTTCCCACCCGCTACCGCACTTTGTAATCTAAATCTTGGTATGCAGGAGACAATTTCAAAGTTTGCTGATGACACAAAACTTGGGAGAATTGTAAACTGTGAGGAGGACAGTATAGAACTTCAAAAGGACATTAACACATTGGTGGAGTGGGCAGATAGGTGGCAGATGAAGTTCAATGTGGAGAAGTGTGAGATACAAAGGTACAAAGAACATGGATAGACAGTATAAAATAAAAGATACTATTCTAAAGGTTGTGCAGGAGCAAAGAGACCTGGGTATATATGTATATAAGCCATTAAAGATGGCAGGACAGGTAGAGAGAGCTGTTACTAAAGCATACAGTATTCTAAGCTTCATTAATAGGGGCATAGAGTACAAGAGCAGGGAGGTTATGGTGAACTTATATAAGACACTGGTTAGACCTCAGCTGGAGTATTGTGTACAGTTCTGGGTGCCACACTATAGGAAGAATGTGAACACATTGGAGATAGTGCAGAAGAGATTTATGAGAATGGTTCCAGGGATGAGACACTTCAGTTACGAGGAAAGATTATAGAAGTTGGGACTGTTTTCCTTGGCGAGGAGGAGGTTAAGAGGAGACAATAGAAGTTTTCAAAATCATGAGGGGTTTGGACAAAGTCGACAGGGAGAAACTGTTCCCGCTCGTAAACGGATCGGGAACCAGAGGGCACAGTTTTAAAGTGTTTTGTGAAAGAAGCAAATGTGAGGTGAGAAAACACTTTTTCACACAGTGAGTGGTTAAGGTTTGGAATGCACTGCCTGGAAGTGTGGTGGAGGTAGGTTCAATTGAAGCATTCAATAGGACTTTGGATGATTATTTAAATAGAAACGATATGCAAGGTTATGGGCAAAAGGCAGGAGATTGGCACTAAGCTAAAATGCTTAGGCAGCCGGTGCAGATACAATGAGCCAGATGGCCTCCTTCTACACTGTAACAATTATGTGATTCTGTGAGTTCTGTGATCTGGGACAACTCCACACAGAGTTAACGGTTTCGGCCAATGACCTTTCCATATATTTGTTTCAGATTTCCTACATCCACAGTATTTTGCTCTTTCAGGTGTAGGTTAGTTCTGTAGTTAAGAAAATAGCTTCACTGTCAATCAAGTAGTAGTTGAAAGAAACATTCTAAAAAATTCAAACGCTGTATGGAGAAGGAAGGTGTTGGATTCCATTTGGACTTTTTCAAGGAGAAACTCATAACTATTGCAGCTGCGAAGCTCTCAGCTACAGTTTTTAAAAATCTGTGCATTGTGAAGCACTGCAAGAGACAACAGAAGAATACATGACAGTTATTATAGGAAGATGGCATAATTGCCTCCATCTGGAAACCATGTCCCCAATTAAAGGGACTATAGCTTTAACTCAATATAATTGGTTAACAAAGCGCATTAAATTGTACTTATATTTTTGATTGAAGCTGTAACATTTTCACATTCTGTGCAAATCATCCTTCTACTTTTGTGAAATACAGGAGTGGGGTCTTCTAGGTTATGACAGAGAGAGCATTAGAAAAGTCATTTCAATCAAGTTTGAGACAGCAACCAATACTCCCCATAATGTTATAAAGGATAACACCCAACAATTTATTATTTCAACCAGCATTAGAGTAAAGTATCCACTCAATGAAATTTTAATTAACTATCATAAATTAAGACATTGAGAAGGAAAGGACCCACTTGACCCCCAAGCAGGTGCGACAAAATATTATTTCACCTTCTTAAAAGTAATTATTACAGCTTACTTATTTCTAAATATGTCCATCACCTGTCATTGAAGCTGGAAAATTGTTTCCAAGTTTTATTTTTGTTTGGCTGGTCTTATGAATTTGTCACATCCAACAGAAGCAGAGTTTTTAAGTATATCTGAACTGGCTGGAAATAAAATAACTATGAAGAAACCAGAAGACTCAAGTGATAGCTGTTCATATTGTTCCCAACATATGTTTCTTGACCATATCATCATTAGTTTTCCTGATGAGCTCCACGGAAAGAAAGAGGGCAATTTTCGATCAGGCTGAGCTTCAGTAATGATGCAGACTGTGCAGTATGTTAGTCCTGGCTCTTAAATCTGAAGCTCCTGGAAGGATGTTAGGAAGACTTGAAGATAACCACAATGGTCACGAATTGCCTTGGAGCTTTTCCTGCTCTGCCCGTGCCTCTCCTCTTTAAGGTCTGTCCCTGAGACGCTGCCCATGCTCACCTGGCCTCCTCTCCCTCCTGCCCCTCTATCCTCTTCCGCCAGCAGAATACACTATCCCCATTAGATGGGATGCAGAGGACCAGTGCCTTGAAAATGAAGGAGCACTGTGTTGCAATAACCAGGGGTACCTTCCAGGGAAGATGAGAACCTGAGATGCTGAAAGGAAGGCTTAACAATCAAACAAGATGCAAAGAAATTCTAGGACAACTCTGTCTTCACACAGCAAGGAACTGGCAAGAAAGTGCTGTTTCTCCGGGAGCCTTTTATCCCGCCTGTGGATGACTAAAATGTGATTTTCGCCCATTTGGTTTGCCCATGCAACAAGCTAAAAATCACATGGGCAACATAAACTCATGGTCAACAGGCTTTTTAATGACCTTAATTGGCCCTTGAATTGTTGGCGGGCAAGTCTCCGACTCCCACGCGCCTGCCGACCTCAATATTGCACGCGTGTGCGTTGTTGTTAGAATGCATGCCCGAAGTCATTCCATGCAATTTTACCTACATTCGGGTCGGGGGTGCACCCGATCTTGGAACACAAAATTCAGGCCCAGAAGTGTAGTGTAAACTTCAGTACAGTAATGGAGCAAGGACAGCTCTGAGGAAAATCCTGATCAATATGTGCTGCATACATCTGTTCTGTTGCTGAAATGCGCCACTTACTTTACTGTAAATGGTGCTGCCGGTATGTATGTTAACCACTCTGTAATTAACAGAACTGGTACCAGTGTTTGACATTGAGAGTGGTGAGGAGCAAGAAGCCTAGCAAAAGGAGAGCATTGTGTACTGAGTGGAAGAAGCATAGTTGAGTGGAAAATATCAGGATGATGAGTATCAGTACTGGGAGTAGAAATTATCAGATAAAGAGAAGCTTTGTCCATCAAGTCAGGAAGGACATCACTGAGTGTTAGGGGATGAGGGGAAGGAGGAACCATAGTCGAGAAGAAAACATCACAGCAAGACTAAATTTATCTTCCAGGATGGAAAATTGAAGAAGTCCTGGAGTGCAATTTAAACATTTTCTTATGAAAGTAAGGCCCGGATTTTCGCCACGACAGAGAGCTCTCCGTCATGGCAAAAATCCCAGAAGAGGCCAAAAATGCTAAGTCCCATCCCTGAACCTGACATTTCCCATCTTTGTGGGGGACAGGACTGGAGTAGGGCTGGGGTTTGCGTATGTGTGATTCGTGGAGGCAGCTAGCCATTTAAATCACTAGCTACAACCACTGAAGTGAGATTTTAGAAGAACAGGTGTGGAATCCAGAATGTGCAGATTAGAACAGGTAAGACGAGGTCTAAACTTGGTGGATGTGTTTGGACAGTTAATGTTCCCCTTGGGATCATCAGACAGAACATGATTATGCATATTTTATGCACAATATCATTGGAATTGTCAAGCTGTTAAAGAGCTGTCCAGCTGTTGAGGAACTATTAAATAGCTGTCCACCTGTCAAGGAATTGTCCAGCTGCCAAGGAACTGTCAAACAACTGTCCAACTGTCAAGGAACTGTTCAGCTGTCAAGGAACTGTTAAAGAGCTATCCAGCTTTCAGAGCTAACCAGGAAGTCTCGCGCCTGTCAAAGCTGTCCAGGAAGTGTCAAAGCTGTCAAGAAACTGTCCAAGGATGCTAGCTGAGTTGACATGGAGGGGCAAGGGCAAAGTGTGGTGCGTGGGGGGCATGTGTTAGCACTAAGTTGGAATAGGTGTATGGGGCAGTGGAATGGTTAGAGGGATAGTGAGTTTGTATGGGGGCATGCGGCCATGGCGATGGGGGCATGGGTTGGCATATGTTGGCATGGATGGGGCACAGGGATTGTGTGAACGGTGAAGAAGGGTATCAGCTGGAGGAATGTTTTTTGTTTTACTATTATTTTTTGCTTATTTATTAGCCTGCAGCAGTATCTTTTGCCATATGAGTTAATGGAAGAAATTGGGCCTCATTTTGCCTGTTTTTTGTATGTAAAATAGAAACAAGTGACCAATTTAGCAGTGCAACACCCCATGCCCAAACGGGACTGGAACTACATCTTGTGGAAGAGATTGATTCAGACACTCAAGAGTCCCTGGCAGCAACTCAAAACAAGTACTACCCTAATTAAAATATGGAACTAATGTGTTTGTTCCTTAATCATGGCCCTTTTGTGAATTGATGTCAGGGAGTGCTCAATTCCTCAGTTCCTAACCCTGCCCAGCAAACCATGCCAATATCTGTCAGAAATCAGGCCAAAAGGGTAAATCTGTAGTTAGTCCTTCAAGGCTGCTGGTGTAATTTTGGACCAATTGGTTTTTCACTGCTCACTAACTTAGGAGATTGCATTTTGGAAGGTGTGCTGATGCTATTGACTTCCATTCAATCGTGTAAGTTAGGAATGCTACTTGGGTTGCCTTTGAGGCTGCCAAATGAAGAAAAGCAGCAGCACAACGAAGATCTATAGGGTAGTAGAAGAGGGGAAATGAGGGGAGGTCAAATGCAGGTCTATCTTACCTAAATCTTACTGAGGAGTAGTGTGTCAGGTGGCTCTGCTTCAGCAAGGAAGCAGTGACTGTGGTGAATCATCTGTTTCAACAAGAAATGGAGCCCAGCACTAGATGAAGCACTGCTTTGCCTGCAGCAGTGCAGGGCACTGTAGATCTCAACTGTAATGCCTTTGGGTCCTACATACTTACATTCCTATGCTCTGCTTTCACATTGATATTTCAGCCAAACAGGCTTCCCTTCTTGCTGTTTAATGTTTTGCTGATAACCACTGGCCAGCCACCACTGCTACAAGATAAATAAGTCTGTGCTGCCACAGCAATTTCTGGTCCTGCCCCTGATGTTTAGCCAGTTCCCTGGCACACCCAGTGTAATCAGCTCCACAGCACTTTCTGGGACCATTCTTGAAAATTTTTCCCTCACCTTCATTGCAGAATGGTCATTCTGAGGCTTCAGGAAACTGAAACTAAGTTCAAAACCACCATTAAAATCAACAGTGTGTATTCTATTGTTGCCAAAGGTTTTGGCGCATGACTCAATCAATGAGATGCAGAGGATGCCAGTTTGAGTGAGTAGTATAAGCACACCAATTGGGCTCAATAACAGATTGACAACACTTAGCAGGCATCCTGTTTGAGAGAAGAGCATATATAAGTCTAATGTGAACCAATTGGAATCATTTTTTATAGCTTAGTATGGATGCAGTTCTTCTGTGTAATACAGCAGATTACAACTGAGATTCTATATCCAGTTTGCTTTGAAGGGATCACAGTCTGTAGCTTAACATGTAATGTAGAAAGATGTGAGGTCTCTCCATATTGCTTAGTGTGATTTATCCAGAGAGGCAGAGAGTGAACCTGGTTGGAGAACGCACTGGGACAACTGCTTCAGCTTCAGCTCTGGAAACAAAATGAAGAGTGAAAATCATCAGTTCATTGGTTGGTGAGAAACTGCTGTTGGCAGTGTCTTTAAATGTTGTAAATTAGAAAAGCATATTACTCTTAAAGAAGTAGGTACATGGATTTAAGTAGGAAACACTTGGAACAGGGGAATCAATTTAAGTCAGGGCCAGTAAAGTGATATAAGTAAACCAAGGTACGTCAAAGTTAACATAAGGAAAGTAAAGTTAAGACATGGCAGGGCAGCTCGGTTGTCTGGAATGTGTGTGCTGTAATATGTGGGAAGTCATGACCATTGCTGGTGTCCTAGATGACCACATGTGCAGGAAGTGCTGCCAGCTGCAGAAACTTGAGCTTCGGGTTTTGGAGCTCGAGTGGCAGCCGGAGTCACTGTGGTGCATCCCCGAGGCTGAGAGCTACATGGATAGCACGTTCAGAGAGGTAGTCACATTGCAGGCTAGGTGCGTGCAGGCAGAAAGGGAATGGCTGACTGCCAGGCAGCCCAAGAGAACCAGGCAGGACTCCACTGGGATCCCGCTTGCAAATTGGTTGTCCGTGAAGGTGTGGGTTCCTCAGAGGAGTGCAGTCAGAGCCAAGTTCGTGGCACCACGGCTGTACAGGAGGGGAGGAAGAAGAGTGGAAGAGCAATAGTGATAGGGGATTCGTTTGTTAGGGGAACAGACAGGCATTTCTGCAGCCGTAGACATGACACCAGGAAGGTATGTTGCCTCCCTAGTGCCAGGGTCAAGGATGTCACCGAGGAGCTGCAGGACATTCTTCCGGGGCAGAGTGATCAGCTAGAGGTTGTCATCCACATTGGTACCAATGACTTAGGTAGGAAGGAGGATGTGGTCCTGTGATCAGAATTTAGGGAGCTCGGTCGAAAATGAGCAAGTAGGACCTCAAATGTAGTAATTTCCAGATTACTCCCAGTACCACGTGCAAGTGATTACAGAAATAGGAGGATGAAGCAGATGAATGCGTGGCTGGAAAATTGGTATAGGCGGGAGACCTTTAGATTCCTGAGACACTGGGACTGGCTCTGAGTGAGATGGCACCTGTACAAGCTGAACGGATTACACCAGAACAGATCTAGGACTGACTTCCTGCAGGACATTTTGCTATTTCTGTTGCTAAGGCATTAAACTAACTTGGCAGGGTTGTGGGAACCAGGAGATAGTATTAGAGATGAATACCAGGCAGCACAAAATACTGAGAGACAGATTACACTAGTATAGAGAATAGTAAGTTAACATGTGGAGTCGGAGTAGGGGAGAAAGTCATGAAGTCTAAATCAGTGTTACTATGCATGTATGTGAATACATGGAGTATAGTAAATGAGATTGGGGAGTTACAGGCGCAGATCGCCATATGGAAATATGATGTTGGAGTGATAACAAAGACCTGGCACAAGGAAGGGCAGCACTGGGTGTTAAATATTCCTGGGTACAAGGTGTTCAGAAAAGATAGGAAAGGAAGAAAAGGAGGAGGGGTGGTGGTATTGGTTAAGGAGAGCTTTGCAGTGCTGGAGAAAGAGGATGTCACAGAGGGTTCCAGGACAGAAACAGTGTGGCTACAGCTAAGCAACAAAAATGATGCAATTACATTTCTCAGTGTAATCTATTGACTCCCAACTAGTGGAAAAGATGTAAAGGAACAAATCTGCAGGGAAATTACAGAGAGATGCAAACACTGCAGACCAGTTATAATTGGGGGTTTTAATTACCCAAATATAGACTGGGACAGTGGTAGCATAAAGAGCAAAGAGGGACAAGTGTTTCTAGATCGCATTCAGGAGAATTTCTTACAGCATTATATGTCCAGCCCAACAAGAAAGGATGAACTGTTGGACCTGGTTCTTGGAAATGAGGTGGACCAAGTAGATCAAATGTCAGTAGGGGAACATTTAGGAGACAGTGATCATTGTGTTGTAAGGCATAGGATCATGGTAGAAAAGGACAATGTGCAATCCAGAGTAAGAATAATTAACTGGGGGAGACACGACTTCAATGAGGCAAGAATGGAGCTGGGCCGGATAGACTGGAACCGAAAGTTGATCCAAAAAACTGTAGCTGAGCAATGAGCTAGCTTCAAAGAAGGAATGGTTTGGGCACAATCAAGGTATATTCCCTCAAAAGGGAAAGGTAGGACAAACAAATCCAGAGCTCCCTGGATGAAAAAGGAGATACAAATTAAGGTAAAGAAGAAAAAGTGTGCCTATGACAGGTATCAGGCAGAAGATACAACTGAGAACCAAACAGAATACAGAAGGTTCAGAGGGGAGGTGAAAAAGCAAGTAAGAGAAGCAAAAAGGGATAATGAGAAAAGACTGGCAGCCAATATAAAGTGGAATCCCAAAGTCTTCTATTGGCACATATAAAATTAAGAGGGTGGTTAAAAGGAGGAGTAGGGTCAATTAGCAACCAAAAAGGGGATTTACACAATGAGGCATCGGGCACGGCTGAGGTGTTAAATGAATACTTTGTCTTTACCAAGGAAGCAGATGCTACCGAGGTCACCATGACAGAGGAGGAAACTGTCACTAGAAGGGTTCAAAATTGATAAGGAGCAAGTGTTGGATAATTATCGATACTTAAGGTTGACAAGGGACCAGATGAGATGCATCCAAGGATATTGAAGGAAATAAGAGTGGAAATTGCAGGGGCATGGCGATAATCTTTCAGTCTTTCCTAGACTCAGAGGAGGTGCTAGAGGACTGGAGATATGCAAATATTATGCCCTATGCCCAAAAAAGGTTGTAAGTCTAAGCCCAGCAATTATAGATCAGTCAGTTTAATTAAGTGGTGGGGAAGCTTCAAGAGAAAATTATTCACGAAAGAATTAATAGTCACATGGAAAAATGTGGGTTGATTAGGAAGAGCCAGCATGGATTTATAATGGGGAAATCATGTGTAACTAACTTGCTGGAGCTTTTTAAAGAGGTAACAGAGAGGGTTAATGAGGTTAAGGCTATTGATATGATGTATATCGACTTTAAAAAGGCATTCGATACAGTGCCACACAGCAGACTTGTGAGAAAAGCTAAGGGACAGTAGCAACATGGATACAAAATTGGCTGAGTAATATGAAACAGAGGGTCAATGGATACTTTTTGGACTGGAGGAAGGATTGTAGAGGAGTTCCCCAGGGGTCGTATTGGTATCCTTGCTTATCCTGATATATATTAATGATCTTGATCTTGCTATGCAGGGGACAATTTCAAAGTTTGTGGATGATACAAAACTTGGAAACATTGCAAACTGTGAGGAGGACAGTATAGAACTTCAAAAGGACACAAACAAGTTGGTGGAGAGGGAGTGAGCAGATAGGTGGCAGATGAAGTCCAATGCGGAGAAGTGTGAGGTGATTTGTTTCGGAGGAAGAACATGGAGAGACAATATAAAATAAGGAATACAATCCTTAACGGTGTGCAGGAGCAGAGAGACCTGGGTGTATATGTGCATTGATCACTGAAGGTGGCAGGACAGGCAGGGAGAGCAGTTAATAAAACATACAGTATCCTGGGCTTTATTAATAGGGGCATAGAGTACAAGAGCAGGGAGGCTATGCTGAGTTTATATGAGACACTAGTTAGACCTCACCTGGAGTATTGTGTACAATTCTGGGCGCCACACTATAGGAGGGATGTGATTGCATTGGAGAGAGTGCAGAAGAGGTTTACAAGAATGGTTCCAGGGATGAGAAAGTTGAGTTATGAAGATAGATTGGAGAGATTGGGACTGTTCTCCTTGGAGAGGAGAAGGCTAAGAGAAGATTTGATAGAGGTGTTCAGAATCATGGGGTGGGGGCTGGATAGAGTAGATAGTGAGAAACTGTTCCTGCTTGTCAAAGGATCGAGAACAAGAGGGCACAGATTTAAAGTGATTTGCAAAAGAAGCAAATGCGATGTGAGAAAAAACCTTTTCGCACAGCAAGTGGTTCGCGTCTGGAATGTAGTGCCTGGAAGTGCGGTGGAGGCAGGTTCAATCGAGGCATTCAACAGGGCATTAGATGATTATTTGATTAGAAACAGTGTGTGAGGGTACGGGGAAAAAGCAGGTGAATTAAGTTACGATGCTGATTTGGAGAGCTGTTGCAGACACAATGGGCCGAATAGCCTCCTTTGGCGTTGTAACAATTCTGTGATTCTGTTGTGGACTAATAACAATTTAGTTCCATAACAATATTTTTTTACAATAGTGTAGAGTTTAGATGCTTGTATATAGTTTGGTGTGATGTTATGTCGTAACAATTGCCTTTTGTAGTTTGGTTTGTTCAACAAGAAAGCTGTCACTGCTGCTCCTTTCTTCCAAACCCCCTTTTGGAATAACTTTACAGTTTACAACTACACAATGTATGAAGACGCTTTGAGGCCCAATTCATTGGGCTAAGTTTTGAGCTTATTTATAATTTGGACAGTTTTCATGAACACTGGATTGTGTTTTATTTCAATTAATTCTGGTGTAAATCAATAAGAGCAGATCATCTGTATATGCTGGATAGATTCATTACCAGTCATAAGGTTTTATTAGGGCTTGGTCCATGATGTGTGGAGAAGACTCACTTGGAGATACATTCTCAATAAATAATTTATCTTTATAACCTAACCAAACTGTTGAATCCTTCAGATCTTCATTAATTGGTTAAATAATCATTTCAAAGTTGAGAAAAAAGAATGTTTTTAAAAACCTAAAAGGAGTGCCATATATTTGAAATAACTTGTTTATCAGTTGTGGGTGTTCTAACTTCACACATTGCTTCAAAATAAGAAGGTTTGTTAAATCTCAGTGATCATTTATTATGGTGCATTTTATAATTCTGCTTATTTTTGATGTACTTTTGTAGTTTTAAGTAGTGGTGATACAATGATGTAGTTAAGTGTTTTGTGAAACCACAGCCATTAAGTGATAAGCCACATGACAATTGTTTTCATCTGAGCAGTTTTTTTTAAGCATGATGTTGAAACCTCTAACCAGAGACAAATGAGCTTGTTATTTAATGCAAGGTTTTGTTTGATTCTGTATTTTATATGTGTATTGGAAATGACTACAAGAGGCACATAGTTTAAAACACAGCGGCCAAGAAATTCGAGTACCTGTTTTTAGACTCAGCATTGGTGAAGATGCCCTGCCTGAAACTGGCATTCAACCCATTGCTGATGCAAACCAGGGGCCCAACACCTGTTTTCGGGACTTCTTGTGATGATGGTTATATCAGCAACTGATCTCACTTGTGTCACACATACGGTGGTCCTGTTGAGGCATGCAACAACCAAACTAGCATTTTGTAAAGAGATCACTGGAGGCTACTATCCAAAAGTTAATTTAAAAGTTTTTTTTTAACCTGCCTGCATGTGGAATTAGATGGAACGGGCCATGTTTGCCCTCCTCATTGTTTCTTTCTCCCAAGTCTTCCACCCAGACTCCCCATATGCCTGCAGCCAGCATCACAATTTGCCACGATCCTTCTGTTGGCTTAATTCTGCTGGCAAAGTCATTGCATTCCATAAAGTTCTTGACACTATAACTATTTGCTTTTGACATGCTATTTCCCAGCAAGACAATAGTCAGCAATATGGAATCTTGCACAGGAGTTTCATACATAGGAACATAGGACTTAGGAGCAGGAGTAGGCCACTCGGCCCTTCAAGCCTGCTCTGCAATTCGATAGGATCATGGCTGATCTGATTGTGGTCCCAGCTCCACTTTCCTGCCTGCTCCACATAACCTTTGACACTTATGTCTATCAAAAAACTATCTAACTCAGCCTTGAAGTAATTCTAATCAAACCATTCTGACCCAACCTCTTCTGCCTTCTGGAGAACTTCACAGACTAATGACCCCCTGAGAGAAATAAGTTCCCTCATCTCTGTCTTAAAAGGGAGACCTCTTACTTTTAAATTGTATCCCCTAGTTCTTGTCTCCTCCACATGAAGAAACATCCTCCTGGTATCCACCCTATCAAATCTCTTGAGGATCTTCCACCTCTCATTCTTCTAAGCTCCAAAGGCCCGAACTGTTTAACCTTTTCTCATAAGATAAGCCCATCATCTGAGAAATGAGTCAAGTGTACCTATCCCAATCTGCTTCCAGCGCAACTATATCCTTTTTCAAATAAGGAATCCAAACTATACACAATACTCCAGATGTGGCTGCAGTAAAATTTCCCTACTTTTATATTCCATGCCCCTTACAATAAACACCAACATTCTATTTGTCTTCCTAATCACTTGCTGTGCCTGTATACTAACTTTTTATCTTTTTGTGACTCATACTTCAAGTTTATGGAGGATGGAATGTGGGCGGTTGGTCAGAAGTTTGTTGGAATAGTCAAGTAGTCAAGTGTTGAGCTAACAATGGCACAGATAAAGGTTTCTGCAGGAGATGAGCCGAGGCAAGGTGGATTCGGGTGATCGAGCCATAGAATGGAACCATAGAAAAGTTATAGTGCAGAAAGAGGTCCGTCTGCCGTGGCCAAAAAGAGAAAAAAGAAACTAGCCACTCATTTTAATCCCATTTTCAACAGATGGTCATAGCCTTGCAGGCTACAGCACTTCAGATGCAGATCCAGGTACCTTTTAAATGAGTTAAGCGTTTCTGCCTCAACCACCAACTTCACCAGTGAATTCCAGATGCCCACCACCCTCTGGGTGAAAATGTTTTTTTTCCCTCATGTTTCCTCTAATCCTTCTACCAATCACCTGAAATCCTAGTAATTAACTCCTCAGCTAGGAGAAACAAGTCTTTCCTGTACACCTCAATTAGGACACCCCTTAGTCCCCTCTGTTCTAAGGAAAACAACCCTAACCCATCCAATCTCTCCTTATTGCTGCAATTTTCAAGCCCTGGCAGCATTCTTGTAAATCTCTGCACTCTCTCCAAAGCAACAATGTCCTTCCTATAATGTGGTGACCAAAACTGTACACAAAATTTCAGCTGTGGCCTAACAAGTGTTTTATACAGTTCCATCATTACATCCCTGCTTTTGTATTCAATACCTTGCCCAATAAAGGAAAGCATTCCATAAGCTTTCTTGACTACCTTGTCCATCCGTCCTGCCACCTTCAAGGACTTATGGACATGCAGCCCAAGGTTCCTCACTTCCTCAACCACTCTGAATAACTTCTCATTTATTCAGTATTTCCTTTCTTTGTTTACCCTCCCCAAATGCGTTATCTCACACTTTTCTGGATTGAATTCCATTTGCCACTTCTCCGCCCACTCAACCAAACCATCGATATCATTCTGGAGTCAACAGCTATCCTCTTCACTATCAACTACACGGCCAATTTTTGTGCCATCTACAAATTTCCCAATCATGCCTCCCACATTTAAGTCTAAAGCATTAATATATACACCAAACAGCAAGGATCCCAACACTGAGTCCTGTGAAATACTATTGGAAACCATTTTCCATTCGTAAAAACATCCATCGACCATTACCCTTTGTTTCCTCTCACTGAACCAATTTTGGATCCAACCTGCTACCTTCCCCTGTATCCCATGAGATCTCACTTTCCTGACCAGTCTGCATTTGGGATGTTGTCAGATGCCTTACTGAAATCCATGTAGGCAACATCCACTGCACTTCCCTCATCAATCCTCCTTGTTACTTCCCCCAAAAAATTTATTAAATTAGTAAGACACAATTTTCCCCTAACAAAGCCATGTTAACTATCCCTAATCAATCTGTGCCTTTCTAAGTGACAGTTTATCCTGTCTCTCAGAATTGTTTCCAATAATTTGCCCACCACTGAAGTCAGACTAACAGCCTATAATTTTCTGGCCTATCCCTCACACCTTTTTAAAATAATAGTACAACTCTCGCAGACCTCCAATCCTCTGGGACCTCACCTGTATCTAGGGAGGATTGGAAAATAATCCTCAGAGCATCTGCTATTTCCTCCCTGGCTTCCTTCAACAGTCTGGGATACAATCCATCTGGCCCTGGTGATTTATCCACCTTCAAGGATACCAGTCCCTCGATTACTTCCTCTCTCACTATGTTAGTTGTATCTAATATTTTACTCCTCCTCTTTACCTAGAATGTCTGTATCATCCATCTCCTTAGTGAAGACAGAGACAAAGTACTCATTGAGAACCCTGCCCACATCTTCTGCATCAACCCACAAGTTACCATGTACATCTCTGATAGGCTCTACCTTTTCCTTAGTTATTCTCTTGCTCCTAATGTGCTGGTAAAAAATCATAGGATTTTCTTTGATTTTACCTGCCAATATTTTTTCGTACCCTCTCTTTGTTTACCTAATTTCCACTGTTGCTTCACCCTGTACTTTCTATACTCCTCTAGACTTTCTACAGTATTAAGTCTTTTGCGACTGTCATAAACTTTTTTTTTCTGCTTTATCTTGGCCTGTATGCTTCTGGATAACCAGGGGGCTCTATATTTGACAGTACCATCCTTTTTCTTTGTGGGGACATGTCTACACTGTCCCTGTAGAATCTTGCCTTTGGTGTTGTGAATTTGAAAATAAGCAGTCTTAGTGATGGTCCAGATATGTGGTTAGTAGCTCGTCTCAAGTTCAGATATGGCATCAAGGTTGTGAATAGCCTGATTTAATCTCATTTGCTAGGAAGATGGATTTGCAATGCTGAGTGAAGACAATGGCTTTGGTCTTCCCAATATATAATTGGAGGAACTTTCTGGTCATCCAGTATTAGATGCCCATCAAGTATTCTGATAAATTTGAGACAGTACAGGAGCTAAGAGAGCTGTTAGTGAGGTAGAGCTGGATGCCATCAGCGTACAATAATGTCACTGAGAGGCAGTACGTATTTGAGAAATAGGAGGAGCCAAGGAGAAATCCTAGGGGTAGACCAGAGGTAATGGTGAGGGAGTAGAAAGAGAAGCCATTGCAGATGATTCTCTGGCTATGATTAGAGAGCTAAGCAGGAAGCAGGTGGGTGCAGTCCCACACAGCTGTATGACAGTGGAGAAGCTTTGAAGAAGAACGGTGTGCTAAACCCTCACAAAGGCTGTAGATAGGTCAAGAAAATTGAGGAGGGATAATTTATTTCTGTCATAGTCGGATAAGATGTCATTTGTGATTTGTTTAGAGCTGTTTAGATGCTGTGATAGTGGTGGAAACCTGATTGGAGAGACCATGTCCAGTAGTACATTTCATAAAATGTATGTTTTTTAGCCCCAGAATGTAACATCTTCAAGGACCTTGTGCAACTTGAATTTTGCTGCCACTGTGAAAAGTGCACAATAATGTAGCATCATCTGGCAGTAGAATGGACTGCCTTGTGAGGTTGACAAACACTGGAAGAGTTGAGTATTGCTGAAAAAGAGGTATTTTTTGTCAAAGCTTTTCATCTTACACTCACCAGGACAATTCACAAGAAAATGCCAATGTCAGGGAAAACGATAAATCTATACTGTATAAGAAGAGAGGACTGACTGGTGGTAAGTGGACTCTGATTGATAGAGGCATTGCCATGGAGAATGAACTAGTTAATGGTGACTGAAAGCAAGTTGATTGTGATGAATGCAAGAGGAAAAGCTTCAGCAAAGAAAATCTCTTTTTCCAGAAATACTCAAGTTCTGTACTACCAAACGACAGGAAGATTGCTCATTCCATTTCTATTTGTAAAGCAAGAGGATTGTGATGTAGTCTTTAACTTAGATTATTCCAGTTTGCATGGGAAATGAAGTGATATAGTTAATGTTCCAACTATTGCTATTTTGATGAACTGTCCCAATTTATTGATCTATAGCATTCCTATAATGTAGTAGAAGACTGCCTCTTGCTTCCACACAGTTCTCCTGAG
The DNA here is from genome assembly GCF_017639515.1 of Carcharodon carcharias. Lineage (NCBI taxonomy): Eukaryota > Metazoa > Chordata > Chondrichthyes > Lamniformes > Lamnidae > Carcharodon > Carcharodon carcharias. Next base: position 67,316,979 of record NC_054469.1, on the reverse strand, counting down.
TTCATTTTCTTTGCTTAAAGTGATTAAAAGCAGTGCAGTATTTTACTAGTGAAAGTAAAGTTTGGTGTAATCTATTCTTTAAAAGACCTTTTACATAAATGTTTTACACTATCATGTATAATGTTTAAAATGCTACAGTTAATTTTATTATGTAAGTCAAATTTAACTTGAAGGGGCACAAAATAGCCCCATATTGTTGTTAGGTGAACTGTACATGGCTTGATGTAGCTTGGATTCTGTCATTTGTCAACATTGCAGTTTTCTGAGAAGATCCATAGTGATGTATGTGGCACATTCACTTGCATTTTGGTGAAGAAAGAAGCTCTTTGCTAAGCTTTGCTATGATCTCAGATCTCTTTTCTTCTTCTTCCATTTTCTTTGTGCCCACCAATGCTTTCTGCAGGTATTTAAACCCATGGTACAAAAGAGAATATAATGTAGCTAAGTGGGTAGAAGATGTGAATAAAAACACTGAAGGACCGTACTTTAGGTATTTCTAAAATCATTGTATTTTTTTTTATTTATTTATTGCCAGAGCTGTTGCAGCACATTATGACTGGACCTGCTGCCTTGTATTACAATACAAGCTACTGCAGGTGGAAGTGGCCCCTGTTCATTTGCTGCCTCTGATGACTGTCCAGGCTTCATGTGCAATTGCAGCTCCTATTTGCATCTAGTGCTGAGGTCCCCTATACAAAACTACTGTAGTGCATGCTTTCTCCAATACCACCATTATTAGCTTGTTTTTCCATTCCCAATAAAAATAACTCAATGGGCTGACACATGATTGCCACAGGCAAAAAGTGGTGTTTCGAACCAATCATACAGCACTTTAGTATCCACATTGTTCTACCCACTGCTCTGATAATGTCATTTTCACTGTACACAATATCCTGTTAAGACAATTACATCTGCAATAAAATTCTGCTCTTATGCTGCAATGATGTGCATAATGTGCCATCAGGCAATGCAACAGGAACATGGGTGAAGGGTGAGTGCAAAACTCTATTTACCAAACTCTAGTGGGTTTACATATTTTCACTGCAGCTTTTTAAACAAACATCCTTGACTTCAAACTGACGGTGAAATTATGCAAATACCAGCTACCTGCTGAGCTTGTTTTGAATCACTCTACTCTTCAGCTGACTTCTTGTAAATGCATTCAGTTTATTGTTAGTAACAATTATTTTAATTAAGGATTCATGTTTCTCCATGTTTATGCCATAGAATAGTTTTGTTCCTTTCTTTGTGTTCCTTAGTCTCATTGCTAGCCTGTAAAATCTCTGGATTGTGTCACATAGAAAAGCATCCCTTGGACCTCATCTAATGCTTCTGTGTTACGCTACATACAGCACAGTCTAAAGTGAGAGCACCTGCTGGAGAAACATTTTGATTGTGAATTTCACTTGTACATTTCTCAGTTTTTGCTGAGCGAGAACATGCAGAGCGTTAATGCAATAGCCCAAAGGCTTGTTAGATTCTTAGTACACATGAGGGTAGCGGTTGAATAAACCTTGAATTAACATTCCAGGTTTTTTTGTTGCAATGATAAAAGGGCGATATCATCACTACATACCCTGTTCACTCAGTTAAAAAGATGGGAGTTAATTATACACATTAATACAGAGAGCAACAGAACATATCCCCTTCTAATTTCATTTTTAAAAAGTACATTGTTCAGTATTTGTTGAGAATGAAGATAAATTTGTAAAGTCAATTTACATGAACAACTTTTAGGTCAGGTTAGGTGGAAACCATACGATGCCATTAGGAACTCACTAAACTTAATTTTTAACCTGTTTAATATTAGCAGAGTACTAATTAGAAGAGTTGCAAGTTCTTTACCATCAGAATTTAATTTGAATTCATTTGCCTGTGGAACTCAGTTCATTTGGAAGCATAATCACAAAGAAGTCAATCAGATCCAAACAATAGATACCAGAAGTGAAGGCAAAGTGGTGGTGCTTTAATCAAACCAGTGTGTCAAAGAATACTGTATGGTTCTAACTCCATGCTATTCTTCCATGCTATACACAATGCACTTTGCAGCAACTTTGATCTAGGGCAGTAAAGGAAGAGCAAAAATGTAGAGCAGGCAGTGACCTGATCTTTCTGCTGAATGCTCTGTAAAGCGCATGTTCCTTCTGATTACCCTTATCTAGCATAGGTTGCTTTAAGCCTATTCAAGCTCCTTTTTTTAGGACTACTTTTGCTCAGATGGGGAAAAAGACTGCAAAATGTTGCAATGATATCCTAAGTATAGGAAAGACTTCTTGGGTAAACAATTTGGCTGGGCGAGGGGGGGTGGGGCCCACTCACTAACATATAAAATGATGCGTGGTGATGTCGGGCATGTGTCCCAACATCACCGCGCGCCATTCAGATTTTTAGTTCAGCAGGCGCGCACCCAAGTCGGCTGCGCACCAGCCGAAATGTCAAAGGCCTATTGAGGCCATTTAAGTATCAATTAAACCAATAAACTAACCTACCCATCCAACCTTAAGGTTGGCGGGCAGGCAAAGAGCCCAGGCGGCCTTCGCATTTATCATGGAACCTCATCCATGGGCGGGATGTGGTTTCATGAAGGTATTTAAAGTTTTATAAAAAATTTTAATAACATTCATAGACATATCATGTGAAACTTTCACGTGAGGGGTCATGTCTTAAATTTTTTTTTTCTTCATTAAAACTTCCAGAACTTAAACTAATCTCCCTCAGGCAGCTCTATGCTTCAGGGAGATTTCTGCTCTCTTCATGCGCAAGCACGGAATAGCGCATTCCTGACTCAGGCAACCCCCCTCCCTGCCCGCATAGGGAGTGCTCAGCACCATAGTTGGCCCACCCACGTAAAATGGCAGCGCCCAGCCAATCGCGGGCAGTGATCGGCTGCACACCTGCCCACGCCTGCTCCCGCTCCCGCCCAAGCCCTCTGAATGGGAGAAAATTCTCCCCACTATAATAAATGTTGACCGAACCAATTTATACTATTGTGAGCCACTAATTATTTTACAACAAATATTTACACACCAGATCTCCTAGCTAGAAATGTATGGAGTAACTAGGGTACTTTGGCTGCTAAGTGGGCACTTATCTTGAACCAACCGACTGACAGGCCCAATTTTCCACCTCTTCGGTCCAACTACATAAATAAATCATATAACATGTGTAAATGGCTGGACTTGTCCATATACAAGGGGAGGCAATGTCATTGGACCAGTAATCCAGAGACCAGACTAACTCGCTGGGGACATGGGTTCAAATCCCACCATGGCAAGTGGTGGAATTTAAGTTCAATTAATAAATCTGGGTTTAAAAGCTAGTCTCAGTAACGGTTACCATGAAACCATTGTCAATTGTTGTAAAAACCCAGCTGGTTCACAAATGCCCCTTTAGGGAAGGAAATCTGCCATCTTTATCTGACCGAGCCTACATGTGACCCCAGACCCACAGCAATGATGTTGACTCTTAACTATCTCCTGAAATAGGCTAGCAAGCCATTCAGTTATATCAAACTGCTTAAGAAGCCGAAAAGGAATGAAACCAAATGGACCACCCAGCATTGACCTAGGCACTGGAAATGACAATGACAAATCCAGCCTTATCGACTTCCTTACCAACGTCTGGAGGCTTCTGCCAAAAGTGGGACAGTTGTCCCACAAACTAGTCAAGCAACAGCCTGACTAGTTCACGCTCATACCTTACAGACAATGTCCCAGACATCACCATCTCTGGGTATGTCCTGTCCCACCAGCCATACAGACCCAGCAGAGGTGTATACAGTCAGGAGGGAGTTGCTCTGGGAGATCTCAGATCGACTCCGCACCCCACGAAGTCTCATGGCATCAGTTCAAACATGGGCAAGGAAACCCTGCAGATTATGACCTACCACCACCACCCCCTTTCAGCTGATGAATCAATGCTCCTCCATGTTGAACACCAATAAGAAGAAGCAGCGAGGGTGCAAGGGCACAGAATGTACCCTGGGTAAAGGACTTCAATATCTGTCACCAAGAGTGGCTCGGTGACACCACTCCTAACCGAGCTGTCCGTGTCCTAAAGGACATAGCTGCTAGACTGCAACACCTGTCTGCAGCAGGTGTTGAGGGAAGCAACAAGAGGGAAAAACCTTCTTGAGCTCATCCTCACCAATCTGTCACAGATGCAACTGTCCATGACAGTACTGGTAGGAGTGACCACTGCGCAGTCCTTGTGGAGATGAATGCCTACTTTCACGTTGAGGATACCCTCCAAGGTGTTGTGTGGCACTACCACTGTACTAGATGGGATAGATTTCAAACAGATCTCGTAGCTCAAAACTGGGCAGTCATGAGGAACTGTGGGCCAACAGCAGCAGCAGAATGGTATCAAACCACATTCTGTAACTTCATGGCCCAGCATGTTCCCCACTCTACCATTACCATCAAGCTGGGGGATCAACCCTAGTTCAACAAAAAGTTCAGGAGGGCATTCCAGGAGCAGTACCAGGCATACCTAAAAATGAGGTGTCAAACAGCATAAGCAACATGTGATAGAACAGAGTTAAGCAATCCCACAACCAATGGATCTAAGGCCAACTAAGCTTTGCAGTCCCGCCACATCCAGTCATGAATGGTGGTGGAAAATTAAACAACTCACTGAAGGAGGAGACTCCACAAATATGCACAAAAGAGCTGAACCCAAGAGGAGAGGTGAGAGTGACTGCTCTTGACATCAAGGCTACATTTGACTGAGTGCAGTGTCAAGGAGCCCTAGAAAAACTGAAGTCAATGGGAATCAGGGGGAAAACTCTCCATTGGTTGGAGTCATACCTAGTACAAATTAAGATGGTTGTGGTTAAGACCATAAGAAGTAGGAGCAGAAGTGGGCCATTCAGCCCATCGAGTCTGTTCTGTCATTCAATGAGATCTGATGAGGCTGATCTGATAATCCTCAACTCCACATTCCTGCCCTTTCCCCATAACCCTTGATTCCCTTACTGATTAAAAATCTGTCTATCTCAGCCTTGAATATACAACGACCCAGCCTCTGCAGCCCTCTGTGGTAAAGAATTCTGCAGATTGACTACCCTCTGAGAGAAGAAATTCCTCCTCATCTCTGTATTAAATGGGCACCCCCTTACTCTGAGATTTTGCCATCTGGTCTAAGACTCTCCCTCAAGGGGAAACAACCTCTCAGCATCTACCCTGTCAAGCCCCCTGAGAATCTTATATGTTTCAATAAGGTCGCCTTTCATTCTTCTAAATTCCAATGAGTACAGGCCAAACCTACTCAACCTCTCGACAAAAGAAAATCCCTCCATTCCTAGGATCAACCTAGTGAACCTTCTCTGGACTGCCTACAATGCCAGTATGTTTTTCCTTAGGTGAGGGGACCAAAATTGTTCACAGTATTCTAGTTGTGGTCTAACTAGTGCCTTATGTAGTTTTAGCAAGACTTCCCTATTTTTATACTCCATTCCCTTTGAAACAAAGGGCCAACATTCCATTTGCCTTCCCTATTACTTGTTGAATGTGTACGTTAGCTTTCTGGGACTCATGAACAAGCACTCCCAAATCCCTCTGTGCTGCAGCCTTCTGCAGTCTTTCTCCATTTAAGTAATATTTAGCTCTATTCTTCCTGCCAAAGTGCATAACCTCACACTTTCCCACGTTATATTCCATCTGCCAAGTTTTTGCCCACTCACTTAACCTGTCTATACCCTCTGTAGAATCCTTGTGTCATCCTCACCACTTGCCTCCCCATCGATTTTTGTGTCATCTGCAAACTTGGCATTAGTACATTTGCTTCCCTCATCCAAGTCATTAATATATATTGTAAATAATTTATTGTTGGAGGTCAATCATCTCAGCTCCAGGACATCCTCAGAATAATGTCCTAGGCCCAACCATCTACAGCTGCTTCATCAATGACCTTCTCTCCAATATAAGGTCATAAGTGGGAATGTTCGTTGATGATTGCACAATCTTCAGCACCATTCAAGACTTTTCAGATAACAAAGCAGTCTGTGTCCTTATGCAGTAAGACCTGGACAATATTCAGGCTTGGGCTGATAAGTAGCAAGTAACATCTGCGCTGCATGAGTACCAGGCAATGACCATCTCCAACAAGAGAGAATCTAACCATCGCTGAATCCCCCACTGTTAACATCCTGAGGGTTACCATTGACCAGAAACTGAACTGGCCCAGCCATTTAAATACTGTAGCTGTCAGAGCAGGTCAGAGGATAAGAATTCTGTGGCGAGTAACTAACCTTCTGACTCCCCAAACCCTGCCCACCATTTCAAAAGCATAAGTAAGGAGCGTGATGGAAAACTCTCCGTTTGCCTGGATTAGTGCTCCAACAACACTCAAGAAGCTCAACACCATCCAGGATGAAACAGCCTGCTTGATTAGCACCCCACCCACCACCTTCAACACTCACTCCCTCCACCACTGACACACAATGGCAGCAGTGTGTAACATCTACATGTTGCACTGCAGCAACTCACTAAGGCTCCTTCAACAGAACCTTCCAAACCTGAGATCTCTGCCACTTAGAAAGACAAGGGGTGCAGATGCATGGGAACACCACCACCATCTGCAACTTCCCCTCCAAGTCACACACCATCCTGACTTGGAACTATATTGCTGTTAATTCACTGTCACTGCATCAAAACCCTGGAACTCCTTTGCTCGTAGCACTGTGGGTGTTCCCACAACACATGGACTACTATGGTTCCATAAATTGGCTCACCATCACCTTCTCAAGGGCAATTTGGGATGGACAATAAATGCAGGTCTAGCCAGGGATGTCTGCATCCCATGAACAAATAAATTTTAAAAAGCACTTAAACTTCTATGATGGGAGCATATGCACATAAAATTAATATGGAATCATCAAATGGCAACTGCAGCAAGTCAGAGATAGATAGTGTACCCAGATTACAAAGCAACATTTAGCTGCCCATATTCTGGACTTCCATCAGAATGTTACTGGAGGTACAATGGATTGTTAATGTAAGTACATTAACTCCCAACTGGCAGTAGTGAGCACCAGTATTAGGTATTGCTTGCGAATATTTTCAAAGCTACTTGAAAAATACAAGAAACAATAAAATGAAAAATAGAAATTTCCCCCAGTAGTCTTGACCGTTCTAACAGATCACATACAATTTGCCCCACAGTGGATCCTCATAACTTATTTAAGGTTATAAGCTAAAGGAGCAAAGTAAACATAGGTTACATCTTCAACAAAGGGATATGTAGAATTATGCATTTTAGTTCCTCCTCTTGAGTACAAGACTGGAATTGAAAGAAAAACTTCTAAAATGGACTTAAACTCCATTTTTAAAAATGCTATCCAGTTAAAGACGGAACAATCAGGCTCTGTCTTAGGCTCTGTAATAGCTAGGATTGTTACCTCCATCCCACTTGAATATTAATGCCATATTAATAAATCAGACAAATTAAGCTCACATATCAGGAAGTCTATTTCACAACTAGAAACCTACAAATTGCTTAGTCATGCACTTTGTCCATGTGCTGCATGTTAGATATTTAATTGTGTAAATACTGATACAGTGATGCATGTACTGTAACACACTGCTGATTGTGAGTCTCTGGATGACCACTAGCTGTCACAAGGAATGGCTGCCTAGTAACCCTGCTTCTACCCCAACCATTCACTATTTTACATTGAGGCCTGCTGTTACTTTCTTCAGTGTAAACAGTGCAGAGCTTTCAGGACCATGTATATATAAAAAAATCTCTTCAGTTAATTATACAGCAATTTGGGAAATAGTATTGTCAAATATTTAATATTTATAAATGACCGAAACTGCACAACACTGCTGCAAACTAAATCAAATTATTTTGCTGAATGTCTAAAATGGAAACTGTTGCTTCCAATGTACTAAACTTGATCCTAGATATATTTCAGTGGCAGGAGAGTATATTTCTAACACTAGTTCTTTTTTCAGGTGGAAAGCTATACTAGCCCACATTTTAGTAGCTTGTAGCACTTATAACTGACTACAGATACCAGTGTAAAATGGCCTCAATCTACCAATTAACAGTTAATGGTTGGTGTGGCTCCAGTTCCTCACCAGGTTGTAGTCTGATGCCTTTGGTCCTTGCAGTGCTGAAAAGTTCCTGCACCTTTTACTCATTGCTGTGTTGAATAAATGCAATTAAAAGCTAATTGCACCAATGACTGAGGTGCAGAATGACAGCAGCATCTCACTGCTGTCCCCTGGTGACACATGGCTCACATTAGGTGCTGACTATGGCACTCCAGTGCAGCTTGTACAGGATCATGCTGCTAAATGTGGTGTTACAACCAGACAACACCGAAGAGCCTAGGACAAGAGTGTGCTTGTTCATTTTTTGACATTCCAGCTGCTCTCATATGTGAACAGCAGAAAGAATTCTTGAGATTTTTTGTCTGGTTTAGTCAGTCTTAAAGAGGGTAGAATTAGAGGATGTATCCTGCACAGTTGATTAACCAGTTTTAATTACCCTGCATTTTAACAACTATTGATTTATATGTTTTGACTAAATTATACTACAAGCAATTGCATTATTTTAATAAAACAAATTCTCATTTCTTCCAATCCTAATAGCTATGTGGTTGCCGTTGGGCATAGCCATGGCAACACAGCTATCCCCTATATGACATAGAAACATAGAACATTTATGGCACAGAAGGAGGCCATTCTTTGTTAGGGAAGTTGGTGCCAGGCTGCAGTGGAGGAACAGGAATACAGACCTGCAGGACTCACACTGGTGGTGACAGAAAAATGGTGATCTGTCCAAAGAAAGAATTTACCTTTGTTCTTAAGTAAATTTCTTTCAATTTAAAAAAAAATTGAAATATAATTTTGAGGCATTGTTGTTATTATCTTTGTGTTATTCACGCTTGCAGAGGGATAATTCATTTTCATAACCAGCATTCTACCTAGTTGCACATATCACATCAACCAAGTTCAGTACAGGATTTGTACAGCCTGAGCTATCCATGTGATTGCTGTGAGATGAATTGGAAGCAGGGCCCACTTAAGAAATATCATCCAGAAGACTGCACCAGAAGAATAGCATTTTACCAGCTGCTCCAAGGAGGAAATAAAAGCCTGGTGTTGAGAGCTAATAATGCAACAACTAAGCAAAATTCTTGTAGTCATTCTGTGCCATAAGCTGAATCATCAACAAAAGGCTAACTCATTTCAACTCAGAATCTCTGTTATAAAGTGACCTAAAATTCACATTTAAGGAGACAGTTTTCCTTACAATAAACTTGCATTTATTAAAAACGTGGTCCAAGAGGGCAGCAGTGGTAGAGTTTGAATGCCACTCATAAACTAATGAGATCAAATCCCAGAGCTGTCAGTCACAGGGACAGTAGAAGGAATTTCATCCACTTAGAGCTGCTCAGCTAGATGTAGCACTGAGGTAAGACAAGACGTTCCATCTCCAAGAGGTGAGAAATATGGTCCTATCTTCTCTCACTTATAAATCCCATAGAGAAACTTCAATTTGAAAAATGTGCTCTTGGTATATATATTTATTGGCCGCCCTTTAATGGCCTCAGGCCACGAATTTGCAATCAGATATTGTGGGTCTGGAGTTACAGATAGGTGCAACAGGATCCCTTTCCTGAATAACCCAGTAACATGTCCATTTTCTGGGGTCAGCCAGCAAATTAGCATTTTTATTGAAGTCACTTTCATAACCTGCAGTGGTGGAATTTGAGCTCCTTGGGTCTGAATTTTACCCCTGCCTTCCCAGCAAGTTATCTTTAACTATGCAGATGTGGCTCCGATGTCATAATCGGGCTACAACTGCAATAATCCAAGACCTACTTGATAGGGTCAGCACGCCATCCCTGCGAATCCAGCCTGCAGACCAGAGGAGCTAGGGCCGGAAACGTGAATTCACATATTCATTTTTTACAGCTCCTCTGAGCTGTGCAAGGAGACAGAGCTTTACCTGCCTCCCCCTTCCTCTGACCACAGGGACATTCCAACCCGCTCCCAAACACTTCCCTGTGTACCAGGAACCATTGCCTTCTGTCCTCCTGCCAGGCAGAATCCCTACTCCAACTTGCTGACCAGCTAATCAACCAGCTGCTTTAAACCACCGCCTGATCCCTATCCGCCTGCACGACTCCTGCTGGGAGTTTAAAATTGACCCTTTAATGTCTTTGTTAGCTAGCTACTGTACTTCCAGCACCATTTCTGTGAAAACTACTAGACCCATATGTAATTGTGGCTTGCTATTTGGAGACTGGATCTGCTTGTCGCCTTTGTGGAGAAAATAAGAGGGGGAGCATTATATTTTTTAAAAATCGATATAGTTTACGTAACAAACTAAAATTCATAATTCCCGAGAAGATGAAGTAGATTTTTGTCCTCTCTTCCTGGTTGGAGTAGATCGCCCATCCCTTGTAGAACCACTTATATTGCATTGATTTCAGGTGGTGAAGATCCACAAATCTCTTTTTTTTATCTCCACCTTGCTAATCTTCCAAATTCCATTTCTTAAAAGACAGGCAGCCTTGGTCCCAAGCTTCTGCCAGAGACTCCTAGCTGCCTGCAGGCAAGTCGGTGGGCAGAATTTTAACTGCCAAGGAAAGGCAGGCTTGGGTGCGGAGTTTTATCCCCGAAAAGTGGTGTTGGGATCAGGAACCAGACATGATTCCACCCACTTCTGGGTTTGACCTGGGTGGGTTTGCAGACCAGCAAGGAAACCCTGTGCAGCTGTCAGGAAAGTCATCATGATATACAACAGGTAATTAACTTTGAACTTATCCCAGCATTCTGGCTTTTAACAACCAGCACACAGGTTTCCCAAGCTCTCTGCATCTTGCCAGGGTCAACATGGCTAGAGCAACAGTGAAGAGTGCTTTGTTCAGTGAAACTGACAGGCTGGAAAACCTACAAACAGTGAAACGTTATAGCTGCAGCCATGCCTTAGGTGAGAGACAAGTGAGGACAGCACTTGTTCTGAGAGGGTATTTTCACTGCTTTACAGGTGATTTCTGACATCTTGGAAGTCAATTCATCTGTCTTGGACTTACTTAGCTTGATCTATACTTGCCTTCTGTCAGCCATCACTGTGGTACAGGAGTAGATTGTGCAGCTTCACTTCCCACCTCTGGTGCAGAAAGAGAGGAGCAGCACCACCAATACCAAGAGCGGCAGGAACAACAGCAACAGCAACTGCCTTCTCCCAAGATATATGCCACTCCGCAGGGCAGAGGGGATGGACACAGAGATCCAGCTTGAAGGAGACAAGCCTCCTAACAGGGTCTCCAGTCCAAGGATTAGCCCCCTCAAAATGTGAGTGCCAGTGCCTTCAAAACTCACTGGGAAGTCACAGTGTGGGGGATGGCACCTGAAAGTGGTATGTCGCACACCTTTCCTGACTTCATGGGGCCCTTGAACCTCTCAGTGCAAAACCTCCAGATTGAAGGGACCACCCTCCCTTCACTTCCTTGACCACTTTTATCTACAATTATTTGGTTGGAGAAGCTGGCCCCTTCCTCCCATTCTTGGCAAATATCACCTCACTTCAGCCTCTCAGATTCTGCAGCAAGACTTCCAGGTAGGAATCTGAGATCCTGGGGTGCAGCCTTCCCAAGTTTCTTTTCTATTCCTGTGACTGCTTGAGCCATAGGAAGCAACATACAGTTCAGCTATTTTGAAGCCCGCTGGGATCCCTTTAACTAGAAATCCTTCCCTTGACAGGCTCGGCACATCATCGTGCCCTCCCTCTTTGATTAGTTGGGAAACCTGGACTTGAATCTTCTGGTCGGTGTGTGAGGGCAGGCCCCACTCACCCACGCGTAAAATGACATGCGTGCGTCCCAACATCACTGCGCATTATTCCGATCTTCAGTTCGGCAGGCGTGCACCAGAGTTGGCTGCGCACCTGCCGAACTGTCAAAGGCCTATTAAGGCCATTTAACAACTAATTAAACTAATTGTCTGGGCGGCCCGTCCAACCTTAAGGTTGGCGAGCAGGCAAAGAGCCCAGGCGGCCTTCACATTTCTCATGAAATCTCATCCACAGGCGGGATAAGGTTTCATGAAGGGTTTATAAATCAAATAAATTTTTTTATTAAAAGTCATTGACATGTCCCAGCTCATGTCACTGTCACTGTCACATGAAGGGACATGTCTGAATAACTTTTTCTGTTCTTTTTTTGAAGTTTCATAATGAAAATAATCTCCCTGAGTCAGCTCTGTGCCTTAGGGAGATTTCTGTTCTCTTTCACGCACATGCACCAACTCCCCCTCCTCCCCCCGCCCGCACAGGGAGCACTGAGCGCATCATGCTGGGCAGGACTTAATTCTCCCCCTAGAAATGGGTTGCTAATGCAGTGGATAATTAAAGAACCGTGGCACATCACACTTCAACAGCAAATGGATTCCCAACCCATTACCAACCTCCCCGCTGCATGTAGGTCAGCTTTGTTAAGATTCCACCCAGTGGATCCATAAGAGTGTCCTAGATATGATAATTTACCTCTCTTTCCTCCATCCCTCCACTCTCCCCACCCCACCACTTCACCAAAGATGTACTGGTCTACTCTTGGCATATCCCCAAAACAAACTAGGGATTCAGCACTCACCAGTAGCACATTGCTGTTCAATGGCATTCCAAAAAACGGACATGTAGGAAAAAAGCAGCTTTTAATGTGTTGCTGTGATTTTGTGTTTATTCAGTGCACCATAAACTGCAACTTGCATTTATATAACACTTCCAACGTAGAAAATGTCTCAAAGTGCTTCACAGAGGCATATGGAAAAAATACCAAAGCTGAGCCAAATAATGCAACATTGAGAAGAGTGTTCAAAAACTTTGTCAAAGAGTGTTCTTTTAGGAGGGACGTTAAAGCACCAAAGAGGCAGAGTGGTTAAGGGAGGGAATTCCAAAGTGCTGGGTGTAGGCAGCTCAATTCATAGCATCAAAAGAATAGAGGGAGCTCAGCATCATTCTAAATGTGATTTATGTTGAAAAGACTTAAACAGTTTAAATTTTTGAAATAACATTTGAATAAAGCCTGGGCTAATAACGAGGCATACAGCCTTGCTTTTGTAATTTTCACACCATTGCCAGATTTTCTTCATCAGCTACTTCCAGGTTAAGTAATAGCTTTCAAGCAATTAAATAATGAGCATAATGCTACCAATGCTGCTTATTTTGAGTTCTGTTGGATACTTTTATGGAATCACAAATTTATTTTGCAGTTCCAGCTTTTCTTTTGCATTCATTCCTTCGTCTTGACTTGAACCCATGCCTGCAATGGTTGTGTCTGCAATGTTTGCTGCTTGCTTGATTCACTTATCAGGAGACAGAATTTCTTGTTTTCAGTCTTACCTTAGAAATAACTCAGATTGGTCTTTGCCAGATGCATGTAAGCAAAATGATCTTGATTTTTTTCTCCTTCCTTGCATTACCTAATATGAATGTAAAATGTTTAGCAACCAGCCAGCAGTATGATGTACCAGCCTGGTCTGTAATGATTTAATACAAGTTTTTCCTTTCTCTTATAAACTGTGCCACAAAACATTCCCTGACTGAGGCAATTTATTCCTAAGCCTATGCTGATTTGGCTCTGCATCACCACCAGATATGAGGGAGTTGCTGGCTTGATTTGCCCTTCCTGCAGGAAGCATCTTGTCTCCACTTGATAACTTCCTGGCAGGCCAGCCAAGATCAGCAAATCAGCAGCACCAAACCCCATACCCTTCCACACCATTGTACAGTACCAATGCACAAGGATAACAGAATGCATTGTCACCAGGTTGTCTTGAAATTCCACTTTTTAATCACATAATCATTGCCTAACGAGCACAAAAATCAAGAAGAAAAACATTGCCTTGCAAATTATTTTGGATGGCTTTAACGATACCATACCAGCACTGATACAGATTTAGCACTCTGGCTGTCAATCACTCTAAAATGTCATAGGCTGTGTTGATTTTTGGTTTCTCATCTTAGGACTTTGTCTCCTTCCAAGTCACATTCTTCATCCAATGGGTCCATTGCTTCTAGTAGGAAATGCCCATACCCAATGCCACCTCTTCCGGATGAAGAGGCAAAAGTTGGTCGACAAAGTGCACGGGTGAGTAAGATTGTGAAGAGGTGTAAAGGTGCAATCAGTTTCTGTCAATGAGATTTGTATAGCCTTGGTTACGATGGATACATAAATAATTTATTTGGTCTTGGCTGATTAGTTGGAGCAGCGAATTGGCATGACATATCACAATGAACACCACAAATATCTGCAATCAACACCATTTATTGCCTGAGTGCCATTGTTTTGTACAAATATTCCCAGAAAGAGTAACATGCTCATCTCTGAACAGATATGAGTAATAATAAATCACTTCCTACAACAAGTTAATTACACTAACCATCAGTGAGGCTATATTTGTTGTATTGCAAACTATAAAACAAACGAATGTGAATTTGGGGGTTGCCAATCCATGACTTATGCAATGATTTTGCTACAGGGCAGGATGAAGAGACTGGCCTCAAGCCTATCTCAGCTGGAATGGGGAGATTGAACCCTATGCTGGTGGCATTATTCTGAATCAAGCTAACTGGCACCCTACCCCCACCCCCACCCCCACTGAATTGAATTTGTTTGAAAATAAACATCGTAATTTATATTTATATTAAACCTCTGACTCTTACCTTTAAAAAAACACATTCTGTCTTGCAACATCCAGTACTAATTCTTCTGGTGCATGCATAAGTGAAGAAAACCAGAGGTAAGAAATGAGTAAAATTAACTTCCTGAAATGTTTTTATTCAGACAAAAAGGTGGCAAAACATTTCACCTTCCAAAAGCATCATGTTTGGGTTAGTAAATGGCTATTCTTTTATGAATTGTTTATGGAAGAATATGAAAATAAACTACATCAGAATTCATAATCCTTCTGTCAACATCTCAAACGATATAAAAATACTCAAACTGAAATGGCAACCAGAAGCAACATCAGTAACAGTATTGATTTCTGCTGTTATGCTTTATAATTGGTATGATCAAGGCACATTAAGCAATGCCATTGTTCCAGTTGTTCCAGCTGCATTGGTCGCAAACTGAGGTGTTCCACTTTTCTCTGGAGTGCCAAGTGTACTTGCACAACTACACACATGTGTAAAATTCAGATAGATAGATGATAATGTGTATCCTTTTCATCTTTAAATCATATTACAATTTCCAAATATAATCTGTTTTTGCAGGTTATTGAAATACTTCTGTAATTTTAGTCACTATGTATCCAACTTGAAGACATAAGCTTAAAATAAAAAACAGAATTTGAGATCAGCGAAGCTTATTATCCGGGTTTCTGAATAGTAACATTACCTTTGTTGGCCTGTTAAGCATTGTGATATTGAAAGATTTGAAATGCTATTGAATTGGGAGCTGGAAAGGATAGAATTCATGCAAATGAAATAGAATTTGTGTAAATAAGTAAGTGTTGCCTTTTTGTTAAAAGATGAATAGTTTTTGCTAATATATATTTCTGTTTCTTCCACAGCTTTGGGAGACCTCCATTTAGACTTCTATTCAGTGGATCTGAGCAACTAAAGATTTCCATTTTCTTCCACTTTTATAAATGGCAGCCTTATGTCAATGTCTTTTAATTAACAGCTCTCTGGAGCATCAGTGAGGCTTTTGGAAGTTAGGAGTTGAAAGTACATACTCTGCTATCTTCAGAGAAAGGCCAGGGCTACTAAACAGAAAATACTGAATAGACTCTGATTCATCGCTAATAAACAATTGACATTCTGTGATGAAGACTCAGCGTTCTTGTGCAAAATACAGCACTGACACAATGATCTGAGGATGAGAACTCATCCGGAAATGAACAATAAAAAAAAACTTGCCATTCATTCTCATCTGTTATGGTGCTTAGACCTGTGGAAGAAGATTGAGAGAAACCATTTTTCAGCAAGGTTCAGTTGAATGCCCCTATGCACACGTTCACTGCAGTGAATAACACTGCATGCATGAATTCCCTTCTGAAACCAATTCCATTAGTCTGTAGCAAACAGGATGCTTGCAGAAACAAAAACAAATGTATGATTTTGCCAAAAGCTGCTTTGGGTGAGCTTATAACAGGATAAAAACAAATTGCATTTGTAAGGGTTTTGTGAAAAGAAATGGCGTATGCAACTGAAGACCAGAAAGGTCTGTTTCTAATCATATCTTTGATACTTGCAGAAGTGCTTGCTCTGAAAGTGTTTTGTAAATATGTGCAGTTTTTCCATGTTACCTGACAAACATCAACCAGTGGATGTTTGTCATGGTAAACTGAAACAAGGTCATATCTGTCTTAATATTACAGTTAATCTGATTGATTTTGTGTCTTGTGCAAGGATTGAATCTCTTTTAAATTGTGGCAGGTGCAAATTATCAATAATTTCCTGATAAGCAGGGTGATAATTTAATTTAATAGAGATCACCAGTATCATAATTTTGTTTAAAATGAGAACTATCAGAATTTGAAATTCATGACTACATATTGTATGTATAGTTGGCAAAATAAACGTATAATGCCAAAAGTTAGACACTGTTACTGAAGAAAGGGCTAGGGTGTGCCTTTACTGTCAGTATTTTTTGGCCATACAATATAACTTTGCATCTAGATATCATATATTCATGTTGCAGTTGTTCGATAAACTTGATCAATGTTGCACAACTAATCAAATATGCCTTACCCTCCAGCAGGCAATGTGCTCGGCTCAGCTGAATGAACGATTTCCATAACTTTTCTTTTAATAAGAAGAGTAATTAATTCCTTCAGGGACAAATACAGCAGCTGGGGAAAAGTTCTCAACAGTTAAAAAGCATATCAACAGCATTGTGTTTTACTTACTGCCTGGGTATGAACCAGACATTGTGGTTCTCTGAAACAACATAACTAACATCTTTGAGAAAACTCAAAAAAACACACAAAATGTAAACAAAAAAGAAAAATGCTCATTTATAGTCATAAAAAGTTATAGTACAGAGGGAGGTTTTCATGTGCGGCAAATCTTTGGAGGAACTGTCAACTTAATTTTATTACACTGCCATTTTCCCCTCATTCCTTTTTTTCCTTTTAAAAGCTATTATAGATGTTCCTTCCATCATTATTTTTTGTAGGAGATTCCAAGAAACCTCTGCATCATTTTCTTCTCTCCTGACCTTTCCTGTTGTTCTTTGGTGGTATCTTAAAGTTATGCCCTCTGAAACAACATCGCTGACCAGCAGAAACAGTTCTTCCCTATTCATCATATCAAAACCCCGAATAATTTTTGAGCACCTCAGTCAGATTCCCTCCCAACCTTCTTCATTCTAGTGAAACCTCTACTCTCCTTATCCCTGGTTTCACTTTTGTAATTACGTCTGTACCCTATCCATTTCCTTGAAGCAATATTCCATTTGTAGTCTAACCAATGAATTGTATAAGCTTAGATTTACTTCATTGCCTTTGTAACCTCTTGTCCTATTTTTAAAATCACAAATTAAGATCGCATGCTAAGTATATATTAACCTAAGGCTGCCCGCAGCAAGGATAAATGGTGATTTAAATTTAGGAAGTTCAAATGCTACAATTCTTTTGAGTCAGTTCAGTTACTAGACTTAAGACTTATTTTTTTGATCTTGGATGTGGGTAATGATGCTGGCAAAGGCCCATTTTTATTGTCCTACAATTTGGCCTTTTTGGACCACTGCTTTGTTTGTTGTAATGGTGCTCCGACAGTTTGGAAGGCTTTATCTTGATACTAACATTTCATTTTTAATGACTTATACAAGTTTTGCTTTCTCCAGGTTACCTTTACCAGTCACAAAGGATTTGGACAAAGGGTCGCTCAGCCTTTGATACCTCTAGACTCGACTATTTCATTGCTTTCCTAGTTGGCTTCCCATCCTCATCCTTCAGAATCTTCAGCTCATTTAAAACTCTGTGCTTGTATCCTAGCCTGCACCAAGTCTTGCTCACCTATCACTTATGTTCTTGCTGATCTACGTTGGCTTCCAGTCTGGTAGCACTTCATATCTATGTTATCTATTCATTGCCTTATCCCTTCCCCATCTTTGTGATCTCCTACAATGTTCACACTCCAGTATACCCCCAACCATGGTTCCCCCTCTGCCACAAGCTTAATTGGAAACCCCTCTGATGCCTCCCTAAAGTCCTTGTTCCTCTGATGTGGGTCTCTTGCGCATCATCCCTTATTTCGTTCCACCATTGTTGGCTGAGTTTTCATCCACCTAGGCTGCATGTTCTGGAATACATTTCTTTAACCCAACTGAGTGGCTGAGGGAGAACAGCCAGAGGTTGTGGTCCATATCGGTACCAAGGCCATAGGTTAAAAAGAGGGATGAGGTCCTGAAAGCTGAATATAGGGAGCAAGGAAATAAATTAAAAAACAAGACATTAAAGCTAGTAATCTCAGGATTGCTCCCAATGCCATGTGCTAGTGAGATCAGGAATAGGAGAATAAACCAGATGAATGCGTGGCTGGGGAAGATGGTGTAGGAGGGAGGGATTTAGATTCCTGAGACATTGGGACTAATTCTGGGGAAGATGGGGCCTGTACACGCTGGATGGGTTGCACCCAGCAGGACAGGGACCGCTATCCCTGCAAGAGTATTCTCTAGCACTGTGGGGTAGAGTTTAAACTAGATTGGCAGGGGGATGGGTGCCTGAGTGGAAAGATACAAGAGAGGGAAACAAAGATAGGAATGAAAGACAGAATATTAGAAAGCAAAAGTGGAAGGCAGAGAAAACAAGGGCTAGCAACAAATAGGGCCATAGTATAAAAAAATGTGTAAAAATGTTAAAAAGGCAAGTCTAAAGGCACTGTATCTGAATGCACAAAGCATTCGCAATAAGGTAGATGAATTAGCAGTGCAAATAGATGTAAATAGGAACGATATGATTGAGGTTACAGAGGGTGACCAGGCAAAAAGGAACAGGAGGTGGGGTGGAGTTGTTAGTTAAGGATGAAATCAGTGCAATAGTGAGACAGGGTATTGGCTCAGAAAATCTAAGTGTAGAATCACTGGGTGGAGCTAAGAAGCAACAAGGGGTGGAAAACATTGGTGAGTGTTGTCTATAGGCCTCCAAACAGTAGTGATAAGGTAGGGGACGGTATTAAACAGGAAATTAGAGATGCATGTAACAAGGGTACTACAGTGATCATGGATGACTTTATATATAGACTGGGAAACCAAATTAGCAATAATACTGTGGTGGATGAATTCCTGGAGTGTGTACGAGATGGTTTTTTAAACAAGTATGTTGAGAAACCGACTAGGGAACAAGCTATCCGAGATTTGATATTGTGCAATGAGAAGGTTTTAATGAATAACCTTGTTGTGCAGGGTCCTTTAGGGAACAGCGATCATAACATGATAGAATTCTTCATTAGGGTGGAAAATGTAGTAGGCTGATCTGAAACTATGGTCCTAAATCTTATTGAAAGAAACTACGAAGGCATGAGGCATGAGTTGGCTAAGATAGATTGAAAACTTCATTAAAAGGCATTACGGTGATAAACAATGGCTAATATTTAAGGAACAAATGTTTGTATTGCAAAGGTTATACATTCCTATCTGGATCAAAAACACACCAGGAAAACAGGCCCAACCATGGCTAACAAAAGAAATTGAGGATAGTATTAAATCCAAAAAGGAGTCATATAAAGACTCCTAGAAAAAAAACTGCTAGAAAAAGTAGCAAGCCTGAGGATTGGGAGCAGCTTAGAATTCAGCAAAGGATGACCAAGAGATTAATTAAGAGGGAAAAAATAGAGTATGAGAGTAAACTTGCAGGGAACATAAAAGCGGACTGTAAAAGCTTCTCTAAGTATGGAAAAATAAAAAGATTGGTGAAGGCAAATGTAGGACCCTTACAGTCTGAAATGGGAGAATTTATAATAGAGAACAAAGGAATGGCAGAGCAATTAAACAACTACTTTAGATCTGTCTTCACAGAGGAAGACACAAATAACTTCCCACAAATGTTAGGGAACCAAGGAGCTAGTGAGAAGGAGGAATTGAATGAAATTAGTATTACTAAAACAATAGTGCTGGAGAAATTAATGGGACTGAAAGCCGATAAATCCCCAGGGTACTAAAGGAGGTGGCCATGGAAGTAGTGGGTGCATTGGTTATCATCTTCCAAAATTCTGTAGATTCTGGAACAATCCTGGCAGATTGGAGGGTGGCAAATGTTATCTCACTGTTAAAAAAAGGAGGGAGAAAATAGCAAATTACAGACCAGTTGGCCTAACATCAGTAATAGTGAAAATGCTAGTCTATTATAAAGGATGCGATAACAGGACACTTAGAAAATACCAATGGGATTAGACAACGTCAACATGGATTTATGAAAGGAAAATCATATTTGACAAACCTACTGGAGTTTTTGAGGACATAACTATCAGAATTGGTAAGGGAGAACCTTATGGATGTGGTGTATTTGGATTTACAGAAAGCTTTTGATGAAGTCCCACACAAGAGGTTAGTGTGTAAAGTTAAAACACATGGAATTGGGAGTAATATATTGGCATGGATTGAGAATTGGTTAGCAGACAGGAAACAAAGAATAGGAATAAATGGGTTTTTTTCGGAGTGGCAGTCTAGTGGTATACCGCAGGGATCAGTGCTTGGGGCCCCAAGTATTCTCAATATATATCAATGATTCGGGTGAGGGAACCAAATGTAAAATTTCCAAGTTTGCTGATGGCAGAAAACTTGGTGAGAATGTGAGTGATGAGGAGGGTGTTAAGAGCCGTCAAGGCAATTTAGACAGGTTGAGTGAGTGGGCAAATGCATGGCTAAGTGTGCAGTTATCCACTTCAGTAGGAAAAACAGAATGGTAGAGTATTAGTTTAAAGGTGATAGATTGGGAAATGCTGATGGACTAAGGGACCTGGGTGTCCTTGTATACCAATCACTGAAAGCAAGCATGCAGTTAAGGCAAATGGTATGTTGGCCTTCATTTCGAGAGGACTTGAGTGCAGGAACAAAGAGTACGCATCTTTACAGGGCCTTGGTGAGACCACACCTGGAGTATTGTGTGCTGTTTTGGTCTCCTTACCTAAGAAAGGAAATACTTGCCATAGAGGGAGTGCAGAGAATGTTCACTAGATTGATTCCTGGGATGGCAGGATTGTCATGTGAGAAGAGATTGGGCCAACTAGGCCTGTATTCACTGGAGTTTAGAAGAATGAGAGAACATTGAAACGTATAAAATTCTGATGACATAGACAGACCTAGATGCAGGGATGATTTTTCCTCTGGCTGGGGGTTCTAGAATAAGGGGTCACAGTCTCAGGATACAGGGTAGACCATTTAGGACTGAGATGAGGAGAAACTTCTTTACTCAGAGGGTGGTGAACCTGTGGAATTCTATACCACAGAACGCTGTGGAGGCCAAGTCACTGAATATATTCAAGAAGGAAATAGGTTTCTGGACTCTAAAGATGTCAAGGGGTATGGGGAGAGCGCAGGAGTACAGCGTTGAGTTAGATGGTCAGCCATGATCATATTGAATGGCAGAGCAGGATTGAAGGGTCAATGACCTACTCCTGCTTCTAGTTTCTATGTTAATGGCCACTTAAGGGCCTCAATAGGCCCAAAGGCAGGCAAGTTGTCTGACAACTCCCCAATGCCTCCTTGAAATTTCAGACAGGTGAGGGGGGGGCAGGCTGCTAGGTGGCAGGAAGCCTCCAGAGGGCTGTGAACGCTTCATCATTGAATACATTTAAGGCTAGGATAGACAGATTTTTGGGCTCTAAGGAATCAAGGGGTACAGGGAATGGGCTGGGAAGTGAAATTGAAGCCCAAGATCAGCCATGATTGTACTGAATGTTAGAACAGGGTCGACAGGCCATGTGGTCTACTCTTGCTCCTATTTCGTGTCCTTTTGACTTACCATTTCCCTCTCCTCCTGAAAACCTACCACTTTAACCAAGCTTTAGCCACCCATCCTAACTTCATTTTTTTCTGCATAACGACTCAATATAACAATGAACTGTTGTACTTAGTAGCTGCTTATTTATAATCTTCAGTTGAATAATTTGTGGGTAATTCTCAGTGTATTTGTAATGTTTGTGTAAAATCACTACTAATCGTGACTATACATTCAGACAGGCAAGTATTTGAGACAATCTCTGATTATTCTTATATGAAATATTAAGCTAAGGATTTTGAATTGATAAATTGTGTGATTAAGCCCCAAACTTCCTCAGGTCAGGATCCTGGCAGTTAAACTGGGATCAGTTTATGCGATGGCGCACTCTAGCACTGATATACTAGGTCCCACTTGAGCTTGAGGAGCAAAATCTCTCGATATTTGCAGTGTCAACCTTCTTGCTCTACCCCTGATAATCATTTGCCTTGTAAGGGTCAGATGGGTACAACCAGATCTCCATTGTTTTCCAAGTGGTTGTTCAATCTCCCACCGATTATAGTGGGAGACAAATGGAACCCCACATAGATTTCAGGTCCTACAGTTTTACATCAAATAAAGGATAGGTACATAATGTCAGTAGTTTGAACAATTTTTAAATAGCATATCATTTAGTGGCAGCCACATGAACATAATTGTAGTCATATAATTCAAATTATTATTGGTTCTATCATTGGATTCTCTTTATTTCTTGAACCTACTGACAAAAATTGGCCATATCAGAATGCTTCAGTTGTGTGATTCTACTAATGCTATTATACTTTGACTGATTTGTTTTCAGAGTACTATGACATAATTGCAATCTTTCTGCTCACACTTTTTGAGAGGTTTAATGAGATGGCAAAAAAAAAGTCCAGAATTTACAGCAGAGCTGCTCCTATTACACCACTGAACCTTTAGCAGACACGTCATTGACAGTCAGATGGGTATTCTGCTGCACCTCCAAGGAAGTTCCAAGCAAACAGCTTTGTGCTTTTGGTGTTGTAAGTGCTGTGACCACCCACCCCATCAAGAATTTTTTTTTTAAAAAAAATGCTTCTGATCACCTCTTCATTTGCAAAAAGAGTTCTCGCATTTTCCAGAAAGTGGGTTCATAATTTAATTAGTTTTAAGGGTAGGCAGGAGCTTTCACTGGTTAGCAGTGCAGATGAGAAATGTTCAGCTTGTGCTGACTGTGGGCGAGGTTCTGTCAGCCACCTAAACTGTTCATTTGGGATTTAATAAAAAAAAATTTTGTCCCAAAATCAGTTTCATCAAATACAAGCAGACAGGGTGGCCTGGATCAATTGCTGCATTTGATTTTCATTATCAGACTTGGCAAGTGGTACTTAGGCCCACTTACTGGTACAGGCTGAATACAGAAAATCAATTTTTCCACTTTCATTCAGATATGATTCAGCTATAATCCTTGTATTGCACTGCATCACTGTTATCAACATGTGATGTGAATTTGTACATGTAGAAGTAGCTAGCTTTGTAGATATTAAAATGATATGCCATTATATAACACAAGGTACATTTCTGTGAAACAATTAGAATGGCTAAAAATTTCTATTTGATACTTATTTATTATTACAGGGTATTGAAAGTGTATGATAACTTGTTCCTTATATTTTCAGCCACTGACTGTACTCTTTACACCAATCCATCGTACTG
Source organism: Carcharodon carcharias (assembly GCF_017639515.1). Taxonomy (NCBI): domain Eukaryota; kingdom Metazoa; phylum Chordata; class Chondrichthyes; order Lamniformes; family Lamnidae; genus Carcharodon; species Carcharodon carcharias. Next base: position 67,293,358 of record NC_054469.1, on the reverse strand, counting down.
TAAAATATTGTTTGAAATTTACCATATACTCTGCATGTCAAAAAGGTAACAAGGTCACGTCACCTTATAATTTATGAAATGCCTTTTTTAAAAATAACAGCTTCAATATTTGTCTTTGGCTGTAGTGTTGTAGATGCCATTGTAACAGGCCGGCTGTATTCTTAATGTCATTGAGTGAGAAACAGTTGAGGTAACACTGTATAAAAATGTTGCCATTTACATTTCTTCACTTTTCAGTCCATTTTACACTCACTTCATATGCTTTTATGAAACAGTTATAGAATGTAGCACCAATTATGGAATTGTATATTACTTGCTGGCCATGTGTTGACCTAGAAAAAGCTCATTTTCTTTGGCTGAGTATTAAGCTTCTATTAGCCATGTACATTATCACACTGTTGTACATAATGCGACATTTGAGATTAATTCTCATGCTTTTCTGAAACAATAATTGTAATATATTATCTTAATAAAAATTTACTTCCAGTTAACTTGGATCTGCTGACTTGCATGTTAATGACATTACCACCTCTGAAATGGAATGCTGTCTTTATTTGGTTGTTCAGTAACAGTTGCAAATGATGTTTTTAACTTGCTGCTCAGACATGAAGCTTGTGAGTCAGCTGCCCATATAGAACCTGCCTGACATTCATGGCTAAATGTTAATTAAATATGACTGGATCTTCCATGGCATTGTTAATAGATTTATACAGGTTAGCTTTTTACTGCTGTGTTGGTAGCAGGTACTTAGTCATCATTCCCAGAATTGAAACTCAGAATAGGCTGGGACATTGACATTTATTTTATGTTTACTGTTCAGTCAAGCACAGTGTAATATATACCATGGAATGTCTAATGGTGCCCCTTACTGGATTTAGAGTGAGGTTTCTAGCGTTTACTGTGGTTTCCCCTGCAGCCTGAACATGACACCAATTGCTGCATTACAATAAATTTATTAAAATAATACATTACATACCCCAGCAGAAATGCACACAGGCTCTAACACTCAGAGGATATCAGGGGAGCTTGAGGAAAATACCCAGCAGCTTTCCACTATCTCTGCTGAAGCCACTGGGATAATACTCTTCTAGCAAATGATAGAAAGAGAAAGCTTAGATAGATTAATGAGGGTTAACATATGGGTGTTTCATTAGTTTTATTCATTACTTTTGAAACACATTAAAATGTGTCCCTCAAACCATTCCTGTATGGCCCCCCCTTTGTTGTTGCATTCTCTGCTGTCCACCTGCAATTCCTTCCTAGCACTCTTGCTGCTGATAATCTTCTTCTTCATGCCAATAGAGTATAGCTGTAGTATTCATCATAAACTTCTCCTTTTCCAAGTTGAGAGTATCAAAGTCACAATACCAAACTATCTATTGTCATGCAATATCAGATTTTAGAAATTCTGGTTGGTGGGACTACAACACCTCAATTGTAATCCTCCTCCAACAAGTAGGATAGGGTTGGTTGAGGGGTAAAGATGCTGAAAAAAGCAAACATTTTACATGAGTTATAATGATCTAGAATTATTGACCTGAAAAGATGGTGGAAGCTGACTCAATAATAATTTTCCAAAATAAAAATAGATACATACACAAAAAGGAAACATTTGTAGGCTATAGGTAAGGAGCAGAGCAGTGCAGCCAATAGATGGTTCTGGCACCATGGATCAAATAATCCCCTTTTTGTGCTGTATGGTTCCGTAAATTCATAGTTCGTAATGAACTGAGGAAGTACCTGCAAATGTAACAGCTTTAATGATGTCAGGTATGAAAGATTGACTTGCAACTAATCCTGCCACCTTTCCTCTAGCCCTGACCCACATGAATCTAACTGCAGCATAGGATACTGATTTGAATAGTGCAGGAAAAAAGAGACATGCTGTTTAAGCTTTTCGTCTTGTACGTATCAGAAGAGTTCACAAGAGTAACAATAGTAAAGGGAACCACAATTTATACTGCATGAGAAGAGTGCTGATTGGTTGGCACGTGGACTCTTATTGGTAGAGGCGTTACCATGGAGGATACATCAGGGAACAGTTAACTGCCGAGCTTTTGTTCAAATTCAAACAAGGCACCAATTCTGATTGGTCAAGGCATTACCATGGAGAATGAACCAAGGAATAGCTGTCCTCCAAGCTTTTTTCTGGTTGAAAAAGATGCAACAAATCAGCAATCTCTTCTCATGCAATATAAATTGCTGTTCCCTCTTCTATCGGTATTCTTGCGAACTGTTCTGCCTGATGATGCAGGATGAAAAGCTTCGACAGCATATTCACTTTCTTCAGCTATATTCAAGTTCTGTACTGCCAAACAACTATTTAATTTAAATATATTCATGAGCCTCTCAGCTCTCCAATGTGGAAGACTCATACTAATAACTAGCAACTTTACAAGTTCTAGGTACATTTGAAAGTGTTTAAACGCAAACTCTGCAGTTTTCCAAGGTGGTACTGTTCATTTTCTAGATCATCTTGATCATCTAATGATTTTCGAATGCAGTTCTTCAGTTCTTCAATTCCATATTCAGTCGAAGCAGAGACTGGGATTATGTGGTTAAACTGGACCGGTCTCAAGGGAACCATCTCCTCTGGTAATAAATGATAGAAAGCTGCAGTGGAACAAGAAAAGTAAATCAAGATAAAAACATTTTCTTTTTAGTCAACAAATCTAATGACAGAATTTGAATTCAAGAACAGAAATGTGCAAATTACTGAAAATTATTTACTAGACAATGGTGAAATCTAGAACTTAACACCAGATATCCAACAAAACTTTTTGTTTGTACCATGTTTTCAAACAATGTACATTTAATGCAATTAGCAGCAATTTCTGATGTGATTTTGTCTAATGACTCATGCACACAGCTAATATAATGCAATAGGCAGGTGGAGAGTTTTACATTTAGTACAAAGAAGTTTCTGACTTGAAGTGAAAAGCCAAGTACACAAAATCAAAATCCTTTACTAAACAATGGTTGGAATAAGACTATAAGTCTCCCAGTTGTTCTCCAGAAAACAGATTGCAAGATTTCATTAACTTTTTTGGTACAGCTGCTAAACAGTAACCACTATTCTAAGAAATGTGTCCAGTCTAATTTTAAATCAAATTCAGTCCAATTTGTTGCAGTAAGCAACTGATGTGCATGAGTTTGTAAAATGCATGGTTCAGAAGAGCAAAGACCAGAAAAGTCTTGTTTGAGAAACTTTTGCCAAAAATGTTAGTGTAAATGTTAAGCAGTATTTCCCCTTTTACACAAACACACATTTTTCACAGCAACTATTAAAAGGAGAAAGTTCACATCCAATGTTCCTAGTTTGTTTATTCTCAAGAGGGAATTCAATGATATACGTTTAGTGAAAGCCCCCAAATCAGTTCTTGTTTCTGAATTAATGCAACAGTTCATAGACGTCTCTATAATTGCATGCATCCTCATTTTTAAAAGGAATGGAATGTTTGATTTTTGAAGTGTGTTAAAAATCAGATGGTCTTAAAATTACCAGGACAGATTTTCATAACCACCTTCCTGTTAACAACAGAGAAAGGCAGTAACCTCAAAATGGGGCTAGCAGCCATACCACCCTGTTATCATCAGCAATGTGGCAACGCTGTTTGAAAAGTGTCAACAGTCAAAAGAATCTGCCTGTTTCAGGCAACAGGCCTTTTAACATAGAGATCAGACTTAATAATGTAAAAAGGACCCTGATTGGCATTTGGCGCCATGCATACTCCCACATGTTCCATGGGTTATGCAATCTGCCAAAGTTGAACTCCTCCAGGGCCCAGGTAAATAATTTGGGATGGTACTGTCTCAGGACACCCCTGGTGCAATTTACCTTGCTGGCGGCTGTCCCTTGAGGTTTCAATCTGAAAAACTGCATTGGGACGTCTGTTTGGTGCCTCACAGCTTGCCTTTTAAATTTAAATGAGCCAGGGCCTCAAAATCCTGGTCGTATATTCAGCGCCAGAATGGACAGACAATCAGTGCCCTACAGAAGTCCATTGGCCAAAAGTCAAAATCAACCCCACAGAGGTAAACATCAGCTGTTGAGTGTGATGTCCCTACTTATACAATTAACTAGAATGGAGAATTTAATTTAAAAAAATTACTCATTGACAACAATAACATGTTCAAATATTGATCTGTAAGGGCTCCTGGATCGAATGGGTTTTGTGCTGTACAATCTGTAGTTCTAATTACCTTGAGGCTGCTGAAGCTGTAGCATCAGTTCTTTAAACTTCTCTTCAGCATTCTCCAAATCCATTTTGTTTACAGCTAATAGTGCAGGCTTCGATAAAAGCTCTACCTTATATAGCTCCAACTCCTGAATATGAAAGATAATGGTCAGTAAGATGTACAATATAGTCCACTAAACTGGACTGCTGAGATTTTGAAACTCACTATACTCTAAACTGAAAAACTGCAGCAGAAACAAATAAGACATAAAAGCTTTATGCTCAGTGATCTGGCATTCCTAGTTTCTGGTAAATCCATGGGATTAGGTTTCCCAGTAAGAGTTTCCTTTTATTTATGTTCTTTTTGGAGGAAAAAGTACAAGCAAATTGTTGTTTCACCTGGAAGGAGTATTTGGGGCCTTGGACGGTGAGGAGAGATGGTAAAAGGGAAGATGGTGCATCTCCTGTGTTTGAATGGAAATGTGGTGTGGGAAGGAGGCGCTGTGTTGGGGGTAAATGAGGAGTGGACCAGGGTGATGCAGAGGGAGTGCTCTCTTTGGAAGGTTAAAAGGGGAGAGGAGGGAAAGATGTGTTTAGTGGTGGCCTCTCACGCAGTTTTCTCCCTTCTCTCAGAAACATGATGCAGTGAAAGGTGTAATAATCTCATCTCCACCTATGAATGATGTATCACAAAGGACAAGTAGTGCTGGGTCACTTACAAACACACTTGTATGATTACGCCACACCAGCCCCCACCCGGTTCCCTCCCCCACAATCTTTCATGCTTGTCTCCATGCTAAATTGTGCAGAAATCTACAGCAGAAACTCAAGTCACCAAGCCTTCCACTCCTTGGCATTCACACCAGGAGTGAAACATTTGGAAGCAGCTGCCAGAGTCAGAAAGCAGGGTGCAGAGTCACTTCAGCAAAGGGACATGGCTAGAGAGGAGCATAAGAGTCAGGGAATGAGTAAAATGCTGCTAGGCTGGCAGAGGCTGGCGTTAGAGTGAAAATGGTAGCCATGCAGCACAAAGAACTTGGGACAGATAAAATTTTGCAGTGGAGTGGTTCCCAGACATACAGGACAAATAACTCATTTTATATATACCAGTATATAATATATATAAATAAACATCTCAAATGCACACACACCTCTCTCTAGTTTTATTTTCTTTCTGAAGTAATTAAGGTTATCCTACAACAAAAGATAGCTTACCTTTGTTAATAGTTGTATAGCTTCAAAAGCTGTTCTTAAAGGTGTTTTATATGAAAGCTGAAATCCAGTCACATCCACCTCCAAATAATAAATCCAGAAAGGAATGGAATAAGAATTGTACACAAGAATTATTTTTGTCATAATATTGTCAAGTAAAATCAAACTTTTAGAAGGTTCAAATTTTTAAAAAGACTGCACATTCCCTGAAGTACAAGATATTATTGCTTATCTTTCAACCAAAAGCGGAGTGTCACTGCTAAAATAAAGTTTACAATGGAGAGAATTTAATTTTTGTATATTAATTAATAAAATTAGGATATTAGAAAATGCAATTGCTTAGAAGTCAAATATGCAGTTAGTACAAAGTGTGACCTGAGCCTTCTCTAAAACAGGGGGAAGGTTATTGTAAGCCTATACAACCAACCCACTCACAGCTGTCTAGACCCAAGATGGCAGATCTGGAAACTTGTAACCAGTTATCTTATGACCCTTATTACATAAGTCTTCAGGTTTGCCTTCATTAGCAAAATAGTATGTCATTCACTGGCTAAGCTCACTCATGAGGACTAGTCCCTTGCACTACATACTAGTAGTGGCTATGGCACTGTATCCCACAAAGAATAAACATTTTCAAGTGAAAAGAAAGGGAGAATGAAGGGGGAAACAATGGGTAAATAAGCCATGCAATTTAAGCATTTTCATGAGTGCTTGAACAGTGATGTGACACCATGCCTAACCTGCTTGGAAACAACTGCTATTCTTTCACAAGCTGTATCTAAACTGCCATAAATTAGAGCTGGAAATGTACCTTGCCTTCAGAACAGATTGCTTTAGTCTTTCATATAGCAGCTAACTTATAATCATAATGGCTGCTCAGCTTACTACTCAACATCATTATTGTATACGTTTTTAAGTCATGTAGTTTAGAAATAAACATTCCTTGTGAATGCAGAAGTAGTATAACTGCTCTGGTTATAGGTATGGAGAAGATATACAAGAATGTTACCAGGAACAGAGAATTTTAGCTATGAGGAAAGGTTGGATAGGCTGGGATTGATTTCTTTGGAACAGAAGAGACGGAGGGGAGATTTAAATGAGATGTATAGAATTACGAGAGGCCTATATAAAATGGAAAAGGAGGACTTACTTCCCTTAGCAAAGCAGTCAATAACCAGGGGACATAAATTTAACATTATTTGTTAGAAGGATTAGTGGGGAGTTGAAGAGAATTTTTCTTCCGCCAGGGAACGGTAGGGTTCACTGCCTAAAAGACTGGTCGAGACAGAAGCCCTCATATACATTTTAAAAATACTTGGATATGCATTTGAAACTCCGTAACCTAAAGGACTACCAACCAAGTGGTGGAAAGTGGGATTAGGCTAGATAGTTCATTTTCAGCCAGCCCTGGAAGAATGTACCAGGTGGTCTCTTTCTGTGCCAAAGATTTTTAAGTTTCCATGCTCCAGTAACCAGATTAAGTTTTCCAATAAAATAAAGGCAACAGATTGCAAATCAGAAATAAAAACAGAAAGTGCTAGAAATATTCAGCAAGTCTGGCAGCATCTGTGGAAAGAGAAACACAGTTAAGTAAGAACTTCTTCAGGGTCATATTCAACTCGAAACATTATCTTTGTTTTTCTCTCTCATTGATGCCACCAGACCTGTTGAGTAGTTCCAACACTTGCTGTTTTCATTACAGGTTATCCAAATTTGATCTGCTGTTTGCTGCTTTAGTTCCCCTAAAAGACAATCAGAGGGCACACAGAGTTTCTATAGATATTTAAAAATGAAGAGTTAATGAAGTGAGCATTGGTCCTATAGAAAGTGAGCCTGGGGAATTAATAATAGAAAATAAGGAGATGGCATATGAATTTAACAGGTATTTTGCCTCAGTCTTTACTGTAGAGGGTACAAGTAACATCTCAGAAATAGTTGGAAATCAGGAAATGGGAGGGAGGGAAGAACTCAAGAAAATTACAATCACCAGAGAACTGAGCAAATTGTTGCAAATGCGGGCTGACAAGTCCCTGGGTCTTGATGGACTTCATCCTAGGGTCTTAAAAGGACTGGCTAGTGAAATAGATGATAGGGAAAATGTTAGAAGCTATTATTAAAAATGTTATAACAGGGCACTTAGAAAAATTCAAGGTAATCAGGCAGAGTCAACATGGTTTTGGGAGTGGGAAATCATGTTTAGCCAACATACTGGAGTTTTTTGAAGAAGTAACATGCGTGTGTATAGATTTTCAGAAGGCATTTGATAAAGTGCCACATCAAAGGTTACTGCGGAAAATAAAAGCTCATGGTGTAGAGGGTAACATATTGGCATGGATAGAAGATTGGTTAGCTAACAGGAAACAGAGGAGGCATAAATGGGTCATTTTCTGGTTGGCAAGATGTAATGAATAATGTACCACAGGGGTCAATGCTTGAGGCCTTAACTTTTTACAATTTATATAAATCACTTGGATGAAGGGGCCGAAGGTATGGTTGCTAACTTTGCTGATGACACAAAGGTAGGTAGGGAAGTAAGTTGTGAAGAGGACATAAGGAGGATACAAAGATAGGTTAAGTGAGTGGGCAAAGGTCTGACAAATGGAGCATAATGTGGAAAAATGTAAAATTGTCCATTTTTGCAGGAAAAATAATAAAGCATATTATCTAAATAGTAAGGGATTGCAGAGCTCTGAGATGCAGAGGGATCTGGGTGTCTTAGTGCATGAATCACAAAAGCTAAGTTTGCAGGTATAGCAAATAATTAGGAAAGCTAACAGAATGTTATTGTTTATTGCAAGGGCAATTGAATATAAAAGTAGGGAAGTTATGCTTCAGTTATACAGGGCATTGGTAAGACCACATCTGGAGTACTGTGTACAGTATTGGTCTCCTTATTTAAGGAAGGATGTAAATGCATTGGAAGCAGTTCAGAGAAGATTTATTAGACTAATACCTGGAATGGGCGGGTTATCTTATAAGGAAAGGTTAGACAAACTAGGCTGGATTCCACTAGAGTTTAAAAGAGTAAGAGGCGACTTGATTGAAGATCCTGAGGGGTCTTGACATGGTGGATGTGGAAAGGATGTTCCCTCTTGAGAAAGAATCCAGAACTAGGGGTCAATGTTTAAAAATAAGGAGTCGCCCCTTTAAGACAGAGAGGAGGAGAATTTTTCTCTCTCAGAGGGTTGAGAGTCTTTGGAATTCTCTCAAAATGCAGTGGAAGCAGAGTCTTTGCATATCTTTAAGGCAGAAGTAAATAGGGATGATAAGGAATAGGTTGAAAGGTTATCGGGAGTAGGTGGGAATGTAGAGTTGAGGTTAAAATCAGATCAGCCATGATCTTATTGAATGGCAGAGCAGGTTTGAGGGACCGAGTGGCCTACTCCTACTCCTAATTCATACGTTCATATGTACAGTGAGAGCATAGCAACATTGCACCCTTAAATAAAGGTAACAGTGCATTTTTGATTCCATTTTTGGACAAGATGAATTTGTTCCATCCTACAATATTTCCCAGCTGAAAAATGTACTTTATGCAAATTAGGTTGTTAAACTCATATACATATTTCTTTGGCTTTCTGGCAAAAGAAGAGAAAGGTTGTCAGTTATGATCAAAACACAGGTAGCTATTTTACTGCAATAGTTTTTTTTGAGCGTCCAAGTTAAAGTTTTTCCAGAGAATACAAGTTATGAATATTTCAATATTCTTAAAGGGTTAAATAGACCAAAGCAATGTTAAACATAAAAGTTTGACATAGAATTATACAATAAAACTATTCAAAATAAAGAAAGGAAAACATTTTTCTTACTGACCACAAAAAGCAGCTGCTTGGTCCTCTCCACATGTTTAAGAAACTTGTGACCCATCCCTTTATTTAAGTGTGCACCTTCAATCAAACCAGGCAAATCAGCTGCTGATACCTGTGACAGAAAAGTACACTGTAATTTACACAGAATTCAGTTGATGGATATCATGTAAATTCATAAATTCGTGGATCATGTATTAAATGTAAATCTGGCCCAGGAAACTCATTTGCATAGCAAGTTTGCGAGATAAAGGGCTAATTTAACACCACTTGAAAAATATATCAATTGTGCAGTAATAAAGATCTGGCTAAGAGCCTACATGCAACTAAAGATTTTCCAAATAATGAACAGTGCATTTTATCTATTCCTTTTAATCAATGCAATAACTGTAATACAATCGAATAAAATCAGGCCCTACCACTAGCACTCAGGTGGGGCAAAAAAATAACTTTAAAAAATTGACCTGTTCTCTTGGTGCAGTTGACAATCAAAAGGCCACATCATATGCTAGTGGTCATGAGAAAGTGGTGGGCAGCTTTATCAAGTCACTTCAATCCTTGTTTTTGCGCAATGGTGTTAGGTAGGAAATAAGAGGATTTTGATCCAGTGATGATGAAAGGATAGATGTATAAAGTGACTCGGAAGGGATTTCAGAGGTGACAGTGTTCTTCTTGTCCATCTTGGTGGTGATTACAGGGCTGGAAGATTCTGCCAAACTAAGCTGATGGGTTGTTGCAGCGCCACATATGCCTATTGTAGGGGGGATGCAAAAACAGTTCAGTGGGACTGGCACTGATCAAGCAAACTTCTCTATCTTGATTGGTGTTGAGCTTCAAGTTTTATTGTGACACCCCTATCTCAACAAGTGGCGCATTTTCCTTCACGCTCAGAATCACAGAAACACAATTGTTAAAGTGCAGAAAGAGGCCATTCAGCCCATCGTATCTGCAACAATTCACCGAATGAGAAATTCACCTAGTGGCATTCGCTCGCCTTCTCCTCATAACCCTACACATTCTTCCTTTTCAGATAAGGACCCCTGACATAAGCCTTTTAGACAGGAGGAAGACATTGAGGTGAGCTACTCATTGCAGAATACTCAGCATCTTGGTCTTATAGCCACAGTGTTGATGTGGCAGGTCCAGTTAAGCATCTGATCAATAGTGACATCCCTTGTCACCCAGCAGCATGAAATTTGAATGCTCAATATAGATGTTTGGGATCTTTAGTAAAGTTCAAAATACTGGTACTTCTCCCCTGTGAGAAATCTTAGTAAATTTAGCAGTGCCTGATCATTATTTGCCTCAATCTGTCAATTTCAGTGAAGTGTTTTCTAATACATCAAAAAAATTGATGAAACTTAAAATGCCATGCTGACAATACTTACCTGTTTGTAATCACTGTACAGTAACTTTCCAATTTCTGGCCTCATGGTAGTGACTGAAAAGTAAAAATAAAATTCATAAAAACAAGACAAGTTAAAAATATAAGGGTTAAGGACAAAGAATGGGGCAAGATGAATTGTTCTTTGGGAAAGCCTGCACAGGTAAAATGGGCCAATGACAATATTTTGTGTTCAAATTTCAAAGGGTCAGATCTTCCAGTATCAGGAGTGGCGATATACTGAACTTAAAGATGCTGGTCCATGTCAAAGCCCATCAAAAGTCCTGACACGTGCAAAGGCGCTGTAATTGCCTGGGTAGTTTGAACTTCCGACGGGCTTATTTGCATTCCCTGGGACACTATGCAAGTATCTCTTACACTGCTGTCAGTGCCTGAGACTTGGGTTAGATATGCACTACTTACCCTAGAGTTACTCTGTTTAACTCAGTGATTAATAGTGCAAACCAAACCCATCACTGCTCACACATCACTTCCCCCACATCCCCAACCCGACTCCCCTACCCGACCCCAACTCTCCTCTATATCACCTATCATGTGAGGAGATGAAAACTTGATACAGTATTCCAGATAATGCTGAACCAGTCATGTACAAGGACTCTTTCGATGTTTTAGTTTTATACTGTTTGACCTTGGTATACACCCTGGTACTCTGTTTGACTTCACAATAGCCTCTTGACATTAGTCATGCACTCATTAGTTTCATGCGCTATAATGCAAAGGTATCTTTCCTGATCATCAGTCTTTAATTCTGTACCAAGGGTGGGATGCACATGCTTGACGTTAGCCTTACCAACCTGCACAACTGTATTTATCCATACTCTATACTTTTCTATCTTAAGTGCACCCGCAGGTGTGGCCCCAGACCTCTGCTGCATCAACATCAGACTGCAGTTTATTTTTCTCAAGATTCCTAATAACATTTTTTTAAAATTACAAACAATTTTGTGGACAGTACAGACAATAACTTCACCTAGATCACGAACAGTAGTAGTCCTAACACAAATGCCTGTGGGGTTCTGATAGTAACCCATGTATATGCAAAACCACCTCTATTAATAGCTCTATTCTTCACAAGAATAAGGGAATAGGAACAGGACATGCAGCACCTCAAACCCGTTACACCATTCAATTTGATCATAGCTGCTCAACTCCATCTACCTGCCTTGGTTTCGTAGCCCTTAATACTCTTGCCTAACAAAAACCTTGGTTTTGGAATTTTCAACTGACCTAGCCTCCACAGCCTTTTGGGGTAATAAAAGATAAAATGATAATAAATGATCATCACCAAGTCCACTCTTACAGACTCTAGCCATGCAACAGTTTTGGGAAATGACTGAAAGAACATTGTTTATCCACTTTCTTACCAAAGTTATGCTGCATGGCGCCAATAAGACTTGAGACAGAAAAACAAACTATCCAATATCACCGAGTGAGCCCAGTGCTTTTCTACATTTTATTGAATCAGCACAAATCCCAATTCTACTAAAGTTACATTTTTTTAAAGGCTTTTAAATATTTATACACAACACTAAACTGCAATAAAATATGATAACTTTACAAACATCAAAGGAAGTAAGCATCCAGAGTTCCAAAGTCTAATGTTGGATCTATGGCTACCAGTCAGAGATCCCCATCCGCAAATGTAGGTTAGTTCACTGGATAAGCAAGATGCCCTCCCTTGCATCATCACAAATCAATAACTTTAAAGTAATAAAGACTGGCATGATTTGAATAGTGAATAAGGTAAAGAGAATACAATACAAAATAATCTATTACATGTTAATTCATATCTTTAAATGGATCACAGTGCTAATATAAATCAACTTAAACTGCATACGGTACTGTGCTGGAACTACAACGATAAACAATATTTTGCATTTACTTGCCACATATAGATTTTTAATTTGATCAAATATTAAAGTTCATTTCACTACTAGGGTTAATGTCTGCTTAACTTTGTTAAATTGAATGCCATTGGCTAATTTGTATTGAGTCTGTTTACCTTTTGACACTAAAGGAAGAGATTTAATGTGCTATCTAGAATAATGTGCTTTAAAATAAAACTGATGATACTGAGCTCAGTGCTCATCAGACACTGTCCAAGTTTGAGGAAGCAGTATAAGAAGCAGGCTCAAAGGGCTGAATAGCCTACTCCCTCTCCTAAGTCCTAAGTATAAAAGGAGGAGGGTGGCTAGCATTAGAGGGGAAAAAAATCTTTAAAAAATAGAGTTCCACTGTTACACTTACATGAATAATCTGCAATCTTAGGCTTAGCATGAGACAGCTGGCTCAATAATGAAGATTTCCCAGCATTTGGAAACCTGCAATTAATAGGAAAGTCTGTTACCTAAAGATAGTAATTAAAAAGAATAAAACTTTCAACAATTTGCTAAAGCAGATGCAGCACTGAGCTGCCTTTTGCAAAAATCAGCATGCAATTTAAATTGTGGAGCCCAAATTCAATAAAACAAAATTTATCCAACATTCATTCGAGGTAGCTCTTCAAAGCTAATGGATCAGAACAATTTGGAAGTTCAGTAATTGTTATTACTTCAGCCTCAGGGCTGCACATTTCATCTTGTTTGTCCAATCCATACTCTGTTTATTTGGCTGATACAGATTCATTCTGCATGACATTTATGCAAACTGAATCCTCTCCACCTTATATATTATTCAAATGCACAGTAGTTGCAAACAGAATAAAGCAATCTTACTGTGCCAGTCTGACATTGGGCTGTTAGAACCACTGCAAAAAATCAACTATAATTGACAACATTTGAGGTTAGCTATTTAAAGAGACGGCAGGCTGACGAATGCTAGTTTTCAGTAAAACGATTACTGACACTGGTGTCACAGCAGTTATATTATCCTATTTATTGCACTGCTAACATCACATTATGTTATTTTCGAAAGATCATAGAGTAGAATCATAGAATGGTTACAGCATAGGAGGCCATTCAGTCTGCTAAATCCACACCATCTCTCTGCAAGAGCAATTATGCTAGGAACACTCCCCCTTCCTTTCCTTGTAACCTTTCAATTCTTTTCCCTTCCAATCCACATAACTGAAGTCCCTCATCCCTAAAACCATTCTCAAAAATCTTTTGTGCACTGTCTCCAAAGCCTTCCTAATCTTCCTAAAGTGCAGTGCACAGAATTGAACACATTATTCTAATTGGTGCCAAAACAGTGTTTTATTAAGTATTTTTCTCATAATTTCCATGCTTTTGTACTTTATGCCTCTACTTATAAAGCCCAGGATCCCACATGCTTTTTTAAAACACCTTCAATGATTGGTACACATATACCCCAAGGTGACAGGTTTTTCTGTTCTTGCTTCCAAGTCTTATGTCATCTTTAAATTTTGAAATTCTGCCCTGCTCACCCAAGTCTAAGTTATATATATATATAAAAACAAAAAAACTGCGGATGTATACCTCTCATCGGTCTGAGAAACAGCCATTCATCACTACTCTATTTCCTGTCACTCAACCAAATAAGTATCTATGTTGCCACTGTCCAGGTTATTCCATGGGCTTCAACTTTGTTTTTTTTTGATGCAATGTGTGCTTTCATTGGAAATTTAGCACAAACACAAGTTTACCAAGGGGACATTAGGTGCCTCTGACATTTATTTCAGCTTCTCCTTGGGGCGCAGATCGTTTGTGTGGCCACACTTGGTTTTACGACAGTTTGACGTACGAGGACGCAGACAGGGGTAGCACTTGCGTCAGGTCATCTTGTCACAGTTGTATTTTTGAACGAGGATTCGGAGGGAGGGGTCCAGGACACCACCCATCAGACGCAGCACCAAATATAGAATCGATTCTTTTTGGATGTTGCAGTCAGGCAGGGTGTGTCCATCTTCTAGTTGCTTCCCAGCAAAGATCAAGCACTGCTGATCCAGCATCCCCTCCTTATCCTGGATTTTTGCTTTCACGTTCTCGATGATGTCGCTCGGTTCCACCTCGAGTGATGTTTTCCCAGTCAGAGCGTTCACAAGAATCTGCATCATGTCGCCACCGCCGGAATCGAAAATTGACAGCCTAAAATGCTGCAGTTTATCAAATGCCTTTTGGAAGTCCATAACACTCTCAACATCCTTCTCTGTTACCTCATCAAAAACTCAATCAAGTTAGTTAAACACAATTTATCTTTTAACAAATCCATGCTGACTCTCCTTAATTAACACACCTTGTGCTAAGTGACTTATAGTTTTGTCCGAACATACGAACTCCGTGGAACTATTTCAAAATAGTTTCAGTAACATTTTTAATTAGTGAAGTGCAAATTAGGAACAATTAACCCACTCCTACAAACTACAGAATACAAAATTTTAGATTTTCTCTCACAGAATCCACATGCAGGTATTCTGGTGAATTTAGAAAGCCTTCTTGAACAATTCATAGATTTCTTCCAAATGAAAAAGACTCAATAATCAAGTGTGAGTCCTTGGTTGACGTACTCTTGCCTTGAGGTGCAAGGTTACAGGTTCAAGTCCAACTCCAAATGCTTGAGTGCATAATCCAGAATGACACTACAGCGTAGTACGGCCACATGCTAGGAAGTATAGCCTTTCTAATGACACGCTCAATGAAGGCCCCCCATCTCAGGTAGTTGCAAAAGATTCCATGACAATATTCATAAAAACACCAGAGAATTCTCCTGTCCTGGTCAATATTTATCCAAAATTAATATCCAATATTATTACAACATTGCTAAAAAAAAGAGGTTATCTTGTCACATCACATTGCTGTTTCTGGGGCCATACAGTGCGCAAACTGGCTCCCACATTTCTTTTCCGTTACAATAATGAAAACACTTCTAAAGTTCTTATTGGTCCAAAAATTGCATTGGTATGCCCTGAAGTTATGAAAAGTAACGTATAAATGCAAGTTATTTTCATCCTTTACTTTCAAGTCAATTGTAAACAGTCACAATTAATTCCTGCAAAATGAGGTTACGTTGTAATATGTTTGTAGCTACATTCTGAACTGTAATATACTTTCAGATTATTTGGTTTTTGTTTTATTCATATACGGGATGTGGGCATTGCTGGCTGGGCCAGCACTTACTGCCCATCGCTAATTGCCCTTGAGAAGGTCGTAGTGAGCTGACTTCTTAAACCGCTGGAGTTCCTGTGGTGTATGTATAGCCACAGTGCTGTTAGGGAGGGAGTTCCAGGATTTTGACCCAGTGACAGTGAGGGAACGGCAATATATTTCCAAGTCAAGAAGGTGAGCAGCTTGAAGGGGAATCCAGGTGGTGGTGTTCCCATGTATCTGCTGCCCTTGTCCTCATAGATGATAGTGATCGTGGGTTTAGAAAGTGCTGTCTAAGGAGCCCTGGTGAGTTTCTGCAGTGCATCTTGTAGATGGTACACACTGTTGCTACTGTTCGTCAGTCATGGAGGGAGTGAATGTTTGTGGATGGGGTGCCAATCAAGCAGGCTGCTTTGTCCTGGATGGTGTGAAGCTTCTTGTGTTGTTGTTGGAACTGCACTCATCCAGGCAAGTGGAGAGCATTCCATCATGCTCCTGACTTGTGCCTTGTAGATGGTGTACAGGCATTGGGGAGTCAGGAGGTGAGCTACTCGTTGCAGGATTCCTACCCCCTTACCTGCTCTTGTAGTCACAGTATTTATGTGGGTAGTCCAGTTCAGTTTCTGGTCAATGGTAACCCCCCAGGATGCTGATAGTGGGGAATTCAGTAATGGTAATGCCATTGAATGTCAAGGAGCAATAATTATATTCTATCTTGTTGGAAATGATAATTGCCTTGCACTTGCTTGGCACGAATGTTACTTGCCACTTATCAGCCCAAGCCTGAATGTTGTCCAGGTCTTGCTGCATTTGGACAAGCACTGTTTCAGTATCTGAGGAGTCGTGAATGGTGCTGAACATTGTGCAACCATCTGTGAACATCCCCACTTCTGACCTTATGATGGAAGGAAGGTCATTGATGAAGCAGCTGAAGATGGTTGGGCTGAGGACACTACCCTGAGGAACACCTGCAGTGATGTCCTAGAACTGAAATGATTGACATCCAACAAACAAAACCATCTTCCTTTGTTCTAGATATGAATCCAACCAGCAGAGAGTTTTTCCCCTGATTCTCATTGACTCCAGTTTTGAGAAGGCCTCTTGATGCCACTCTCAGTCAAAAGCTCCCTTGATGCCACGGGCAATCACTCTCACCTCACCTCGGGAGTTCAGCTCTTTTGTCCATGTTTGAACCAAGGCTGTAATGAGGTCAGAAGCTAAGTGAGCTTGACGGAACCCAAAATGAGCATCAGTGAGGTTATTGTTAAGCAAGTGCCTATTGATAGCATTGTTGATGACCGCTTCCATCACTTAACTGATGATCGAGAGTAGACTGATGGGGTGGCAATTGGTCAGGTTGGATTTATCCAGATTTTTGTGTCCAGGACATACCTGGGTAGATGCCAGTGTTATGGTTGTACTGGAACAGCTTGGCTAGGGGCACGGCAAGTTGTGGGGCACAAGTCTTCATTATATTGCCAGGATATTGTCAGGGTCTATAGACTTTGCAGTATCCAGTGCCTTCTGCTGTTTTTTTGATATCACGTGGAGTGAATTGTCTGAAGACTGGCATCTGTGATGTTTGGGGCCGCTGGAGGAGGGCAAGATGGATTATCCACTTGGCACTTCTAGCTGAAGATTGTTGCAAATGCTTCAGCCTTATCTTTTGCACTGATGTGCTGGGATCCTCCATCATTTGAGGATGGGGATATTTGTGGAGCCTTCTCCTCCAGTGAGTTGTTTAGTTGTCCACCATTCACAAGTGGATGTGGCAGGACTGCAGAGCTTAGATCTGATCTGTTGGTTGTGGAATCGCTTTGCTCTATCTATCACTTGCTGTTTATGCTGTCTGGCACACAAGTAGTCCTGTGTTGTAGCTTCACCAGGTTGACACCTCATTTTTAGCCTGGTGTTGCTCCTGGCATGCCCTCCTGCATCCTCATTGTCTTGTTGATAACGGTAGAGTGGGGGTATTGACAGGCGATGAGGTTACAGATTGTGGTCGAGTATAATTCTGCTGTGCTGATGGCCCACTGCGCCTCATGGATGCTCAGTCTTGTGTTGTTAGATCTGTATGAAATCTATCCCATTTAGTAAAGTGGTGGTGCCACATAATATGATGGACAGGACTTAGTCTCCACAACAACTGTTGGTCACTCCTACCGATACTGTCATGGCCAGATGCATCTGCAGCAGGCAGGTTGGTGAGGGTAAGGTCAAGGATGTTTTTCCCATTGTTGGTTCCCTCATCACCTGCTGCAGACCCAGACTAGCAGCATTGTCTTTTCGGACTCGGTCAGCTCAACCCATGATGGTGCTACCGAGCCACTCTTGGTGATGGCAATTGAAATCTCCCACCCAGAGTACATTCTGCGCCCTTGCCACCCTCAGTGCTCCCTCCAAGTGGTGTTCAACTTGGAGGAGCACTGATTCAGCAGCTGAGAGGGTTGGTACAGGTAGGCAGCACAATGTTTCCTTGCCCATGTTTGACCTGATGGCAGGAGACTTCATGGGGTTTAGAGTGGATGTTGAGGACTTCCAGGGCCACTCTGTCCCAACTGTATACCACTGTGCTGCCACCTCAGGGATGGTGATGGTGGTGTATGGGACATGGTCTGTAGGGTATGATCCCATGAGGATGACTGTGTGAGGCTGTTGCTTGACTAGTCTGTGAGACAACTCTTCCAATTTTGGCACAAACCCCCAGATGTTAGTAAGGAGGACTTTGCACAGTCAACAGGGCTGAGTTTGAAGTTGCCAATTTTAGGTGCCTAAGTCAATGGCGGGTGGTCCGTCCAGTTTCATTCCTTTTAAATGACTTGTTAGCAGTTTGATACTACTGGGTGGGCATTTAAGAGTCAACCACTTACTGCGGATCTGGAGTCACATATAGGCCAGGCCAGGCGAAGACAGCGGATTTCCTTAAGGAAAAAGGACATTAGTGTCCTGCAAAGGTCATTAGTGAACCACATGAGTTTTTACGACAATTGACAATAGTTTCATGATTTCCAGATTTTTATTGAATTCAAATTCCACCATTTGAAATGGTGGGATTCGAACCTGGGTCCCCAGAGCATTATCCTGGGCCTCTGGAATACCAGTCCAGTGACACTAATTGTCTTGTCACTTCGCCGCTACTTCCTGATAATTTATCACATTGCAAACTTACAAAGAATTTTCACAACTCCCAAAAGGAAAAACATATGACAATAGTCTTAGTCAAAAGGTTGTATTAAAAAGACTATTTAAAAGCAAACACAAAATGGCAACAATGATATCTAGATCTTCACCATGCCATGATAGGCATTTGTCCTCTTAAGGTGAAGTTTAGAGGATATTGAAAACCAACAAAGATTATGATATATAGCACTATTAACATCAAGGGAACATTCATACCGACACTGATAGAAAACCAATAAGGAGCTGTATATTTTTTAGAACATAGACTAATCTTTTTGCAAACCAGTAAAACTGCGCTCCTAGCCAAGCTGTTCCAATACAGCTACAACACAGGCATTTGCCCAGCAATGTGGAAAATTGCCCAGGCATGTCCTGTACACAAAAAGCAGGACAAATCTAACCCAGCCAATTATCGCCCCATCAGTCTACTCTCCGTTGTTAGTAAAGTGATGAAAGGGGTCATCAACAGTGCTATCCAGCAGGACTTGCGTGGAAATAACCTGCTCACTGACGCTCAGTTTGGGTTCTGCCAGGGTCACTCAGCTTCTGACATCATTACAGCCTTGGTTCAGGATTCTCCTGATTGGTATCATACCCAGCACAAAGGAAGATGGTTGTGCTTGTTGGATGTCAATCATCTCAGCTCCAGGACATCACTGCAGGAGTTCCTCAGGGTAGTGTCCTCAGCCCAAACATCTTCAGCTGCTTCATCAATGACCTTCCTTCCATCATAAGGTCAGAAATGAGGATGTTCGCTGATGATTGCAAAATGTTCAACACCATTCATGACTCCCCAGATACTGAAACAGAACATGTCCAAATACAGCAAGACCTGAACAATATCCAGGCTTGGGCTGACAAGTGGCAAGTAACATTCGTGCCACAGAAGTGTCAGGCAATGACCAACTCCAAATTGAGAGAATCTAACCATTGCCCCTTGACATTCAATGGCATTACCTTTGCTGAATCTCCCACTATCAACATCCTGGGGGTTACACCATTGACCAGAAACTGAGCTGGACTAGCCACATAAATACCGTGTTTACAAGAGAAGGTTAGAGTCTAGGAATCCTGCAGCGAGTAACTCACCTCATGACTCCCTAAAGCCTGTCCACCATCCACAAGGCACAAGTCAAGAGTGCGATGGAATACTCAGCACTTGCCTGGATGAGTGCAGCTCCAACAACACTCAAGAAGCTTGACACCTTCCAGGACAAATCAGCCCGCTTGATTGGCACCAAATCCACAAACGTTCACTACCTCCACCACCAACAAACAGTGGCAGCAGTGTACCATCTACAAGATGCACTGCAGAAACTCACCAGGGCTCCTTAAGCAGCACCTTCCAAACCCATGGCCACTACCATCTTGAAGGACAAGGACGGCAGATACACCACAGGGACTGCAGCAGTTCAAGAAGGCAGCTCACCATCGCCTTCTCAAGAGCAATTAGGGGTAAGCAATAAATTCTGACCTAGTCAGCGAGGCCCACATCCCATAACTGAATAAATAAACAAAAAAAAGTTCTAACAAGGGATACATAGCAGTTCTATTACACATCATGTTTCAACACTTGGCCTCAAAGGCCAATCATTGTGGTGAATTTTCTTTTTAATATAGCAAAGCTTTTTTTAAAAAAAGGGTAGTATACTGGTGGAGGAAAATCACTTCATCTAAACTACTATCCTCAGAGAAGTAGCTTCTTTAAAAAATAATCACTGAGTAAGAATACAGTAAAAAGGAGTAGGCCCTATGGCCCATTGAGCCTGTTCCACTATTCAGTAATCATGACTGATCTTCTGCCTCAACTCTACTGTCCCGTCTGACCCCTGAATCCCTTGTTTCCCTTAGCATTCAAAAAGTCTATTGTACTTATTCTTGAATATATTCAATGACTGAACATCCATTTCCTTCTGGGATAGAGCGTTCCAAAGGTTCACAACCAAGTGAAGAAATTTCTCATCTCAATCCAAAATAGCCTTCCCCTTATCCTAAAACTATGATCCCTATTTCTCAACTCTCAGGGGAAATACATCCTCAACATCCAGGGGAAAGGGAAACCATTTCTGCTTTCAATCATCAGAAGTGAGAAAAATTGTTTTTCTTATATCTATGAACAGCTCATGCACCAGCCTGTTCATGTTGTCAAACTTCCAATAACTTTGCTGTAAAGAAGATACTAGCATCACAGAGTGGACCAACACCAAAATTAAAACAAGCAAGCTTCCATTCAACAAATTCAAGACAACTATTAGGTGCAGCTAAAGTAAATCAACAGTTGTCAAATGAACAATTATAATAAATTTGAAATCTCAACTTACCCAACCAATCCTATATCAGCTACTAGCTTCAAATCCATCCGTATAATTCTACTTTGGCCCTTGGAAGGCAGAAAGTTAGTTGCAAATGAACCACCACGACCACCATGGGCTACAATTACCCGATCTCCTTTTTTGTTTAGTTCACCTAGCAAAGAAAAATTACTCCAAAATTCTGGACAACAAACAGCAATCGAAATCTCTAAAATACTAACTGTCTTAACATTAGGGGGAGACAGTGGCATAGTGGTAATGTCATTGGACTAGTCAAGAGGCCCAGGCTAATGCTCTGGGGTCGTGTGTTCAATTCCCACCATTGCAGCTGGTGGAATTTGAATTCAATTAATAAATCTGGAATATAAAGCCAATCTCAGTAATGGCGACCATGAAACTACCACTGATTATCGTAAAAACCCAACTGGTTTTTATAATTTTCTTCAAAGCCCTTCATAGCCTTATCACTCCCTTTCTCTATCACCTCCTCCAGCTCTGGGAGCTCTGCGTTCCTCCAATTCTAGTCTTGTGTATCCTCAAACTTCTTCACACCACCACTGCTAGCTATGCTTTCAACTTTCTAGCCTGAAGCTCTGGAATGCCTTTGTTAATCATCTTTGCCTCTCCCTCTTAATTTAAGATGCTGCAAAGCTTTGGCTTGGTATTAATTTTTGCCTGATTACCGTTCTGTGAAGGGCCTTGCGAAGCTCTACCCTGTTAGAGGAGCTATACAAATACAAATTGTTGCTTTTTATTGGTTCTATATGGGCTCAACTGATAAAATGCCCCAGGAAAATCCATGTCCAAAGAACTCTAAGTTAATAGTTATCACTTCACATTTCACCACTAAGTCAAAGAGTACAGAGGGAATTATATCAAAGAGCTCAACCAATAACTGAATGTGGTCATCACTGGCTAGGCCAGCATTTATTGCCCATCCCTAATTGCCCTTATTTTTACTGAATTCAAATTTCACCATCTGCCGTGGTGGGGTTTGAACCCAGGTCCCAACAGCATTACCCTGGATCTCTGAATGACTACTATGCCACCACCTCCCTTGCAGCCACTAAAAGGCCAAAGGCATTTAATGTAGTCATCTGATTCCTCAGTCTTTAACGGTAATCCAGTGAGAAATTTTGTGATTAACCTTGGAAAGTTGCCGGTTGATTTAAACCTGGTGAAAAGCAATAAACGCCAGGGCTCTCGGTCAGTGTTTCTTTTTAATCAAGTTGTGAAGTAAACTTATCTTTCTTTGAGGGGGCCTGGACAGTGGGAACTCAGGTGGTCTCCAGAATTAAATATTAGAATGGCTTTTGTAATCCCAGTTCAAAAAATAATCAGAGATTTTAAGTCTTTTTGCAATATTCAAAGCTGCTCTTATCTTGGTTCTTGATTCTCCATCTCCCATAGCACAGGTGACCGTATCTTATGATGTGATACAAACATACAAAATAGCAGTAGGCCATTCGACCCTCAAGCCTGCTCCACCGTTAAGATCATGGCTTCTCTCTTTGTGTTTCGAATTCCACTTTTCCATCTAACCCTGATAACCTTTGATTCCCTTGCCTAACAAGAATCTATCTGCCTCCATCTTAAAAATATTCAATGACCCCGCCTCCATCATCTTCTGAGGCAGAGAGTTCCAAAGTCACACAACCCTCAAGTGAAAAAAATTCTCATATCTGTCCTAAAAGGGCAACCCCTAATTTTAAAACCCCTTAGTTGCCCCTTAGTCACTGTCCCAAGGTCAGTGCCTCCTGTAACATGGGTCAGTGCCTCCTGTAACATGGGTCAGTGCCTCCTGTAACATGGGTCAGTGCCTCCTGTAACATGGGTCAGTGCCTCCTGTAACATGGGTCAGTGCCTCCTGTAACATGGGTCAGTGCCTCCTGTAACATGGGTCAGTGCCTCCTGTAACATGGGTCAGTGCCTCCTGTAACATGGGTCACTGTCTCTTGGTGAGAGTGACTCTTTCCTATAGTCTGGGTCAGTGTCTACCAGGATCACTGTCTCTTGTGGTCAGTGTGTCCCCTAGTGAGGCTCAGTGTCTTCTACAGTGAATGTGACTCAGTGTTCTCTCTGATTTTGCTGCAGTTGGTGCATATTCAAGATTATGTGGAAATGTGCACTTGCGCAATCTGGAGAGAACCTTGGTTTGGGTAACTGTCTGGGATAGTGTCTCCTATAGTGTGGGTCAAACCTATTAAAAGCTGTCAGTGTGCGGTGACCAGGCAATAGTGCAGCCAATTTGCATGAAAATCACTGCTAGATCCACCTGCACACATGGAAGAACAGCTCAGTTTGGTCATTCCCCTAGGAGCAGTATAACCGCAGCTTACTGCTGAACCAGCAAATCTCAGGCAGGGCGTGAATCATGCCATGACTTCTGAGGTTTATTTTGGTTGACCAGAGTTGATATAAAATCTTACATTAACCTTAAGTTACTGAATGGGATCCTCGGACACTGACCGACCAATAGTACCTCACACAGTCAGAAGGCTGCTAGAATATCAAGGGTACATTGTATAGACATTAATAGATGGGAAATTGCAGGCTTTTGACCTTCTGATTTTCCTATAAACCTGTAGCACTGAGGCCTTAGGATATTTACACCAGGAGATGGTAGAGTAAAGCAAATCTGTGTGTTAGTTGAGACATCCAGTGTCTATCACTTTACAAGATGGAGATTTCTGGGCAACCCAGTTAAAAACTGTGAACTAGATTTTCCCAGTATTCCTTGTATGATTTTTAAATCAAGTAAGGAATATTATCCTAATGCAGTTGTAGCTGCCTTCACTTTATGTGGTGTGCTTCTTCAGCTATTGGTATGAAATTCACAAATAATATCCTTCTGATTAGAAGTAAGAGTAAAGCTAAATCATAATTTATACTGCATATATACTGGAACTACACGAATATTAATGTTTTTTAGTGGCAGGATAGAATACAGAAAAAGATCCATGTAACAAAGTTTGTAAAAGGTAATTTAACAATGTAATACTCAACAGGATAATTTTCTCTTCTGCAAATTAAAAGCTTGTAGCAAGCATAATCAATCAATTTTAAAGTATAATCAAAAGCAGAGTTCTCACCTATTACTTCCCCATCGTCATTAGTGAGTGAAATTCCAACTGGGGCATGAATTTCACAATCATTTCCTTTTGTGCCTTTAAGTGATCGAATGCTGGAAATGAGAAAGAGAGAATTAATGTTAGGGCATGGGAGCATTTTACTATTCAAAAGACTTGAGTATATTTTTCTTCTTTTAATAGTTTACTACTTTTCTCGGTGTTCTACATGACCATGGGAAGAAACTCAGCTTATAAGGCATTTTAGTACTTGTAGAGAACATCTTTTCATTCAATGTATTCTAGGTAGGACCTCCATTGTTTTATTTTAATGTTATTATATTGATGCTTACATTTTTAAGAAACACAAAATTGTAGGAATAAAAATTGCCTTCCATTCACCTAACTCATTGTTTTCCTCAGGTGCTGTTTTAGAAATTATTGCAATTGAAACTTTCAAGGTTCCAAAGGTGAAAGTAAAAAATTATTTTCCCCAAAAAACTTGCAGTTCTACGAGTCAGTCACTGAAGGAGTCAAGCCTGTGAATCTAATGCATGTCATCTTTAACTTAAATCCCTCTGGTTCCAGCTCTACTTTTACATAAAACTATTGATTACATTACTCATGTATCATTATAGACTATAATCTCAGACACATTGGAGGAAGTAGAAGCAAGACATATCTCAATGGTAACAAACTGCAATGTTATACTGGGATTTGGCTGAGAGTCAACTAAGCAGGGCTGAGCTCTCCCCAGCTTCATGATATCACTATTACTATATTGTAATTAAGAGTAACAACAGTTGAGCATACTTTCAAGGAGACTCTAGTTGGAATAATAATTGAATAAAGTCATTTACACAATTTTATCTGCACTGATAACTAAATATTACATTTAATCCAGACACAGGTCTATTTAAAAGACTATTTCCAGAAATGAATTATTTTCCCTCATCTCTTAAAATTGTGGACTCTCACTAAGGTTCATTTTTAAGGCTCGCAGCAGGCCTGCATCTCCTCACCAAGGGGTCATTCTTCATATTTTACTCTTAAAAAGTACTTGGTAGCATGCTATTTTAACCATTGCAACAAACAAGTTTGAAGTGTTTATAGCCACCTTCAGCCAGAAGTGCCAGATGAATGATTCATCTTAATTTCATCTCAAGGTCCCCACCATCATAGATGCCAGACATCATCCAAGTAGATTCACTTCATGTGATATCAAGAAATAGCTGAGCGCAATAGATATAGAAAAGGCTATGGGCCCCAACTTTACTGCTAAGGACTTGTGCAGAATAGCCACTCCTCTTGTTACGGACAGGCAAGGGATGATAGGATGGTTCCCTCTTTCCTTTTCCACCTCCCAACTAACTGCAAGATGAGTTTTAAATAAGTGCTTTAACCCATTGAGTGCTGTGACTCTCAAGAAGACAGGTTTTCGCGTAAATTTTAAAAAATGAATAAATGTTTATTTCTCAACATCCAAATATAATCACAATAGCACACAAGATAAGCATACAAGACACTCAAGAAAAGTGATTACAAAAGAGGTAGTATGCACTGATGCTTTGATAAAAGTCCAAAAATTCACTATTCCTCTTGAATCTTTCGAGATGGAAGCTTTAAGTGTTGCAGGCCAAGAGATGATTCTCTTTTGGTTCACTGAAGAAAATGGAGGCTGGAAGTTGCTGGCAATGAATTCACAGTGGCTTACTACTTGCAGTAGTAGGTTTCTGGCTTTGCTCCAGTTGAAGGTGTTGTCAAGCTTCTGTAGCAAAGATCTTGGTTCTGCAAATCAGTAGGTAAAAAGATAGCCCAGCTTCCCTGCTTGTTTGTGGATTCTAGGCAGGGCTCTTCCTTTTCTGGGCAGGATTTCTTGCCTCTGAGGTCTCTTTGTCTGCTCTCAAAATCTGTGCTAATAAATCCCATCATAAGCTGGTTTCTGCCAGGTGAACTTAGTACTGGTGTTCCCATTGTCCACACACACAGTCCCTGAGGATGTTAGCATTGACGCACAATAGATTTGAATCTCAGACTTCTGCATCTTTTTGTGATAGAACAAGTGTGAGGAAAAGCCATTCCGCGGAATTTCATTCTGCAGCCACCATGTCTTTGTGGTTATTGTGCATCAGTTTCTGAAGGCAGTTGGATAATAGTAGCTGTTAAACCCAGAGGAGATATCTGTTGCATTTTTAATATCTTCTCAAAGCAATGTTTCAAAAAGTCATTTACATTTTAATTCCTGACTATACAAGTAGACTAACATCCAACCTTGGGCAGTTTCATGTATATTTGCAGACATTTTTTTAAAAATACAGACTGTCCACTCACCAAGTTTTTTAAAGAAAAATAATGTTAATTTTTCATACAGCTGTGGATACACCTGCATTGGCGTGACACTGTAGCCAAGCTGTCCCAGTATAACTGCAACACAACAACCTGACAAAGTAGAAATTGCTCAGGTATGTCATGTCTACAAAAACCAGGACAAATTCATTTCAGCCATCTCCTTCCCCAATAGTCTACTCTCGATCATTATCAAAGTGTTGAAGTTGTTGTTGACGACAGTCAAGTGCTATCAAGCAGCAGCTGCTCACCAATGCTCAAGTTTTAGTTCCATCAGGACACTCAGCTCCAAATCTCATTACAGCCTTGGTTCAAACATGGACAAAAGAGCTAAATTCTATAGGCGGGGTAAGTATGAATACCCTTGACATTAAGGCAGCCTGTGACCAATTATGCCATCAAGGAGCCCCAGCAAAACTGAAGTCGATGGCAATCAGGGGGAAAACTCTCTGCTGATTGGAGACATATCCAGCACAAAGATGATGTTTTTGGTTGTGAAAGGTCAATCATCTCAGTTCTAGGACATCACTGCAGGAGTTCCTCAAGGTAGTGTCCCAGGCCCAGCTGCTTCATCAATGATCTTCCTTGCATCATACAGATGTATAAAATTATGAGGGGCATAAACAGGTTTGACAGGAAGGAACGTTTCCCCTTGGTGGGAAGGTCAATAACCAGGGGGCACAAATTTAAGGTAAGGGGCAGGAGGTTTAGAGGGGATGTGAGGAAGGTTTTTTTACCCAGAGGGTGGTGGGAATCTGGAACTCACTGCCTGAAAAGGTGGCAGAGGCAGAAACCCTCATAACATTTAAGAAGTATTTGGATGTGCACATGCGATGCCATGGCATACAAGGCTATGAACCTAGTGCTGGAAAATGGTATTAGAATAGTGAGGTACTTGTTTGACCAGTGCAGACAGAATGGGCTGAAGGGCCATTTTCTGTGCTGTAGACCTCTATGACTCTATGGCTGCTGAGCAAGCAGATGCATTGGTTTTAACTTTCCAACATTCTCTAGATTCTGGAGGTCCCATCAGAAAAATAGCGAATACGACTCCTCTATTCAAGAAACGAAGGAGACAGAAAGCAGCAAACTACAGGTTGGTTAGCTTAACAAAAGGAAATTGCTGGGATCTATTATTGAGGAGGTTATAGTGGGGCACTTAGAAAATCTAAATGCAATTAAGCAGAGTCAACATGGTTTTATGAAAGGGAAATCTTATTTGACTAATTTATTGGGAGTTCTTTGAGGAAGTAACAAGCAACATGGATAAAGGTGAATCTGTGGGTCTGCTGTACTTAGATTTCCAGAAGACATTTGACAATGTGCCACATGAAAGGTTTCTAAGCAAAATCAGAGCTCATGGTGGAGAGATAACATATTAGCATGAATAGAGGTTTGGAAGCAGAGAGTAGGGATAAGTGGGTCTTTTTCAGCTTGGCAAGATGTGATGAGTGGTGAGCCACAGGGATCAGTGTTGGGGCCTCAATTATTTACAATTTATATCAATGACTTGGAAGAAAGGACCGAATGTATGGTTGCTAAATTTGTTGATGACACAAAGATAGTAGGAAAGTAAGTTGTGAAGAGGACAAAAGGAATCTGTAAAAAGACATAGATAGGTTATGTGAATGGTCAGAAATTTGGCAGATGGAGTATAATATGGGAAAATATGAACTTGTCCACTTTGGCATTATGATTAGAAAAGCAGCATAGTATTTAAATGGAGAGAGATTGCAGAACTCTTGGGGTACAGAGGGACGTGGGTGTCCTGGAATATGAATCAGGAAAAGTTAGTAAGCAGGTACAGCAAGTGATTAGGAAGGCAAATGCAATGTAGTTGTTTATTGCAAAGGGAACAGAATATAAAAGTAGAGATGTTTTGCTACAGTTGTACACAGCGTTGGTAAGGCCACATTTAGAGTACTGTGCACAATTTTGGTCTCCTTATTTAAGAAAGGATATAAATATTTATATATTTTTTTTTTACATCTTTTATGCTCTCCCCAACCCCACTAGAGCTATACCTTGAGTGCCCTACCATCCATTCTTAATTAGCACATTCGTTTAGATAATATCACCAACTTTAACTTTAACACCTATGTGTTCTTTTGTATTATTGTTGTTGACATCTTTTGATGATCTGCTTCTATCACTGCTTGTTTGTCCCTACAACCACACCCCCACTCCACCTCTCTCTCTCTCTCTCTCTCCGCCCCCCACACACACACCTTAAACCAGCTTATATTTCAACTCTTTCTTGGACTCGAACTCAAATTCTGTCGAAGGGTCATGAGGACTTGAAACGTCAACTCTTTTCTTCTCCGCCGATGCTGCCAGACCTGCTGAGTTTTTCCAGGTAATTCTATTTTTGTTTTTGTTTTGGATTTCCAGCATCCGCAGTTTTTTTTTAATTTTTATTAGTATTCATGTTCTTTGATTTTTTGTGTTGTAAAATACCTCAGTTTTAACAGCAAACCCTGTGATTGCATTCTTTGAGTAAAAAACTGGGTTTTCGGATTTCAAGAAAACAATGAAAACGTTACTGGCCTCTATCGAGATCATAACATAAGAGATAAAGAAAGCATTAGTATAAAAGCTACCAGTATAATATACAAAAATATAAGCATATCAATGAAAGGGTTAATCTTAGCTAGTCACAGACTACACAACTGCCAGACAAGAGCTGTCTCTCGTTAACTGCAACATAAAATAATATTTTCAACATTTTTAATCACTTTTCCAGGAGCCACAAGTTCATCTCACAGGCCACAAATATGCACATTACTTATACAAAGAAAAGGGTCAACCTCATTAGAAATGGTATAATGTGAGGCACACATTAAACAATGAGAGACTTAACTGACAAACAGATGAGCAGAACTTTTTGACCTAAGACCCAACTACGAACATACAAACAACACAAACATGGGGCAGGAGTAGGCCACTCAGTCTCTCAAGCCTGCTCCGTCATTCAATAAGATCATGGCTGATCTGATTGTAACCTACTCCCGATAACCTTTTACCCCCTTGTTAATCAAGAATATATCTAACTCTGCTTCCCTCCATTTGAAGAGAATTCCAAAGGCTCACGACCCTATGAGAGAAAAAAATTCTCATCTCTGTCTTAAATGAGTGACCCCTTATTTTTAAACAGTGACCCCAAGTTCTGGGTTCTCCCACTGAAGGAAACATCCTCTCCACATCCACTCTGTCAAGGCCCCTCAGGATCTTAAAGGTTTTGATCTAGTCACCTCTTACTCTTCTAAACTCCAGTGGACGAACCTGTCCAACCTTTCCTTGGAAGACAACCCGCACATTCCTGTATTAGTCTGGGAACTGCTTTGAACGCATTTACATCTTTCCTTAAATAAGGAGGCCATTCCTGTACACAGTACTCAAGATGTGGTCTCACCAGTGCCCTGTACAACTGAAGCATAACCTCTCTACCTTTGTATTCAATTCCCCTCACAATAAACAAAAGCATTCTATTAGCTTTACTAATTACTTGCTGTACCTGCATACTAGCCTTTTGTAATTCATGCACTAGGGCATCCAGAGCCCTCTAAATCTCAGAGCTCTGCAATCTCTCATCATTTAGTTAATATGCTTCTTTTTTAAATTCTTCCTGCCAAAATGGACAATTTCACATTTGCCCACATTATACTCCATTTGCTAGATCTTTGCCCACTCACTTAACCTATGTCACTTTGTAGCCTCATATCCTCTTCACAAGTTACTTTCCTACCTTTGTGTTGTCAGCAAATTTAGCAACCATACCATCAGCCCCTTCATCCAAGTCATTTATATAAATTGTAAAAAGTTGAGGCCCCAGCACTGATCCTTATGGCATACCACTCGTCACATCCCACCAACCAGAAAAAGACCCATTTATCAATACTCACTGTTTCCTGTTGGTTAGCCAATCTTTTATCCATGCCAATAAGTTACCACCTACACCATGAGTTTTTATTTTCCACAATAACCTTTGATGTGGCATCTTATCAAATGCCTTATGGAAATCTAAGTACAGTACATTCCACCAGTCCCCCTTTATCCACAGCACATGTGACTCCTTCAAAGAACTCCAATAAATTGGTTAAACATGATTTCCCTTCCACGAAACCATGTTTACTCTGCCTGATTGCTGTGAATTTACCTAAGTGCCCTACTATAACATCTTTAATAATAGCTTCTAACATTTTCTCTATGACAAATGTTAACCTAACTGGCCTGTAGTTTCCTGCTTTCTGTCTCCCTCCCTTTTTGAATAAGAGTCAAGTTTGCTATTTTCCAATCTAATGGAACCTTCCCCGAATCGAGGGAATTTTGGGAAATTAGAACGCATCAACTATTTCACTAGCCACTTCTTTCAAGAACCTAGGATGAAGTCCATCAGAACTCAGGGATTTGTCAGTCCACAGCTCAATTTGCTCAATACCACTTATTTGGTGATTGTAATTTTCCTGGGTTCCTCCCTCCCTTCCCTTTCCTGATTAACAGCTATTTATGGGATGCTACTTGTAGCCTCAATAGTGTAGACAAAGCAAAATAGCTGCTCAATTCATCTGCCATCTCCTTACTTTCCATTATTAATTCCCCGGCCTCACTTTCTATGGGGCCAACTCTCAATTTAACTCTTTTCTTATTTAAATATCTATAGAAACTCTTACTATTCATCTTTAAATTTCTAGCTAGCTTTCTCCCGTTTTTTAAGTTTTCCCTCCTCATTAATCTTTTTGTCATTCGTTGCTATTCTTTATATTCTGTCCAATCTTCTGACCTGCCACTCGTCTTTGTGCAATTATATGTTTTTTCCTTAAGTTTGATACTGTCTTTAACTTTTTTAGTTAACCACGGATGGTGGGTCCTCCCCTTGGAAGTTTTCTTTCTCATTTGAATATATCTATTCTGTGTATTCTGAAATATCCCTTTAAAAGTCTGCCACTGCATTTTCTATGGACCTATCCCATAATCTCATCTGCCAGTTCACTCTAGCTAGCTCTGCTTTCATGTACTCATAACTGCCCTTATTACGTTTAAAATACTAGTCTTGAACTCACTCTTCTCTTCCTCAAACTGAATGTAAAATTCAATTATCTTATGATCACTGCTACCTAGGGATGCCTTCACTATCAGGTAATCAATAAATCCCACAAAATAGTCAGATTATGTTTTTTTTTGTTCCCAAATGTTAACAGCCGTGTTATGTATATCTACATAATGTCATACCTGCTGTTAGCACCAACACCAGCCACAAAGCGTTTATCTGGATATTTATCCTTGATCTTCTTCAAGGTTACTCCATCTTGTGCTACAATCCAGACATCACCACCTTTACCGCCTTCACCACCAAGTCGAAGGAGTCCCATTCCACCGCTCCCCCCACGAACATAAACTCTGAGATTGTCAATAAAGCTGCCATACTGCAAAATGAGATTATTAGAAAGAGAATACTGAAAATGGCTCTCAAATAAATGCTGCATTTTTTTCAAATCTTTGCATTAACATTTAGCACTGGTCTGCATGATAAGTTATCTACCAGACACTAATTTGCATAATGTCAGTCAAATTAAGAGCTTACATTTACCAAATGTGTTCTTTATCATTAAGAAATTCATCGTTACTTATGCAAATTGTTCAGCTGACATAGCACAAAGAGCCACTAATATAAACATTAATTACAGACTACATTGCAAGCATATTTCCATCTCAAGTTATTGTGTGGATAGGTAGGATACTTTGGCCAAAGTTAGTGGCACAAGAGGTGGTGCAGAAGTATTGAATTATTGTAATAAACTGCTCTTAGGTGTCATAATCCAGTCAATGTATTTAACTTTCCAGCTAATCAATTTGGTAACAAACTGCATTTACATAACACCTTATACTACAGAAAGAAATGTTCCAAGACACTTCACAAATGTACAAGGAAAGAAAGACACTAAACCAAGTAGATTTTTTAAATGTGGTCAATGAGGTGGGTTTTAAGGAAGCACTTGAAATAAGAGAGGTGAAGCGTGGGGAGACAGAATTTGGACCATAGGTGGTCGAAGGTACAACAGTCAATGGTGAGGCCGGGGTTATACACAAGAGGTCAAAGTTAGAGAAACAAATGTACTGGAGGCAGTCACAATTATAGGGAGGGTCCCAGCCAAGAGGCATTTATAGACAATTATCATACTCTTTAATTTGTAGTCACTGTTCTGATACATGTCTAAGTGTTCTGGCTTTAGTCACTGTTCTGGTATAGGAAGGTTCAGGATAGGTCAACCAAAAGAATGAACAGTCACATTTAGGAGATAAAAACAAAAAACTGTGGATGCTGTAAATCCAAAACAAAAACAGAATTACCTGGAAAAACTCAGCTGGTCTGGCAGCATCGGCAGAGAAGAAAAGAGTTGACGTTTTGAGTCCTCATGACCCTTCAACAGAACTAGGTGAATCCAAGGAGAGGGGTGAAATATAAGCTGGTTTAAGGTGTATGTGTGGGTGGGGGGAGAGAAGTGGAGGGGGGTTGGTGTGGTTGTAGGGACAAGCAAGCAGTGATAGAAGCAGATCATCAAAAGATGTCACAGACAGCAGAACAAAAGAACACAGAGGTGTTGAAGTTGGTGATATTATCTAAATGAATGTGCTAATTAAGAATGGATGGTAGGGCACTGAAGGTATAGCTCTAGTGACGTTGGGGGGAGCATAAAAGATTTTAAAATATTTTAAAATAATGGAAATAGGTGGGAAAAGAAAAATCCATATAATTTATTGGAAAAAACAAAAGGAAGGGGGAAGAAACAGAAAGGGGGTGGGGATGGAGGAGGGAGGTCAGACCTAAAGTTGTTGAATTCAATATTCAGTCCGGAAGGCTGTAAAGTGCCTAGTCAGAAGATGAGGTGTTGTTCCACCAGTTTGCGTTGAGCTTCACTGGAACAATGCAGCAAGCCAAGGACAGACATGTGGGCAAGAGAGCAGGGTGGAGTGTTAAAATGGCAAGCGACAGGGAGGTTTGGGTCATTCTTGCAGACAAGTCCCATTTAGGAGCTGTTTTCAGTGACCATTGGGCTGAGGCGGGGAATAGGCGGCTGGTGTTACAGAGGTGGAAACAGACGATCTTTGCAATGGAGATTTCAGGGATTTGGAAGCTCAGGCCACGTTTAAATGAAAAGCAGAGCTTCGCGAGAAATCTGCCTGGGACAGTGACCAAGAAAGGCAACAGTCCTCCCCCTATTCAGGTTATGAAAACCCCGCATCCTTTTTCTGAATCTCCTCTGCTCCACTGGAAGTTACTACGGCCTTTCCCCGCCTCTAGAGCGGGGTCCTGACACGTGACCTCCCGCTCTCGGGCCGGTAACCGAATAGAATTTCATTTCTACCTTCCTCAGAACCACGAGTCCACAACGCACCATGACAACCCAACCGGAAACTCGCCGCACCATGGCAACCCAACCGGATATCGCCCTTAACAAAAAACCCCGCCGACCAAGACCCGTGCAATCATTTTATTTGTAACGGTCTACTGCCGATCGAGTGGCAATATTGTTTATAACCTGCATCGTTTTTAATGTCTAACATAAGATCGAACTTTAAATGAGCTCGAGGAACTTTTGTTTTAAAAGTGCCAATCGGCCTTGACGTGTGCGCCATTTTAAACCTCCGGAGAAGTATGGAGACGCTTAAAGCTGTTCCGAGAGCCGCCAAGTCTCGCCTCCGATGATCAGACTAGGCGGGTAGCGTAAAAGATTGCTCCCTGCTCATCCGAGGTTCCACAGAAAGCCGCTAGTTTCACTCTAGTCTGAAAGAACGTCCGTATAAATATTTTGAAATCATGCGTCAGATCAAAGTGAGAAACAGCCCAAAGTGGCGGCAGGGACTGAATCCCTACAAGAGAAGCAGCCGACTGATGTTTCTATTGATAGAACAATGTGAATCATCTCTCCGTCATCTGTTTTTTGTTTAAGAAGTAACGTTGGCCAAGAAACGAGGACAGGCTCCTGCTCTTTGAAGAATATCATGGGATCTTTAAAGCAAATACACTTCCTTCATCTTGGTTTTCAATAAATTTAAGAAACCAATGGGTAGAATATCATTCCTCTAATTTGTCAGTATGACAGAAAGGTTGTGAATGGTGCAAAAAGTTGAAGTAACTTCCTGTTCAGGGTATTCCTTTGATTTTGGGGCTTAAGATACAACAACAACGAGGTACAAAGTTAGAGTGGATCACTGAAGCTTTACTTCTACAATCCTATGCCAGACTGAGAATTGCTTGATTTCTATTCTATCCTTATTCCCCTGAAAGTCAGGGAAAGTATCATGGAAAAGGACAAAGATGGACCGAAAATAAAGGTCCTGAATTGGAGGAAGGCTGATTTCAATATGAAAAGACAGGATCTGGCTAAAGTGGGCTGGGAGCAGCTACTTGTAGGAAAGTCTACATCAGACCAGTGGGAGTCATTCAAAAAGGAAATAATGAGAGTTCAGGGCCAACATTTCCCATAAAGGTGAGGGGTAGGACCAACAAGTCCGGGGAACCCTGGATGTCAAGGGATATAGAGGATTCGATAAGGAGAAAAAAAGGCTTATGGCAGATACAGAGGGCTGAAAACAGCCCTAGAGGTGTATAGAAAGTGTGGAGGGGTACTTAAAAAAAAAATTAGGAGAGCGAAGAGGGGACATGAAACAACACTGGCGGGCAAGATAACGGAAAATCCTTTATAAATATAAGGGCAAGGGGATAACCAGGGAAAGAGTAGGGCCCATTGGGGACCAAAATGGCAATCTGTGGGTGGAGCTGGAGGACATAGTTCAGGTTTTGAATGATTTCTTTTCATCAGTGTTCACTATGGAAAAGGACAATGTAGGTGTAGAAACCAGGGAGCGGCACCGTGATATACTTGAACAAATTAGCATTGAAAGGGAGGAGATATTAGAGGTTTTTGCGGTCTTAAAAATGGATAAATCCCCAGGCCTAAATGAGATGTATCCCAGGCTGCTATGTCAGGCAAGGGAGGAGATTGCAGGGGCTCTGACAAGAATTTTCAAATCCTCTCTGGCCACAGGAGAGGTGCCAGAGGACTGGAGGTCAGCCAATGTGGTACCATTATTCAAGATGGGTGGTAGGGATAAACTAGGTAATTACAGGCCAGTAAGTCTAACATCAATGGTAGGGAAACTATTGGAAAAAATTCTGATGGACAGGATTAATCTCCACTTGGAGAGGCAAGTTACCAGGAGACATGGTTACGAGGAGATCAAAGCTGGGAACTAAATATTCAGGGGTATGTGACGTTTTGAAAGGAAAGAGTAGTGGGGTAGCTTTGTTAGTCCGAGATGGAATAAGTATGATAGCAAGAATTGATCTTGGAGAATTGAACTGATCGGAAGATGTGGAATCTATACAGGTGGAGTTAAGAAATAACAAAGGGAAGAAGACGCTGGTGGGAGTAGTCTACAGGCCCCCTAACAGTAGCTATGCTGTCGGAGAGGGAATAAATCAGGAAATAATGAGGGCATGTAAAAATGGCAGTATATTAATCATGGGTAACTTTAATCTCCATGTAGATTGGGAAAATCAAATTGGCAGAGTTAGCCATGAGCAAGAATTCATAGAGTGTATTCAGGACAGTTTTCTAGAACAATATGTTGAGGATCCAACTAGGCTATTTTGGATCTGGTAATGTGTAATGAGGCAGGTTTAATAAATGATCTCAGAGCAAAAGATCCCCTAGGAAACAGTGACCATAATATGATGGAATTTAGTATTCAGTTTGAGAGTGAGAAGCTTAGTTCGGAAACATCTGTGCTAAACTTAAGTAAGGGTAGTTACAGAGAAATGAGGGCAGAATTGGCTGGAATAGACTGGGAAAGGAGTTTAGCAGAAAAGACGGTTGATGAACAACGGCAGGTGTTTAAGAAAATAGTTCATGACTCACAACAAAAATATATCCCAGTGAGAAAGAAGGATTGTAAGAAGGAGATAAACCAACCACGGTTTACCAAGAACGTTAAGGATAGTATCAAAGTGAAAGAAAAAACATACAATGTGGCAAAGATTAGTGGTAAGCCAGAGGATTGGGAATGTTTTAAAAACCAATCGAAGATAAATAAAAGGGGAGAAAATAAACTTTGAGGGTAAACTAGCAAACAGACAGTAAGAGCTTCTTTAAATATATAAAATGGAAGAGAGAAGCCAAAGTCAATATAGGCCCCTTAGAGAATGAGGCTGCGGAAATAATAACGGGGAACCAAGAAATGGCAGAGGAATTGAATAAATACTTTGCATCGGTCTTCACAGCAGAAACACTAATAGCATTCCAAAGATACTAAATTATCATGAGGCAAAAGGGGGAGGAGAAAATAAATACAATAACTATCACTAGAGAAAAACTACTAAGGAAACTAATGGGGCTAAAGACCAATAAGTCACCTGGACCTGATGGGTTGCATCCTAGGTATTAAAGGAAATACATGCAGAGATAGTGGATGCATGGGTAGTAATCTTCCAACATTTCTTAGATTCTGGAAAAGTCCCAGAGGATTGGAAAACTGCCAATGCAAACTGCCTTTATTCAAAAGTGGAAGGAGACAAAAAACAGGTAACTATAGGCCAGTTAGCTTAACATCTGTCATTGGGAAAATATTGGAGTCTATTATAAAGGATGTAATAGCAGAACATTTAGAAATGCGTAATCTAATCAAGCAGAGTCAGCATAGCTTCATGCAGGGGAAATCATACCCGACAAATTTATTAGAATTCTTTGGGGAGGTAACAAGCAGGATAGTTAAAGGGGAACCAGTAGATATAATATATTTTGATTTCCAAAAGGCATTCAGTAAGGTACCACACATAAGGCTACTTAATAAGATAAGAGCCCATGATATTGGGGGTAGTATATTAGCATTGATGGAGGACTGGCTAACTAATAGATGACAGAGAGATGGGATACCGGATGGCAACCTGTAACTAGTGGAGTGCCACAGGAATCAGTCAGTGCTGGGGCCACAATTATTTACAATATAAATTAATGACTTGGATGAGGGAAGTGAGTGTACTATTGCCAAATTTGCAGATGACCCAAAACTAGTTGGGAAGGCAAGTGGTGAGGATGACACAAAGAGTCTACAGAGGGATATAGACAGGTTAAGTGAGTGGGCAAAAATGTGGCAGATGGAATATAATGTGGGAAAGTGCATTATGCACTTTGGCAGGAAGAATAGAGGAGCTTAATATTATTTAAATGGAGAAAGACTAAAGAAAGCTGCAGTACAGAGGAATTTGGGGGTCCTTGTGCTTGAATCCCAAAAGGCTAGCACACAAGTTCAGCAGGTAATAGGGAAGGCAAATGAAATGATAGCCTTTATTTCAAAGGGAATGGAGTATAAAATAGGGAAGTCTTGCTAAAACTATACAAGGCACTAGTTAGACCACACCTAGAATACTGTGAACAGTTTTGGTCCCCTTATCTAAGGAAAGATATACTGGTATTGGAGGCAGTCCAGAGAAGGTTTCACTAGGTTGATCCCAGGGATGGAGGGATTTTCTTATGAGGAGAGGTTGAGTCTGTTGTGCCTGCACTCATTGGAGTTTAGAAGAATGAGACGCAACCTTATTGAAACATAGAACATTCTTAGGGGCCTTGACAGGGTAGATGCTGAGAGGTTGTTTCTCCTTGTGGGAGAGTCCAGGACCAGAGGGCATAATCTCAGAGTAAGGGGACGCCCATTTAAAACAGAGGTGAGGAGGAATTTCTTCTCTCTGAGGGTAGTCAATCTGTGGAATTATTTACTGCAGAAGGTTGTAGAGGCTGAGTTGTTAAGTATATTCAAGGCTGAGATAGACAGATTTTTAATCAGTAAGGGAATCAATGGTTATGGGGAAAAGGCAGGAAAGTGGAGTTGAGGATTATCAGGTCAGCCATGATCTCATTGAATGACGGAGCAGACTCAATGGGTCGAACGGCCTACTTGTGCTCCTACATCTTATGGTCTTATGCATGGATTAATCAGGGATAGTCAGCAATCCCCTGACTGGCTTTGTCAGGGAAAGATCAGTCTAGCAAATTTGATTGAATTTTTCGAGGAGGTGACTAGTTGTGTAGATGTAGGTAGAGCAGTTGATGTAGTCTACATGGACTCAGTAAGGATTTTGACAAGGTCCTGCATGGGAGAATGGTCAAGAAGGTAAGAGCCCACGGGATCCAGGGCAATTTGGCAAATTAGATCCAAAATTGGCTTATGGCAGGAGGCAGAGGATGAAGGTCGAAAGTTGTTTTTGCGATTGGAAACTGTGAAGAGTGATGTACCGCAGGGATCACTGCTGGGACCCCTTGCTGTTTGTAGTGTACATTAATGACTTAGACGTGAGTATATGAGGTATGATCAGTAAGTTCGCACATGACATAAAAATTGGTGGTGTTGTAAATAGTGAGCAGGAAAGCCTTCGAATACAGGACGATATAGATGGGCTGGTAAGACGGGCAGAGCAGTGGCAAATGGAATTTAATCCTGAGAAGTGTGAGGTGATGCATTTTGGGAGGACTAACACGGCAAGGGAATATAAAATGAATGGTAGGACCCTAGGAAGTACAGACGATCAGAGGGACCTTGGTGTACATGTCCATAGGTCCCTGAACACAGCAGCACAGGTAGATAAGGTAGTTAAGAAGGCATTTAGGATACTTGCCTTTATTTACCAAGGCATAGAATATTAGAGCAGGGAGGTTATGTTGGAGCTGCATAAAATGCTAGTTAGGCTGCAGTTGAAGTAATGTGTGCCATTCTGGTCACCACACTATAGGAAGGATGTGATTGCACTGGAGAGGGTGCAGAGGAGATTCACCAAGATGTTACCTGGACTGGAGAGTTTCAGCTATTAAGAGAAACTGGATTGGCTAGGTTTGTTTACCTTAGAGCAGAGAAGGCTGAGGGGGGAGCTGATAGAGGTATACAAAATTATGAGGGGCATTAATAGGTAAGGGGCAGGAGGTTTAGAGGCAATTTGAGGAAAAAAATTTTCACCTAGATGGTGGTTGGAATCTGGAACCCACTGCCTGAGGAGGTGGTAGAGGCAGGAACCCTCACAACATTTAAGAAGTATTTAGATGAGCACTTGAAATGCCATAGTATACAGGGCTATAGGCCAAGTGCTGGAAAATGGGATTAGAATAGATAGATGCTTGATGGCCGGCACAGACACGATGGGCCAAAGAGCCTGTTTCTGTGTTGTTTAACTCTATGGCTCCACTCAGTTATCAATGACCCTTCACTGTGATGAGTAAAATAATTTAGAATTATGGAATCGTTACAGCACAGGAGGCCATTCAACCCATCAAGTCCATGTCAACACTGCAAGAACAGCTTAGCCAGTCCCACTCCCATGCCTTTTCCTATAGTCCTGCATTCCGCACACCCCCCCCTGCCCCGCCCCTTCAGGTACTTATCAAATTCCCTTGTGAGAGCCATGATTGAATCTTCCTCCTTAGACAGTGCATCCCCAATCGTAGCCACTTGATGTATAAAAAGTTTTCCTCGTCGTTTTTGATTCTTATGCCAATCACCTTAAACTTGTCCTTTGGTTTTCAACCCTTCCACTAATGGGAACAATTTTTCACTATCTATTCTGTCTAGACCCTTCATGATTTTGAATACTTCTATTAAATCTCTTAATCCTCTCTTCTCCAAGAAAAACAGCCCCAGCTTCTCCAATCTATCTACATAAATGAAGTTCCTCATCCCTGGAACCATTCTCGTAAATCTTTTCTGCACTCTTTTTAAAGTCTTCACATCCTTTTTAAAGAAGTGCCCAGTTACGGACACAATACTCCAGTTGAGGGTGAACCAGTATTTTATAAATTTTCATCATAACATCTTCCTTTTGTACTGTCTGCCTCTATTTATAAAGTCCAGGACCCCATATGCCTGTTTAACTACTTTCCTAACCTGTCTTGCCACCTTCAACAATTTGTGCACATATACCCCCAGGTCTCCCTGTTCCTGCACCCAGTTTAGAATTGTGCCCTTTATGTGGCTTCTCCTCATTCTTTCTACCAAAATGTATCACTTCACACTTTGCATTAATTTTAATCTGCCGTATGTTCGCTCATTTCACCAGCCTATGTCCTCTTGAAGTTTATCACTATCCTTCTCTCAGTTCACAATACTTCCAATTTTTGTTCCATCTTCATATATTGCAATTGTTCTCAATACACCCAAGTCTAAGTCATTAATATAGATCAAGAAAAGCAGTGGTCCTAGTACTGGCCTTTGGGAAACCACACCGTAAAGTTTTGTCCAGTCCAAAAAAAACAACCATTCACCACCAGTCTGTTACCCATCACTCAGCCAACTTCATAGTGATGCCTTTATATCCACAGGCTTCCAGTTTGCTGGCAAGCCTACTATATGGCGCTTTATCAAAACACCTTTTGGAGGTCCATACATTCATCAATCCTCTCTGCTACCTCATCAGAAAACTTAATCATGTTAGTTAAATAAGATTTTCCTTTAACAAATCCATACAGACTTTCTTTAATTAATCCACATTTTCCCAAGTGACTGTTAATTTTGTCTTGAATTTTTGTTTCTAAAAATTGTTGCACCACTGAGGTTAAACTGTCTGGTATTTACTGGATTTATGGACTGGGTCTCTCCACATGCCGGGGGTGGGGGCTAGGGGGGGTGGGGGGGGGGATCAGCCATGATCTTATCAAAGGGTGGAGCAGGCTTAAGGGCTGAATGGCCTACTCCTGCTCCTAATTCTTGTTTCTTGTTCTTGTCTCTGCCCAATAATAATTTTGACAAAGCATTATTAGACATTTTAAATACATTACTGAGGAAAATGTTTCTAACACATGGAATACATGTGCTTCTAACACATCTCTATGATCAACCAATGTAGCAGAGACTGAGGATTAAATCAAGAACCTTACTCATCTCTCAAAGAAGTCTTTATCAAACTTTTTTTAAAAATTCAGTTTTGTGAGCTCTGGAGTATGCAGCCAACGGTATGATTTGGTTTTATATTGGCTCTCAAACTGATTCAACATTGCAGCTTCAAAGTACAGTGCAGCTCCTCTGCTCCTTGTAATTGATTTTACGGAATCTCCCAGCAGGGACGAGATCTAGAATTGTAGAATGATGAAGCACAGAAGGAGGCCATTTTGCACATCATATCTGTGCCAGCTCTCTAACAGCTAGT
Source organism: Carcharodon carcharias (assembly GCF_017639515.1). Taxonomy (NCBI): domain Eukaryota; kingdom Metazoa; phylum Chordata; class Chondrichthyes; order Lamniformes; family Lamnidae; genus Carcharodon; species Carcharodon carcharias. Next base: position 67,251,625 of record NC_054469.1, on the reverse strand, counting down.
CAGCTAGACTCATTCTCCTGCTTTTTCCTTGTAGCCCTGCACACCTTCTCAAATAATTTCCAATTCCCTTTTGAAAGGCACAATTGAATCTGCCTCCATCATATTCTCAGGCAATGTATTCCAAATCCTAACCAATCACCATGTCCCTGTTGCTTCTTTTTGTCAATCAGCTTAAATCAGTGTCCTGTGATTGTCGATCCTTCTTCCAATGAAAACACTTTCTCCCCATCTACCTGTCTAAACCGCTCATGATTTTGAATATCTCTATCAAATCTCATCTCAGCCTTCTCTAGAGTGATCAGTCCCAATTTCACCAATCGACAATCTATCCTTGTAACTGAAGTCTCTCATCCATGGAAGCATTCCCGTGAATCTTTTCTGCACCTTCTCTAAAGCTTTCATATGCTGCCTAAAGTTTGGTGCCTAGAATTGGATGTAATAGTCCTGTTGAGGACAAATCAATGTTTTATAAATGTTCACAATAACTTTTCTTTTGTATGCTATCCCCTATTTATAAAGCCCAGAATTCAGTATGCTTTATTAAATGCTTTCACAACCTTTCCCACTCCTTCAACAATTTGTGCACATATACCTCCAGGTCCCTCTGCTCTTTCATGCCCTTTAGAATTGTATATTTTACATTGCCTTTCCTTGTTCCTTCGAACAAAATTTCTCATTTACTGTGAAGTCTTCTGGCAGATCAACAAATTAACGCTTCTTTAAAAGCGATTAACGTTTCCACAACTGATTGTCTACTTTGAATTAAAGTGGGTGATAGAATAGGCCTATCACACACCTTGTACAAAGACTCAAACTATTTTGGGATTGCCGCCTACATCGGACATACTGAAAGGCAGTGGGCACCTCATGTCATATTTTAATTTGATGGCACCCAAACTAACGCATTATTCTTTTGTACACCGTGTTTATCTTGACTTTCTGTTTTCCTTTGTATCCTTTATCTTCACTTAACGTTGCTTTTAGTAATTCGGGGACTCACTATACCTACCAAGTTCCGATTTGCGAATCTGATTCACTCTTACGCAGAATTCTGCTTGCTGCTGGTGAGTTTTGAATGAAAGGACAATGTTTCTTATGTTGCAATCACAGAGCATTACCAATCTGAATCCAAAGCACAACTAGAAGCATCAGTTCCATGCTACAGCAACAGATCACTCTCCGACAGTGTAGTTATGTGTTGAGGCAGATTACCACATCCTAATTGTAATTAATTTTCGTTTTGAAAGTGTAGGTAGCAACGTCTGGTTTGTCATAGTGTTAAAAAAAAGACAGCGCTGTAATTTTGTTTTAAATGGTTAGCAAGTTCACGTTTTAGAGTTGACAAGAATACTGCACTGGTCTTAAATTGTGCATGGTGTCAGCACGTGTGCGAATGCCCCCTTGTGGGCATTCATTCTGCTCCGCAATTCGATCGGTACTGAAGTGCGGGTTTATACATCACTACAAAACATAAACTCCTTCGAAGCAACAGATGAACTAATATATCCCCCACCCAAGGAAATGTTATAATTTACCAATTTGCCTTGATAAAGGGGATTTTTTAAAAAATTACAAAGTGTATATGTCACTCTTCTAATAATTAACCTTACATATCAAAGTTGCCTCTACAGCTGGAAAGGGCTCTGATGACCGAGTACAATGTACAAACAACTATTGGTTTTCCTTTATGCTCTAAATCTCAAAGCTCTATTTGCCTTTCGGGTGCTGAAGTCTGTGCGTTTGTGTGTTTGGAAACCGGACAGATTTAAATGTTGCTAATGACCACACACTGCATCACTTTGCAATGCTGTAACAAATACTGCTTTACAAGTACTGGTTCACTAAGCATTGCATATCATTTTGATTTTGTATATGATGTGACAATGTACATAAAGATATTTTACTGCTGGTAATAGGTTACATAATAAACATGAGCTGCAAATATGTGTGTGTTTAAGGATGCGATGCTAAAGTTGGAGTATAGATATAGCTCAGCACCCACAACACTGTCATTTTACCGGGACCCCGATGTCGAGCTTGCACTTGCCTGCAGCAAGCCCGGCAAAGCAATCCTGCCGGAGGCGTCGACTCTATGCTCGGTGCCCTGTCAGGGCTCCTGACACTGCTGCCACAATGCGAGGAGGGAAATGGGAGAAGTGGCGGCCGCTCAAGCAGATTGGAGATCTCGAGGACGCCACAACATGGAGGTGTCCTCGGGTGTGGATCTAAAATAATAAGTGAGAGGCAAAACCGTTAACGAAGCGAAGGGGAAAGCCCTCCGGGGGGGGAGTTGTTTGCGTGGCAGATGTGAAGTATCGGACTCTGAGGAAGGCCAGTCTGTCGCGGGAAATGCTGCTGACGCCGCCGCCATTGGCCTGGGGCTCTCCACATGCGGGGGGCGGAATGGGGCTATGGGTTTTTGCCGACGGCAAAATGTAGGCCTTAAACCTACTAGGCTGCCTGCCTCCAAAGAGCCCAAAGCCGGCCCAACTTCTAGCCCACGTCTGGGAAAGCTCTCCCGGCGGCCGGAATGCCTTGGCAAGCTGTTCCGTCCCCCTTCTCCCTATTTTCCCCTCCCCGGCCCGCCACCATAAGACCGGGAACATTATACTGGGGTATAATGTCTGGGGTTTTCAACAGCAGGGGGTAAAGAGTCTAACTCCAGAATACCAAGCGGCAATTTACTCATTGAATGAGACTCAGGGGTTGATTCCACTCATCAGAAATGAATCAAACGCTCTTTTGAAGCGCCAAGGGACTTTTTGCTCCGTTAAAGGCGCTATATAAATGCAAGTGATTGTTGTAACTGGCGGAAAAGTTAAGTCCTGTGTTTGTCCAGATTTCTGGGAATTATGCCTGAGGTGTGCAGAACAAATTTACCTACTGTAGGACATTGGATAAGGGCGAAGGTGAGCGGGAGCTGCAGACTGCTTTCAGAATCACACAAAGAGTGTAAATTTGCAGTACCTTATAATTCAACACTTCGCTAACTCACAGTAAACCTGCATCATTGTTCGTTTTGTGCAGTATAACTGCGGTCTTAGCGACTACAATGCACGTACCTGCTTCAGCCTTAAGGTACAGAATAAAGGCATCCAGAATCTGCCCGAGGTTTCGATGAGTAAAATACCGACCACAGAACCGAGACAGGTAATAAATCCAACAAATTTGTGCTTTAATGCTTGTTGAAGTTCTAAGGTAGAATCTTTTGGGGAACGTATTGTGTATGTTCACACTGTCTTAAAATAAATTAACTTTTATTTCCGTGATTTTCAAGTCATTCTATACTGCGTTCCGCGAAACAATTATGTTCTTATGTGGACCATGAGTAGACACATCAGTACATATCTGACAGATTTGATTAAGTTTTATAATAGTATCTTATCAATATAATATTTTACCTTGGAAATAGAGAACTGCTTCCGCCCCCCCCCCCCGCCCCCCGTTTATATATGAAACCCCGACACATGAGTTGCTTTCACATTAACTCCCTTATTAGAGTCTGTAGTTAAAATAGTGAAAGAAAAATGAATCCCTTGAAATTTGGAATAACTTCTTGGGGCTCAAACTTTCCACTGACAGCTGTGGCATCCTGTAATCGGCATCATTGCAATATGTTTGAGTACGGATGGTTAATCCAAATGATGCAACAGAAAACAGGGTCACTTCAGAAGGCACATGAGGAATGGAACACAATTTGACGCAGACTGTGGGCGGACTGTGGTATAAATATATGCGCCGAATCACAGGTTACGTCTAAACTCAACTCTCGGATTCAACCTTGCTTAGTCCAAGGAAGCAACTTCTCCTGCTCATCGTCAGCGACCAATACCACCAGGGTTGCTGAATCTGCTGATGTAGTAGTGATTCACAGCGAGAGAGAGACGTACATCTTCAGTGTAAGTAAACGTGCATTTCCCATCCCAAGTTTTTACTGCCAAGCCATTTGGATGAGCCTTGATGTGAAAGGGAGTTACTTAAAAGTAATGTATTTTATTGGACGAGATTATATGTTCGTAAAACGAATCTTCAAGTTAAAGTGTCATTTCTGATTTTCTGTTTCATAGTTGCTCAGGCGAGTACTTAAACTTGATTGAAGGTAATAGATTCCCTTGCAGGCATGAGCGCCAGATGTCTTATGCAACAATTTACCAGCTAAAGATCTGAAATTGTGAATTGCACACGGTGTAACATGACAGGGTAGCTGCATGCTTGCCGATTGGCAATTCTGTGACTCCAGCCGCCTTTTACTGTCACATATTCCAAGCAGAAGAAGTAATTGCCAGACTCGTTATAAATTGTCCATTAACATCACATAAAGCTTAACTCCGGTTCATTTTCACCTAAGGCATTAAACCGGAACTGTGAGGTTCTACCCATCAGGAAAGCAAGTGTTCTTTTTTTTTTCTCTATAATAGAGAAGACAGAGGTGACCTGATAAAGGCCTTTAAGATTATAAAAGGAGTTGATGAGATAGATGTAGGAATGTTGTTTCCAGTTGCGGGAAACCAGACCTAAGAGCCATACATTTTAGATAGTCACTAACAAATCCTACAGGAAATTCAGGAAAAGCTTCCTTGCCCAGAATGTGTTTAACATGGAACTCGCTACCAGAGGGCGAATGGTTGCATTTAATAAATGCATTTACAGGGAAGCTAGGTAACACCACGAGGATAAAGGGTGTCGAAGCATATATTGATGGGATTAGGCGAAGACGGGTGGAAGAAGACCTGTGCAGTGCATAAACTCCAGCATAGGCCTGTTAGGTCAGATGGCTTGTTTCTGTGCTGTAAGTATAAACACACTTTATGAAGCACTTCTTTGCATCTTTGCTGCCTCCGGTTTTCTGCAACTGTTTTGTATTATGTTTGCATATAGTTAATTCACAGTTTACAATTTATTTCACTATGCATTTGTAATTGCCGTATTTCCAATTTAGTTAAATGTAATTGAGATTTTTTTTTTACTTTTTTTTACCCTTGTTTATCTCGACACGGATCTTATGACTTATGTCATATTTGTCATCCTAACTACTGCCAGACATTGGGTATCTAAACCACCTTAAAATAACAAGTGGACAGGCCAAAGGTAATGGTAGATTCCAGTTCTGCACATTCATAGCTCCCTATAAGACATGTCGAGTGTACCCAATCTGATGCATACAAACTGCAAATTAAAATATAGAGTTGCAGTAAGGTATTTTGTAAAGTATTGAGTAAACATCCTCCACAATTCTGTGCAGAGAGAATATGTACAACACCCCCGAGCAAAGCAAAGAGCAGAAACGGGGCAGCTGGAAACTTTCAGCTGGTCAGACAGTACCCGCGAAGATAACAAGAGTAGTTCAGGGTCGGAATGTAGGCAGTGGCCTTTCTCCAGTTTAAACATTAACCTCGCTTTTTCTCTACCGTGCTGACTGACTTGTTGAGTGTTTCCATATTCCAAATTCTCTTTTTATTTCAGATTTCCAATACTATATTTTCAGTTTCATTTTTTATCAATTTACAATATAAAACTGAGTTATTTTAAAAAAATAGCTTTTAATATATTACACCTCATGAGAATCAGCACGGGAATTTCATTTGCAAATATCAGATTATAATTCATTTTAGGTACTTGCATTTATAGTGTATGGAAGCACTGGTGATGTTCTCATTTGTTAGCCATGAGGATTACAGGTGCCTGGATTTGATTTCCAACCTTTTGAGTAAGATCCTATAGACAATTCAGTGTGTGACCTGCGCAAAGCAGACCGTCCTGTAAAGCAGCTGCTTTGACGCTGGTCACATAGTCATTCGTTACGGCGTTATTGGTTCCAGTCCCTTCCGTCTAAAGGCTTTTGCGTTATTTTCTGTATTTTCATTCTCCTCATTCACACGCCGCCTTCTCAGATCGCCTGGTACCCCCGGCCCTGCTCTGTAAGAAGTTACTTGGCGAATCACGAAGAGGTCAGGATGATTTCTCTCTGGCTGTTCCTGGTACTGCTTCTCGTGATCAGCATTTTGTGCCAATCTAACAGAAAACACACTAAACGTGCACTCGGAAGTTGGTAAACCTTGCGCTCTCTTTGTGCAGTATAATTCTAAGTGGACATACCATTCTGTGAAAAACACAAGCAATCTAAAGTTTTCAACAACAATATTCCATTTCAACAACAATAATCCACACAAACGCAAATTGCCCATGCTGAAATTCGTGCAGTTGTTCCATAGTTTAACCTTTTAGCTCCATTTCGTGGTCCGATACTCCCCAAAGCTAATTTCCACCATCAGTTGCGGGAACGGTTGCAATATATCGCCTTAACTTGTAAGTGCCTCCTTCATTTCGCTTAAAGGTATGTTATTTGGAGAGGATGTACAAAGACCACTCTTAAAAGCTAGAAACAGTGGAGATCATGGAGGATCCCAAACACAGGTCATTAAATGTCATGAACAGGTATAGAAAATGATTCAAAAGTCTAGTGGAATGTTGGCCCCGATGACTAGAACGTAAAGGAGTAAAATTCATGCTACAGCTATACAGAGCCCTGGTTAGACCACATCTGGAGCACTGTAAACAGTTTTGGGCATCACACCTTGGAGGGAATGCAGGGTGGGTTTCGCAGAATGATACATGGGAGTCCAAGAGTTAAATTAGGAGCAGAGATTACAGACACTGGTGTTGTATTCCCTGGAATTTAAAAGGTTACGAAATTATTTGATCAGAAAGTTCAAAATGTTAAGGGGAACGAACAGGGTAGATAGAGAATAAGAATTTCCGCTGGTTGCGGGGGTGGGGGAATCTAGGACTCGGGAGCATAGTTTAAAAATTAGAACCAGATATTTCAGGAGTGAAATTGGGAAACACTTCTACATAGAAAGAGTGGCGGAACCTTGTCCCGCAACTGACACCTGGTTCAAAATTAATGATGAATTTTAAATCTGTAATTTTTTTTGTTTACCAAAGGTATTAAGGGATATGGGGCAAAGAGATATGGAGTTCGGTCCAGATTAGCCACGATCTCATTGAATGGTGGAACAGGCTGATGGGCTCAATGGCGTCCTCCATTCCTATGTTCCTAAAACTGGCTTCATGTTCAGTACAGGAGACGGTTATGGTGTCTATGCCTATATTCAATCACTATAAATGTAGGAAAGCATCCTAAACCTCCAATCAGTGAGTGACATAACAGCCCATAGCCGCATTCACCAAAGATAGCGAACGGTCACAATGTATTTCCATGCTCTGATTTCAAACGTTTGATTTAAAGACTCGCCAGTTTTCCAAACCCCCTGTCCCTTTTCTTTGCATTGTTAGACCACTCCCTGTATAGTATGCGGTCTCTGGGCGGCAGCTTGTTCTTGATGCTGATCTGGATCCTGATGGTGGTTATGGCTCAGAAAAGGAGCACGGACCCAATGAACCTGGGGGAGATCGACCCTCAGTGCTGGGAGAGCTCCTCCCTCGCCCTGGTCGAGATGAAGAAGCTGCGAGTCGCCGAAACGGTCAGTGGCCTCTGGGACTTCATGATCTACCTGAAACTGTCGGAAAAACCCAAACACGGCGCCCTGTTCATTGAGCTGGCTCAGCTCTTCTGGGATATCTATGTGGACTGTGTGCTGTCGAGATCTCATGGACTGGGCAGGAGGCAGATCATAACCGGATATACCTTTATGTATCCACAGTACATGACAGGTAACTCACTCTATACAGTGTAGCGAAACGGCTTTCTTTTGAACATTTACCGTGTTTTGTTTTTAATTGTTCCGAGCATTTAAGGTTAGTCTCGTTTTCTCTGTGACAATCACCTGTCCTTTAAAACAAACTTGTTGCCGACATTTGGACTGCACATTGGAGCTTAGAAATTATTGTTAGCAATATTAGCAGCGAAGCACTTTATACCATTCCTATTTTAAGGCAGAGAATGAAACTTCGACCTTGAACGGAATTCAGTCTTTTCCGAATTTAACGAAAGGATTTTATAGAATTGCATTAAACGCTGATGTACTTGTGACGGTCAACTGCCATGTCTAGATTTCGAATTCGGACGCAATTATACTTATAGCCGTCTCTCCATTAATTTATTCCCATTACTGCTTCCTGAAATGTCTGGTGGAGCTATCAGAAACTGATTCATGTCCAATCTGGTGTTTTCTTTATTACAGGTTTGACACGTTCAAGTGACAAGCAATTAAAGTTTTAATGTCGCAAAATGATCACAGAGGAAGCCCAGTCACCGAGATATCAACTCTCCCGTCCAAGTAAAGCAAGATTGTCTGTTCTACGCGATGTATCAATAGACAAATACTTCTCTTTAATATTATGCAGTAACCCTATTCATGGGATGCTGCAAAGCTATAATTAAAATAATCTGTTTCAAAATAGGCTTTATAATCTAATATTTATATCAAAAGAAAGCGAAGTGAGGGGGAGTATTTTTTACCCAATAGATGTGCTGAAAATAGCTGAATCCTGCAAAATTCATAATGATATTTCAACCCTAGCCACACCATCACTAATACAATCACAGGGCCATAGTTCCCAAAACATATAATTTCCAAATGAACTGCTTACTACATGGGCAAGCATTCAAATTATTCTGATAAATTCTCTTTGGAGATACCTAAAGAAAGTTTACTTGGTTCTGATTTATTGTGCGTTCTTATAATGTCTACAAAATGCATGTGTGAAACCCAAATGCCCTTTAAATTATATTATCTGGCTGCATCAATAATTACTCAGGTAAACTTCTAAAAAGTTAAAGACTAAGCATTTCAGTATACTTAAACTTTAGCACCACTGTAATGTGGTTTCTACTTAAAAGTGAGGTAAACATATTGGTATAATATGGCTGTGCTGCATCAACTAGCCCAGTCGACCCTACAAAGTCCCTTTCACTAACATGGGCACTGGTGATGAAAGTTGTAGGAGTTATATCACAGGTTAGTCTAGCAACCACCTGACATAGTCATATTTATACAGCCTTACACAAGAGGCAATTTCCCAGACTCATCTATCATCCTCCTTGGATATGTCTTGTCCCACCAGCTGGGCAGACTAACCAGAAGTAGGGGCACAGTGATTTACAGTTGGCAGGGAGTGACTTTGTGAGTCCTCAACATTGGTTCCAGATTAAGTGAAGTCCCATAGCTTCAGATGCAATATGGGGAAGGAAACCATCTGCTGATTACAACCTACCATCCTCCTTCAGCTGATGAATCAGTACTCCTGCTCCATACTGAATGCCACATGGAGGAAGCACTGAAGATAGCAAGGGCACATAATGTAGTCTGAGTGAAGAACTTCAATATCTATCACAGAGTGTCTTGGTAATAACAATATGCACAAGGTGGCTGAGTCCTGAAAGACACAGCTGCCAGACTGGGCTTTTGGCATGTGCTAAGAGAACCAATACAAGGCATTAATGTACTTCACCTCTCCCTCGCCAATGTACCTGTTGTAGATGCATCTATCTATGGCAGGACTGTAGGAACAATCACCACACAGGCCTTGTGGTGACGCAAGTTCCATCTTCACACTGAAGACACCCTCCCTTATGTTGTGTAACACCACCACTGTGCCACATGGGATTGATTAAGCAGCACAAAACTGGGCATTCCTGAGGTGTTGTAGAAACACCATCAGCAGTAGCAGATTTGTATGTTATCTCATGGTCCGGCATATCCCTCACTCCTCCATCACCATCAAGTCAGGCTAACCCTGGCTCAGTGTAAAAGAGCATGTTAGGAGGAGAACCAGACATACATGAAAATAAGGTGCCAACCTGATAAAGCTACAAAACAGGATAATATACATATTAAACAGTAAAAGCAGAGTGTCAGAGAGCTAAATGATCCCAAAACAAACAGATCAGGCCAAAATTCTACAGTCCTGCCTCATCCAGCCATGAATGCCGGTGGATAATTAAGCAACTAACGAGGAGGATGAGGCACCATGAACATTCCCACCCTCAGTGATGATAGAGGGCAGTGTGTGAGTGCAAAACACAAAGCTATAGTGTTCATAACCATCTCTTTTAGAAGTGCCAAATGTATGATCCTTCTCTGCCCCTTCTTGAGAGACCCACCATCACAGTCTTCAGCCAATTCTATTCCTTCCAGGTGATATCAGGCAGAGTGCACTGGATACAGCAAAGGCAACAGGTCATGACGATAACCTGACTTAGTGCTAAATACCTGTGCTCCAGAAATAGCTGCGCCCTTAGCTGTTCCAGTACAGTTAAAACACTGGCATCTACACGACAATGTGGAAAATTGCCCAGGTCTGTCCTGTCCACAAAAAGCTGGAGATCTTCAATCCATTCAATGACCACCCCCTCAGGCTACTACTCCTGAGCATCAGCAAAGTAATGGAAGGAGCCATCAGTAATATTATCAAGCTGCAATTATTCACAAATAGCTTGCTCCCCATTGCTCAGTTTAACTTCCATCTGAACCACTTGATTCCAGACCATATTACAACTTTGGTCCAAACATGGACACAAGTCCTGAATTCCTGAGTTGAGAGTGAGTGCTTTTGATATCAAAGATGGATTTGACCAAATGTGAAACTAAGAAACAAGTCAAAGAGGATTTGGGGAAAATCTTAGCACAATAAAGATGGTTGTGGCAGTTAGATGCCAATTATTTGAGTCTCAGGGCATTGCTATATGAGTTCCTCAGGACAATGTAATAGTCCTCACTATCTTCAGTTGCTTTGTCAATAAGCTTTCCTCCATTATAAGGTCAGACATGGGACAGTTCACTGACGATTGCACACTGTTCAGTCCCGTTTGCAATTCTTCAGATAATGAAACAGTTCATGCTTGATTAATAGCCACACTTTGGCTGATAAGTGGCAAGTAACATTTTTGCCACGTAAGTGTTAGTAATGGCCATCTGCAACAAGAAAGCACCTGACCAACTGCCCATGGTATTTGTTAAGTCCTAACCTCAACATCCTGGGGAAGAGGGTCACCAGAAACTCAGCTCATAAGGTCATAAGTAATAGGAGACAATTTGGCCCATCGAGCCTATTTCAGTAAGATTATGGCTGATCTGAATATGACAACTCCACTTTCTTGTTTGCCATCCATAACCCTTGATTCCGTTGTAGATCAAAAATCTGTCTAACTCGGCCTTGAATATATTCAATGACCAAGCTTCCACTGCTCTGGGGAAGAGAATTCCAAAGAGTAATGACCCCCGGAAAGAAGAAATTCCTCCTAATCTCTGTCCTAAATGGGAGGTCCCTTATCTTTAAGCTGTGGCCCCCTAGTTCTAGATTCCCCCACGAGAGGAAGCATCCTTTCAGCATCTACCCTTTCAAGTCCTCTCAGAATCTGATATGTTTCAATAAGTTCACGTCTCATTGTTTTAAACTCCAATGAGAATAGGCCTAACCTGCTCAACTTTTCATCTTAAGGCAACCACTTCATCCCATGAATCAGTTGAATGAATCTTCTCTGAACTGCTTTCAATGCAAGCATATCCCTCCTTAAGTAAGGAAATCAAAACTATAACAGTAGTCTAGGTGCGGTCTTGCTGATGGACTTTACAGCTGTAGCAAGACTTCTCTATTTTCATACTCCAACTTCCTTCATGGCTGAATCAGCTTCATAAAGGTTATGGCTCCCAGAGTAGGTCAGAGGCTGGGTCTTCTGCAGTGAATGGTTCACCTCCCTACTCCCTAAAACCTCCTTACTACCCATCCATGGCTGCAGCATGTACCTCCCAAATCCATGTTCTCCACCTGGGTCCCAACCTGACTCCAAATGACAGACATGCATTCTTCTGCAAGAGCCAGTCTCACATTACGCCACACTGATACCAGGAGGTTATTTTTCACATAAAGAATGGACTGAAGTTTCAGATACACTAATGGAAGGGATAACCTTGAAACCTTTTAAGAAACTATTGGATTCTGTAACAGGGTCATAAGCGTTTTTCTAAATGGATAGCCTCAAATGGACTAAATAGCCTTCCACACCTGTAACTATCTTATGTTCTTGTGATACCACATGGACTATCACTCCAGTGTAGTGACAACTAAGATTTTAAAAATGCTCAGGGGTCTACTGCTCATGAGCTCTTTTTAAACGCACCCAGTTTATTTTAAATTTATACAATTTCATTGGAATTACAGAAGCTACCAAAACATTTAAAAGTAAGAAGCATGTGGAGCTCTGCAAAACTGTATAGGCATGAATGTACAAAGCTCTTTCATTGCTGCAAAAATTCCAATCAGAGCCAGGCAGTAAAAATAAGGCACTGCCTTCCGGACCCTGTACTGTAACTACCTGTATAAGTATAAACTTATCCTGCAGTGATGGTTTAAGGCAGACTTTTATATTTGTTCATACAGAAATGTTTTGCAGACAGTTTTGCTTACAACAAACAACTTAATAACACAAGTTAATAATTCAAAAACTCAAATACAGATCAGGTGTTTGAATGGTAATGTTATTTTTATAGACATTGTAAAGACTACAAGTATATTTTGTTATTGTGTTTGTTCACCAGCTTGAGTTCAAATTACACTCATGCATGTTTGAGCTTCTGTCTTTTTGGTGTTGTGTTAAAAATTGTTTAGTGATTCAATTAACTGTCACTGGAACAGAGAGCAGTGAATAACATATTACTTATTTCTGCAAAAACAGAAGGTCCGAAATTGTTCTTTATTGTAGAATAAAGTAAATTTGTGGCTGAACATACATGACTAATTCCTTCTGTGTTCAGTTCTGAAGCTTGTCATTAAAATTACACCACATCAACTTGCTTTAATAATGTGCAGCCTACTAAAGTAGTTGGTATTTCATAGGTCCTATCAAGTTACTAGCAAGAGTTCTTGTGGCACAGTGGATAGAGCCCTTGCCTCTGATCCAGAAGCTCTGGAGGTTCATTCCTGATGTGACCAAACAGGTTGAGTATCAAACTGCAAATATTTCCAACACACACCAATGGCAGGTGACAAAAGCAGAAGAGATTCCTGGTCAGCCATGTGATAGAAAGAAAGCTTGGTTGCCTCTACCATCACTATCCATAGCAGCAACCCACAATGTGCATGTAAAGTGCATCCTTGTGTAAACTGTAACACACTACTAAAGTATGTCAATATACATTTTATTTCACTTTTACTACACAATTCAGGACTGTATTAAATAAATAAATTTATACAAAGGGTGGAATCTTCTAGATTTAGTTCCTGTTTAACTGGTCAAGACCTGATTTATAATGACCTGGTTTAGTTGTGCTCTTTAGCTCACACACAATATTAGCACCCATCTCTGAGGTGCCTGGTGAATTAGAGAGGGCATATAAGATGATGTGTCCATTCTGTCAAAGGAAGGATTTCTAAATAAAGAAACCATGACATTGATTACAAAGGCCCATCAGCACTTGGATTTTTGAGGCTGTGGCAAACACAAGAATGGAGAGGACACCTGGGAGACTTACTCTCCAGATCTCTCACTCATAGCTAGAGATCCTGCTACAGAATCTGCATTGAGGTGAGTGCTCCCAAGGAGGAAGAGAATAACCTTTTCAACCAAGCAAGCATGAATGGAAATTGCTGAGGAGGTCAGCAGCAGAGGTGTGGTCCCGCCAACCTGGAGACAATGTGTCAAGAGGATCCACGGACCTCAGAAGGGAGGAGGGGGAAAAGCTGAATGACATAATACTTCCAGGTTCCAAGGCCCATACTCTGACTTTCCCAGTATTTTCCTGAACAGCAATCTTTAGGACAACAAACAGTGTAGCTCCACTCATTCCTCTCTTTTGAGGCATCTCATTTCCCCATTTGAGCAGCCAAGACTCACACTCATGCTCAGCATTTTGTCCTCAGAAACCCATATCTCACAGTCACCCTGCACAAATGTTGTTATTTTACTCCTCTCTGGCCAAACCGTTGCAACCACTCACAACTCTGCTTTCACTCTTTGCAGGGATAAGAGTGCACACAACTTACTAAGAGGCAGAGACCTAGCGGGGAATGGCCCTACATTTATTGGCACCTTGTTGGCCACTGGTGGTCTTGTTCAAGGAGGCTGTAGATGTCAGCAGAGATCTACATAAAATCTTGATCTTCCTGGGGCACTGGTGCTCAGCAAGAGCTCTTGCTGTATTACGATCCCTGTAGATACCATTAATGTTTAAAGAGAAATTCAAACAGCCAGTGATTATCTGAAAGAACATAAGAAATAGGAGCAGGAGTAGGCCAGCCGGCCCTTGAGTTTGCTCAGCCATTTGATCTGATTTGATTGTGGCCTTAACTCCTGTTTCCTGCCTGCCGCTACAACCCTTGACTCCCTTGTCAATCAAAATTCTGAGTAACACAGTCTTGAATATATTCAATGAGCCAGCCTCCACTGTTCAATGGGGAAAGAAATTAGGTTGCAAGATTTCACATATTTAAACAAAAGCACACTTTACTGTATATAAAAAAATAAATAAAGCAGGCACTACTATCTTAACAGGATAGTTTATTAAGACTTAAGAGTCCATTCACTTCTCCTTTTGTAATTCACAAATTATGCCACAGCTCTCCAGAATTCACTTTAATTCTCCAGTGTTTCAGCTGTTCTCTGAGGTACAAAATACAAAATACCATGGGGATCCTTCCATTAGCTTTTAGCTAAGCAGTCCTCCAACTTTTCTTCAAAACCTCACGACTGTGGGATTCTCAACTCAAGCTTGTATTTCATTGCATTCTCCAAGCTAACTGCTTGTTTTCACAATGAAGGTTATTAGAGATCTCTTCCTCTAGCTCCAAGCTAGACAAATTGTCCAGCCTTTTTTCCATCACGAACTCTCTCCAAACTGAACTCGAGCTCACATCCATATTCCGTGTGGCAAATTACAAAAGTTAGTATTTTCTCTATGTAAGGTGCAAGCCAGGCTAACATTTATAATTTTTTCCCCTCGATTTAGTGTCTCTGTCCATTCCTGAACCAAACTGCTGACTGATTGCTTCTGCAAGCAAAAAAAACCCCACACAAATAAATGAAACCAAAGGAATTTCTAGAACTCCTACAGCCCATCTCCTTGGCAACATGGTATACTTGGGATGTTCCAAACAGAAACATAAACTAACTATCTGTTTCTTTCAAAACCAAACCTTTGATTCTGAGACCCACATGAATCATTTAAATTTTGAAGGAATTCAGGGCAATTCTTCTCAGGCTTATTGGTTCCATCAAGAAACTCCCTTGTTTACAGTATTGCTTTTAGCTTCTTTTCATCTTGGAAATACATAAAAAAATAAAAATATTTTATTGAAGTAATTGTAGACCCCCTGGCTCTATCACAAGCTTAAAATCAGCCACCAATTGTTTAAATGTTCTCCCTTCTAACTCTAACCTTATTAGATACACACCTTGAACTGTAATTACCCCAGGTCACTGTTCCTCAACCAAAAGTTTCCATTTAACTTACATTGAATGCTTTCATCCACAACCTAAAATTTATATTCCTAAAACGAAAAGTTGTACCTCTAGAATACATGAATTATTGAATAAGAAATTCACAACTCCTGTGTTGTGGGTCACACTGTCTTCCAGCTGGAACTAGTGGCTACCCGCTCTGACCTGTGGAGGGACATAGAATTACATAGGATTACATATGGCATAGAAACCCACCATTTGGCCCATCCAGCCTTCTATTAGGTCACGCTCCAGCTTCTTTCTTCAAGAGAATAGAAACCCAGCCTGCCTATCCTTTCCCATACATTTCTGGTATCATCCTTGTAAATCTTCTCTGCACCCGCAGTGTCTCTACATCCTTTTTGTAATATCATGATCAGAACTGCACCCAGTTCTCTGTGTGTGTTCTAACTAAAGTTCAATACATGTTTAGTGTAACTTCTCTACTTTTCAATTCTATCCCTCTAGAAATAAAGCCTAATGTTTGGTCCACTTTTTTTACATGGCTTTGCTAATTGTGGTACAACTTTTTGTGATTGATGTATTTGTACTCTGAGACCTCTTTGTTCTTCTACCCCACCTAGACTTGCACTAGTACTAAGTGACCTCCCTATTCTTCTAGCAACATGTACCACCTCACATTTATCTGTGTTGAACTTTATTTTGCCAATTTTCCCAATCTAAATGAATAAAAATAAAACAAGTGGGTAAAAAATGATTGTAGAAGAAAGGGATGGAAAAAAGGGGGTGAGGATGGAGGAGAGAGTTCATGGTTTGAAGTTGTGAACTCAATGTTAAGTCCAGAAGGCTGTAAGGTGCCTAATCAAAAGATGAAGTGCTGTTCCTCCAGTTTGCATTGGTAATTTTTATTTTTATTAATTTATTTGTAGATTTATCCCATTTTTTCCCATTTCTATCCTCCACACCCCCCCCACCCCACACCCCCCACCACTGCCCCCTCTCCCATCCTCATCCCCTACAGGACCATCTGTCACTTATTCCATGTTGTTCTTTCACACAATGTTATCCTTGTTCTGCTATAATCACATTTTGCTATCTTACATTTACACCATGATTAGCACCTTTTTTTAGCACTAACCATTACCAGTAACAAAGAAACATAGAAACTAGGAGCAGCAGTAGGCCATTCAGCCCTTCGATCTTGCTCCGCCATTCATTATGATCATGGCTGATCATCCAACTCAACAGCCTGCTCCCGCTTTCTCCCCACACACTTTGATCCCTTTCGCCCCAAGAGCTATATCTAACTCCTTGATAACATACAATGTTTTGGCTTCAACTACTTTCTGTGGTAGCGAATTCCACAGGCTCACCACTCTCTGGGTGAATAAATTTCTCCTCATCTCAGTCCTAAATGGTCCACCCCGTATCCTCAGACTGTGATCCCTGGTTCTGGACTCTCCCACCATTGGGAACATCCTTCCTGCAGCTACCCTGTCTAGTCCTTTTAGAATTTTATAGGTTTCTATGAGATCACCCCTCATTCTTCTGAACTCCATCGAATATAATCCTAACCGACTCAATCTCTCCTCATATGTCAGTCCCGGCATCCCAGGAATCAGTCTGATAAACCTTCGCTTCACCCTTTCTATAGCAAGAATATCCTTCCTCAAATAAGGTGACCAAAACTGCACACAATATTCCAGGTGTGGTCTCACCATGGCCCTGTATAATTGCAGCAAGACATCCCTGTTCCTGTACTCAAATCCTCTCGCTATGAAGGCCAACATACCATTTGCCTTCTTTACCACCTGCTGCACCTGCATGCTTACCTTCAGTGACTGGTGTATGAGAACACCCAGGTCTAGTTGCACATTCCCCTCTCTCAATTTATAGCCATTCAGATAATAATCTGCCTTCCTGTTTTTGCTACCAAAGTGGATAACCTAACATTTATCCACATTATACTGCATCTGCCATGCATTTGTCCACTTGCTCAGCTTGTCCAAATCACATTGAAGCATCTCTGCATCCTCCTCACAGCTCACCCTCCCACTTAGCTTTGTGTCATCTGCAAATTTGGAGATATTGCATTTAGTTCCCTCATCTAAATCATTAATATATATTGTGAATAGCTGTGGTCCCAGCACCGATCCCTGCGGTACCCCACTAGTCACTGCCTGCCATTTGGAAAAAGACCTGCTTATTCCTACTCTTTGTTTCCTGTCTGCCAGCCAGTTTTCTATCCATCTCAATACACTACCCCCAATCTCATGCGCTTTAAATTTACATGCTAATCTCTTATGTCGAAAGCCTTCTAAAAGTTCAAATAAACCACATCAACTGGCTCCCCCTCATCAGCTCTACTAGTTACATCCTCGAAAAATTCCAGTAGATTTGTCAAGCATGATTTCCCTTTCATAAATCCATGCTGACTCTGTTCAATTCTGCCACTGTTTTCCAAGTGCTCAGCAATTAAATCTTTCACAATGGACTCTAGAATTTTCCCCACTACCAACACCAGGCTGACTGGTCTATAATTTCCTATTTTCTCTCGACCTCCCTTTTTAAATAGTGGGGTTACATTAGCTACCCTCCAATCTGTAGGAACTGTTCCAGAGTCTATAGATTCTCAGAAGATGGCCACCAATGCATCCACTATTTCTGGGGCCACTTCCTTAAGTACTCTGGGACGTAGATTATCAGGCCCAGGGGATTTATCGGCCTTCAATCGCATCAATTTCCCCAACACCATTTCCCTACTAATACTGATTTCTTTCTGTTCCTCCCTCTCATTAAACCCTGTGTTCCCCAACATTTCTGGTATGTTATTTGTGTCCTCCTTTGCGAAGACAGAACCTAAGTATGTATTAACAATCCCTTTGTCTTCTTGTTCATGACACCTTTGTCAATCTCTCCTTTGTCCCCACCTATCGCTGGCCTTCTATCCAGTTCCACCTGCCCCACCCCCCTGTTAAATAGTATAAATTTCATCATATTTCCACTTCTCTCCAGCTCTGAAGAAGGGTCATAAGGACTCAAACCATTAACTTTGTTTTTTTCTCCCTCCACAGATGCTGTCAGACCTGCTGATTTTTTTCCAGCATTTTCTGCTTTTGTTTCAGATTTCCAGCATCTGCGGTATTTTGCTTTTGCAAAAGAGTTCTTCCAATCTGGGTCGTGACAGTTGTCGAAATGTTCCTTCCCAACAGATGATTCAGAGTCCACCTTGGACAAGGGAAAAGTGCATGGAGAAGACAGGCCAATGGACTACCACAGGGCCCGGTGCTAGTCTTGACCCTGTTCAACTTTTATACAAATGACCTGTCAACAACATGTCCCTCAAGTTAATATATTCTGATGACATTTGTCGTGTCACCTAATCTCCATCTTTCTGCACTCTAGACTAGACCCTTAATGAAAACTTTACAAAATTGATGGACGACTGCAGCACCTGAAACACAAACAATAGTGCACATTACTGAGGAGTCTCCCCTCTGCAGATTAAATGGCAAACTAATCAGCTTAAACTCAGCAAATGGGGAGGCTATCACTTGGCTTTGGGGTTTTGCATTCACTAAATAAAAATTAGCATGGTCCTCCTCTCTTCCTATGGCATAATCACAAGGCCAGGTGTCTGAAAATTGTACTTACTCTTCACCTTTCCAACCACATCTGTACTTATCTGTAATGGGAAACCCAAAAGGCCAAACAAATTAAAGAATTTATATACACACTGTGGGACACTAAAGATTGCCAGGAAATTTGCAATTTTTCTTTGTGCTGTTTTAAATGCTGTAATATATTGCTGAATTAGCTTTACATGTAATTTCTGACTGTAAAATGCAACAATAAGTATTGTAACACAATTGCCTTGACAAATGCGCTTTAAAATATTATTTATGAAATACTTTGGACACCAGGCAAAAAAATAACATTTACAAAGAACACAAATTATTCTATGGATATGGAGATAAATTTTGCTTTCCAGGTATTTAATTCTCAAGTAGCATTGGTCCAATTCTCAAATAGCATAGGTATAATGCATTTACTATTTTGACCCTGATGTCATCTATGAAGCAGTAAAGTGAACAGTGCCATGTGTGGGATAAAGGCCTGGCACATAATGCATGACTGAGTACTGCACCAACCAGACAGTGATGTAAGAAGGCATAAAAACAAAAAACTGCGGATGCTGGAAATCCAAAACAAAAACAGAATTACCTGTTGAAGGGTCATGAGGATTCGAAACGTCAACTCTTTTCTTCTCCGCCGATGCTGCCAGACCTGCTGAGTTTTTCCAGGTAATTCTGTTTTTGTTATGTAAGAAGGCACATGACCCAGACCCAGGAGTCAGCGTGGTGTTGAGCAGAGACAGGTTACGACCTAAGCATGAAGATAACTCCTAGGCTGTACCCTTTACTGTACATATGTGAATAGTTCTACTTGTTAATAAAGACTTACTGAAGACTACAAAGATTTCTTTAAGAGACACCATTCTGTAAGCAACACGCTCCCAACACCAGGTTTCACACAAAGTAGAGTTCTGTTCACTTAAGGAAGTGTGCAGTAAGCTGTAAGCCCTTTCCTCACCTTAAATTTTTTTAACATTAAAGTTTAATGTGATTTAACATTATAATGCATAATAATAATTATACTGGAACTGGTGCAAAATTTAAAGATGTTATCAATTCCTTCTTCACAAACCTCTGAAGAAAATTTGATTTTTCCAAGTTCATTACAGTGAGACCGAACTTGCACTGTTTTCTACTTTAAAAAAAGTCTACAGAGTTTACAGATCATGCTGAGACATGGTAGAGTTAAGGTCATAAAGCTAAACACACACACACACACACACACACACAGACACACATGCACATACACTTCACAGGGCTTGGAAATGGCATTGCTTTAGGAACAGGTTTTTGCAGATCAATTTTGGAATGAAATGGTCAAACAAGATGAATGCACATTATTTGAAGCTTCAAGTGAATTTAGAAAGGTTAAAAGAGTGGGTAAAAATTTTGAAAAACAACGTGGAGAAATGTGAGGCTTATCCACTTTGGTAGGAAAAACATAAATACAGAGTATTTCTTAAATGGTGAGAGGCTGGGAACTTCAAAGGGACTTGGGTGTCCTTGTTTATGAGTCACCGAAAGCTAACATGCAGGTACAGCAAGCAATTAAGAATGCAAATGGTATATTGGCCTTTATTACAAGAGGATTTGAGTATTAGTTAAGATGTCTTATTGCAATTGTATATAGCCTTAGTGAGACCACACCTGGAGTCTTGTGTGCAGTTTTGGTCTCCTCACCTAAGGAAAGATATATTTGCTATAAAAGGAGTACAATGAAGGTTTACCAAACTAATGCCTTGGATGGAGGGATTGTCCTATGAGGAATGATAAAATAGAGTGGGCCTTTATTATCTGAGTTTAGAAGAATGAGAGGTGATCGCATTCAAACATACAAAGTTCTTACATGGCTCAACAAGGTAGATGCAGGAGGGATGTTTCCCTGGCTGAGGGGTCTAGAACCAGGGAACACAGCCTCAGGATAAGGCGCAGGCTATTTAGGACTGAGATGAGGAGGAATTTCTTCACTCAGAGGGTGGTGAATCTTTGGAATTCTCTGCCACAGAGGGCTGCGGAGGCTCAGTCATTGAATATGTTCAAGACTGAGATCAATAGATTTCTACATGTTAAAGACATTAGGGGATATGGGGAAAGTGATGTAGAAGATCATCCAAGGTCTCATTCAATAACAGAGTGGGCTCGATGGGCTGAATGGCCTACTCCTGCTCTTATTTCTTATGTTCTTATTTACTGGGACTGAGCAGAAGGTGGTTGGAGAGGGGGAAGAAGGTTCAATCGGGTGTTAACTGGCATGTAAAGAGTGAAGTGGGGTTGGTAACTTTCTATTCTTCCCACGATCGTGGTTGAGTTATGGAAGGTGGTGGGAAGATTGGCGGGTAAGTGCTGGGTGGACTGGGTGCATTACACATAATGAAAAAAACTCCTATTTTCCATCTTAAAAGAGAGACCTTTTTTTTTAAACTGTATCCTCTAATTCTTGTCTTCTCCGTAAGAGGGAACATCTTCCCAATATCCATTCTATCAAGTCCCCTCAGGATCTTGTATGTTTCAATAAGGTGGAGAGAAGAAGGCTAAGAGGAGATTTGATAGAGGTGTTCAAAATCATGAGGGGGCTGAACAGAGTACATAGGGAGAAGCTGTGCCTATTCATAAAAGGATCAAGAATGAGAGGGCACAGATTTAAAGTGATTTGCAAAAGAAGTGAATATGATGCGAGAAATAGCCTTTTCACACAATGAGTGGTTCAGGTCTGGAATGTACTGCTTGGAAATATGGTGGAGGCAGGTTCAACTGAGACTTTCATGAGGGCATTGGATGATTATTTGAATAGAAACAATGTCAGGGGTACAGGGACAGGGCAGGGCAATGGCACTAGGTCATAATGCTCATTTGGAGAGCTGGTGCAGACATGATGGGCCGAATGGCCTCCTTTTGTGCCGTTATAATTCTGTGAAGATCACCCCTCATTCTCCTAAACTCCAATGAGTATAGGCTCAACTTGTTGAACTGATCTTCATAAGATAAACCCTTCATTCCAGGAATGAGTCAAATGAACTCTCAGCTTCTTCTATTGCAATTATATTCTCTTTTAAATAAGGAGACCAAAGCTGTTCACTGTAATCCATATGTGGTCTCACCAAAGCCCTGTAAAGCTGCAGTAAGACTATAGCAAAATTGGAAACTTCCTTTCAGAGACTAGGAAAAGAGACTTGGGTCTGAATTTTCTAGCTAGTCGGGCAAGTGCATTGTTGGGCAAGAGAAATCCGCTCCCGCCCATGATCGGTATTCAACTAACATCCGGCCAGCAAAAACTCGGGGGATGGGTGGGCAGCGAGAGTGCAGGCACCTCAATCTGTTCAGCTGCGGGCTGGTGGAGTGGGGCGGGGGTGTGGGGAGGGGGTGGCGCTTAAAAGCAGATGCATGAAGACATACATCTGAGGGAGAGAGTGGTGTGACAGTTTAGCTGAAGTCTGAAATTGGGGAGGAAAGTGTGCCCGGAAGATAGCAATGTCCTCAGGATTTGGAAGCCATGGCAAAAAGGTACGGAAATGGCTGAAGCCAAGCAGCCCCCTGCTTCTCAGATACCTCCCTGCAGGTACCAATAAATGCTGTCAGCGATTGATGGGATATCTGCCACAAGCCAACAAGAGGAGGCCAACACACCTCATGAAGAAGGCTCGGTCAGAAGTGGCATCTCTAGTCAGCAGCTGGGGGGCGTCATCCAAAGGACTTAGATGCAGTGTCAGAAGAGTGTCAATGACCTTCTCCGCTCTGCGAGGGTGAGTATTAAGGCCCCATTTAACCTTGAATAAATGTGTATGCGTGGGCTTGTAATTGCTGTGGTTTTTGGGTGTAAAGCCGTGAGCTTAAGTTGACATATATTCCTGTGCCGCTAAAGATTGCCTGAGACTAGGCAGATGGCAGGCATGTATGGAAGAAGAAGTCATGCAATGTGCTGGGCACTTAAACCATTGAAGCTGGGGGGGAGGATGCAATGTTTAGGCATTTGGAGGGGGATCTCATGAGAGCACTATTGTCCTTACAGGAGAAGAGGCATCACAATGCCCAGGAGTGTAGCCGAGCTGGTGGTGGAGTACCAAATCTGGCATTGCTAACTCTGATGGAGGAGCAGATTCTGGAGCTGCGTGTTGCGCTGGTCATGGAGAATCAGGGGTCTTGGAGGAGGGTAAGAGTGAAGTGGACACAGAAGAGATTATGGGAGAATAAGAGAAATGAAGGGCAAGGAGTGTAAGGCTGACAGGTGAAATGCATGAACCCTTTATATTCATCCATTCAGAAATACTTGCTTAGTCAGATTACCAATTTCAGAATATAGCAGAATATATCTACTCTGAATCTTAAATGCTGATGGATACCCAAATATGTTTTCCTCCCTCAGAAGGTACATCCTCAAGACGACTAAATGATCTGGAAGATTCTCCATTGACATCAGAGGATGATGAACAGACAGAAGCACCCATGTCACATCCTCTCTCTGCATCTTGCACCAGCTCAGGTACAGGCACTTTGATGGGTTTGAGCACTCCAGGACAGATGGAAGAACACACTGGGGAAGGCACGTCATACACACTTGAGAAGCATTCAGAGTCAGAGATTCCCTAGGGCTCCAGCAATTGGAGGAGTGTTGGAGATCAGGACGATGCTGAGCCCCACGCAGATGACGAGCCCCTGGAGTTGTCCATTAGGCAGCAAATGCTGGATGTCCAGTAAGATGCACATGGAAATCTAGCAGATATTCCTGAGGGTTTGTGTGCCATGGCCTCTGAAATGGAGGAATCCCAATGTGAGCACTGCGTTGAATGCACAGAGAGAGAGTGATGACTTTCATGGAGTGGCAGTTCTAGGGTTGTGTTCAGACCAGCGAGCCCACACACTGGCAGTGACCTCAGCAAGTCACTGTCAATATGAAAGATGGATGAGGCACCTAGTGACTCTGCTAACTGCCCGTCCATCCATGGTGAGCAGGGAGGTTCAAACCAACCTCATGTTAGCAGACGACCTGAAGCTCACATCTGGGGATTCCTCTCAGGGTGCTCCAGATGATGGCAGCAGCTCCTCTGTCCCTCTGCCAGTGACCGTTGCACTGGACTGTCCCACCCAGTTGGGTCCCCCACAAACCCTGCCGACCACTAGATGGCTGCCAAAGTCATCAAGGCTGAAGGGGCATCAGATTCAGCAACATGCCTCCAATACAGCTGCCGATGAGGGGCAGGCACCAAGATGTAGCACTCGTAAGCGGAAATTTAAGTCACTATAATCACAGAAAGGCTTTCATAGGTGAATTCTCATTGTCACTTGTGTTATGTTGTACACGGCAGTCATACTTCACTTTTAAAATGTGACTTCAGGTCAAATGGCCTTTTTGTGCTTTATGTGATAGTCAGAATGAAGTCCTGCAACTAAGTGGAAGACATCAAATAGGCTGGATAGTGTGTTTCAGAAGGAGGGACAGGAGAAGATGGTGCCAGAAGGGTCTCATGAGCTCTGCGCAGTGACTATTTCTTTGCAATGATTTGGAGTCCTGTCTTTGGAGGCAAACTGGAAGTTCCTTTAAATCAAAGCCTCCCTGGTCTCCCTGGCTCACAAAAACTGTCTCATTGCCTGATCATCATCATGACCCTGCTCAGTAGGTTCCTCATCAGAGTCTGTGCTGGATTCTTCCTTTTGGAAGCACATCGCTTTCTTTACCCTCCATCTGATCTCCCCTCGAGAGAGCCAGATTGTGAAGGGTACAGCTCACAACCATTATATGGGACACACTTTCTAGACGATATTGTAGAGATCCTCCTGAGCGGTCCAAACAGTGAAACCTCATTTTCAGGAGGCCTAATGGTGGCCCTAGTGGAGGCATGGCTTAGATTGTACCTCTTCTCCACAGGAGTTCTTGGATGTCTGATCAGCGTCATGGGCCACCTTTTGCAAGGATATCCTTTGTCCCCCAGCAGCCAGCCATAAAAGCACTCAGGGGCAAGGTACAGCCTTGGCACCTGGGAGTGATGTAGAATATTAGCATCATGGCAGCTCCCAGGATATCTGACACAGAGACCAGAAGCACTCACAAGTTACAAAGGCCTTGGTTCTCCAGCAGATGCCTTGATGGGCACATGTGTGCAATCAATGGCTCCTTGAATCCTTGGAAAGCCTGCAATAGCCGCAAATCCTCTGGATTGCTCTGCCTGGCTGTCCTCATCTGTCTTGTAATACATAAAGGTGTTGACCTTTCTGAACAGTGCACTTGTCACAAGCGTTATGCAGCTCTGTGCTGCGGATTGTGATCCACAAAGATCTCCCACAGATCCCTGGAACGAACCTGAGGCATAAAAATTAAGGAAAACTGTTACTGTTAGTGCACTGGCATTGGGTGCCCACATACACATTCGGAAGCTATCTCAGGGCCTATCTGTCACATATTGAAGTCACTGTCTCCCTTGAGAGGCAGAGCCTTCTTCAGCATTGGACCTCGGATTCTCAAGGTAGCTGGGTCTCAGCCTGTAGCCTCTTCCAGTGGGGTATTGGTGCCTTCTCCTGCCCCTTCTCCCTTGCAACCCTTGCTCACCTTCCATCCCTTCAGGTTGTACTTCTCGGTCTTGAGGCCAAACTCGATTACACTGCAGCCAACTGGCCTCCTCTCCTCTCTTGCCCCGTCCTCCTCATCTGAGGAAGTTCCTCCAGCCGAATAAACAATGCCAATTTCTAACCTTCTGCTTTGCAAAGGCCTTTATTATGATGAGGCCTGTTCACAAAAAGCCTCTGAAACTACTTAAGCCTCTTAAACCATGGAAAATGAACAGATGCTTCACTAAATAATCAGTAATGCACACACTCACAACTCGTTTTTAAACATCTATCTCCTCACTTCTTTATTCCTTCTGGCCCTTATATTGCCTGGATCCAGAAAATTTCAAATATATGATTCCCGCATATCCATCTTGCCCGTGCACCAAATGTAAAAATGAATGGGCCTCTCAAAATTGGAGTCGATTGGCCATTTAATTGCCTTAATAAGGCCTTTAATTGATGGTGGGCGCATTTCTGACATTTGCGCATGCCCATCTAGCGGAATCTCGCGATGCGGCGCGGTGACATTGGAAACCTCTCCCATGTCACCATGCACAATTTAATGCTATGTTAGGATTGCCGGGCACCCATGCAGGCCATGAAAAATTCTGGCTGAGGTAATGACAAAGCTTTGGAATGAATGGACTGTTTAGAGACAGGATGGCAATTTGAGAAATGAAGGCTCCTCGAGTCTTCACTACACTGAAATGTACAGACCATGATAATGTCCAATGAAGAACACCTTGAGGACAATGTCAAGGTATCAACTGATGGCTAATGTGCCTTCACTCCTGAGGGCGACAAAAGCAAGGTTGCCTCTATTAAGAATTTCTCTGTAATAGAGTAGTCCATGGAAAGATTCAAAGATCCTTTCTAATTCTATAGTTTCTTGTAAAGCTGGCATTTTTTATTTATTCTTTCACAGGGTGTGGGCCTTGCTGGTTAGGCCAGCATTTATTTACCCTTGAGAAAGTGGTGGTGAGCTGCCTTCTTGAGTTGCTGCAGTCCATGTGACCTAGGTACACCCACAGTGCTGTTAGGATTAGGTCAATGCCAGCTGGTCTGGCTGGTCTCTCCCTTTTCGACTTTGTAACAGTTTGATACAACTGAGTGGGTTGCTAGGCCAATAAAGAGGGCAGTTAAGAGTTAACCACGTTACTGTGGGTCTGGAGTTTACTGTGGCCAGACCAGGTAAGGGTGGCAGATTACCTTCCCTAAAGGACATTAGTGAACCAGATGGGGTTTTATGACAATTGATGATGGTATCATGATCAATTACAGATTAATTCCTGATTTATGAATTGAATTTAAATTCCACCAGCTGCCATGGCGTAATTTGAACCTGCGTCACCAGACCATTAGACTGGGCCTCTGGATTACTAATCCAGTGGCATTACTACTAAATATTGTGCACGTTGACTATGAATGGGACTCAATAATAGGAATAATATGAGGAAAATTGCTACCTGGTATTGGCCCCAAAAGTGTAATATAATTGCAGAGTAGTTACCTCTAGGTTCCATTTTACAGCCATTAGTTAGAGGTAAATGCAGATTTATCTGCACTCTTTTCAAAATGGTAGAAGTAAGTTGATGCATGCAGAATACAACATATGAAGGTTTAATTATTCAGCTTCTACTAATTATTGTACATTTATTAATTTTAATTACATGCCATATGGAAGATTCAATTTCATGCGCTATTGGTGATTGTCACAAAGTTATGAAGTGATTTTCTTTTGTGCTGAAATAAATGCTTTATAATAGCTTTGACTTTATGTGTTACCTCAATCAGAGAAACTTTGGTGAATGAAAGCCTCAAGATAATTGTTTATGTAACCTATAATTTTGTTTACATTTTATCTAAAATTTGCACACATTTAAAGGCAGTCATTAGAAATAGTTGAGCATTCTAATCAACCTAAGTAACCCAAATCGATCTGTTCATGACAAACTTTGATTACATTATTGTGAGTAAATCAAAATTACAGGATATAAAAATAAATTTACTATGGTTTATCTTTCAAGTTAGGAACAGTAAAATTAAATGACTCAAACTGAACTGAGTAACATTTTATATACGTCAGTGATTGTAAATTACTCTGATGTGCTTGTTATGAAATTGATGTATTAACTTGTGACAGCTAATCACATTCTCTAATTATTCAAGAGTTTAGTTAGACTTTGAGTTTTACCATGAAAAGTGTCAGCGAACGATCAAAAATCACATCCAAATCCTTTCCTTTTAACAACTATGCTAATTTAATAATCGTATGTAATGCCTACCTGCTCATTAGTGACTCTGTTTTCTTTGTTGTGATTTATCTCAAATTTACCGCTTTGATTGATTTTGTAATTTTAATAATATTTTTTGTTTGCAGTGCTTAAAACTTGACCATGTCTTTCTGAACTTTTGCAAAATGCCTGTTAAACCCTAATTAGTTTGGGTTTTTTAGAAAAATTGTTCTTGGGATGTGAAAGACTGCATTTATTGCCGCGTCTAGATGCCTCGACAAAGTGATGATGGGTTTTCTCCTAAAGAGTTGTGAGAATGAATGTTATTTTAAAAAATATTTTTGATGGAATATTATGTTATTCTGTAAAGATGGCTATGTGCCTGTGTGTGTGTAAATGATTTAATTAGGCTGGGAAAAGGTTAGTAGAAGACAGGTTGTCTTTGGGATTTAAAACATGAAAATGATAGAGTTGTTAGGTTTGAGGTACATGACAATAGGTTAGATTTAACATTTGCATTTTTAGATTAGTTGAAAGCTTGTTTGAATATCAGAGAGAAGTCAGAGGTATCAAGAAACATGTTTGCATCTTGCAGGAGTTCCATAGGTAAATAGAAGAGGGGATATTATATTTTATTGGCTCAAAAACTAGAGACATGATTCAATTATATTTTTTAAGGATTTGAGTTTCAAAGAGGTGTGAGAACAATGGAGCCTAAACTGAAAGTGGGGGAAAAGGTATTTTAGAGTTACTGTGGGGAGCTTAGGGGTTAAGCTGCTGGAGCTGTGAGATGTAGCTCTTAGCTGGAGCTGAGCAGTGAGCTGTTAGCTGTAGTTCCAGACTGAGAGAAGATGCAGTTTGAGTAGGCCATCCAGTCAAGCCAGAAAAGTCTTGGGCTGCAAAAAGCCATTTCGTTCTGAAGTTTTGGATTCCAACAGCAGAGTGGAAGAGTTAGAGGTCATGTGGTATGCCTTTATTGAAGCTACAGCAGTTTTCCTTGGGTATTATTACTGGATTTTTATGGTTAAATATCTATGAGTAAGTGTTGCCTGGAAGGTATTTACCTGTAGGTCTGACCAAGTAGAAGGTCTTTTAGGGGAATGTTTTGTAAGGCTAATTCTAATTGTGCAACTGTAATCTTGTATGCTTAAGTTTTCTTTTCTTTTTGCTAATACAACTTTTACTTTGAATTCTTAAATTCCCAAAAATGTTATTGGACTTCTTGCTGCTGAGCTCAGTATATTTTCTTCTTGTTTTCAGAATACAAAAAAGAAATGGTATGGCCCTTAAGCCAAGTTTCCCTCCGGGATTTGGTTTGTACGGCAATTAATATCGGCTGTGGTCATAACATACGGTGGTGACGGTGTTCCTGTAAAGATGCTTAAATTACTGGAAGGCAACTTTATTTGTTTTGATGCTAGCGTTTTGGTTTGATTTTTGATATTTTTTCTGTTATTTTGTTTTGTTTAAAAATGAAATTGTATAATCATCTCTCAATGAAATTTTTACTGTTTTAATGATGTTGTCCCTTCAAGGAAACACACTTGGGTGTATCCCAGTGAAATTAGGTTTAGTTACAAAAGAATGTGATTGTATCAACATGCAATGTCTACCAGCTCACTGGAAGACTTTCAATGAACACCATATCATTGCTGCATATCTGTTGCAATTTACCCTGATTTTACCATTATAGTTTAATTTTATTATTTGTTTTCATTTGTCTTGTTTTAAAAATAATTTTGCTTGTCCTCTTTTTAAGAAAGGTACTTACTTATATCCTCATAGGGTAACTTCACAATTCTAGAAACTTCTTATAAAATAAGCTTCTTTTAAAGTGCATTATCTACTGACTCATTGGGTGCTCATAGTTTGTTAATTTGGATGAACCAATGCCTGAATTTTTAGACATTTCTTTCTGTAAGGAAAGGTACCTGATGATATATTGCCATGGGTTAGGTAATGCCTCCGCCACATCCTCTGGAATCAATGGGAGGACTGTTGACTGTTGCTTGTGTCTTTTTTGAAGCCTGGTCCACAAACATTCAGGCAAAAACTCCTGAAAAATAAACTTCGATGGACTCGCCACTGTGTCCTCTCACCCACCAACTCCTATTCGCTTAACTCAGATGACCAACGTTCAGGAGAAGACAAAGAAAATGTTTCGAAGACACTCTGAAGCCCTCTTTAAAGTGCAGCGGCATTGACATTAATGACAGAATGGCGACAACATATCCATCAAGCTGCATCACGCTTTGAATCCCAATGCTTTAATGTTGAAACAGAGTGGTGGCAGAGAAGGAAAGAAAAAGAAACAAATTCTGCACCCTGGACCCCACTACCTTGTGGGACTTGCTGCCTCATGTGCCTAAAGATCTGCGGGTTGAGAATTGGCCTTCTCAGCCACATGAAAACCCATGACAGAAACTCAAGGCCCTGGGTAGGCGTCATCCTTAAATTGAGGGACAGCCACCAATGTGTTGATTTTGCCCCATCTTATAACTTATAACAAATGGGATCCTTTCATTATGTACACAATTCATATGTTCTAGTGCAATAAACATTATCATACATTCATACATTAAAATCCAATTGCTTTTTTTAACTCAAACACTTAATTGATCTAAATCCCACGAATTCTATTCATTTTTCTTATAACCTTGTGCCACACTTGTTGTCATCCATAAATTTTATAATAGTCTTTGTCTCTTCCTCACCATTTATGAATATTGTGAACTGTGTGGTGCCCAGAACAGGCTATGGAATTCCCTTTTATTGCCAGCTCTGTTCTCCAGTGAGAACTTTTTTTCATTTTATTGAGACCTTCTTGTTATGAAGTCAATTCCAATCCAGCTAGGCAGTTTTCCATTAGCTACTATAAAAGTCTTACATGTGAGCTTCAATAAAATGTTTTCTTGAAATCCACATAAATTATATCACATCATCAATTTAGTTAATGTTTTTTAAGAAAAAACCTGGAGAAGGTATGTGAGACGTTAAATGACTGTTTTAAAATTCATGTTGAATTTTCCTCGTGCTTTCTGTGCTTTTCAGACAAACACTAATCCTTCTTTAGATAGTCTTTCAGGATTAAAGGATGACTTGCTTTTGTTTCATGGGTTCTGAGATGGCTAAGAAGTTCAGTGTATGATTTGTAGACTCTGCAATATGTGGGGCAGGTTGTGCTTGAAGCGTTGGGTAAATGAATAGTTTGGAAGTTTGCTTCTTCCGACGCCTCGACTTCGCCTCTACACGTTCCCGATGAAGTCTTTCGATGCGTTCGGTGGTTGCCAAAAGAACCTTCTCCATCTTGGTTAGTCACAAGCCAGGGTCTCCCATGAATCAACAAGTATGTTTGACCTCTTCAGGGGTGATTTGAAGACATCACTAATGCATTTCCACTGTCCTCCTGGGAGTGTCCTGCCATCACCGAGTTCCAAGTAGAGCTGTTGCTTCAGGAATCTGATGTCAGGCATACAAACAATATGTCCTGTCCAGTGAAGATGGTTTTGAGTGATTAACATCTCAATGCTAGGCAAGTTGGCATGGGAGAGGATGCTGCTCTTGGACTAACTCTCTTCCACTGGATTTGGACGATCTTGTGAAGGTCACACATAAGCATCATCTTGTGAAGGCACTGCTGGTAGTATTTCTCCAGCGCTTTCAGGTGCCTGCTGTCAGTTGTCCAAGACTCTGAAACATAAAGGAGCTGACCAATAAACCGTGATCTGAGTCTTGGGTTTGAGATCCTGTTCTCAAATACTCTTTTCCTCAGTCGGCCAAAGACTGAGCTGGAACATTGGAGGTGATGATGAGTTTTGTTGTCTATGTCTGCCTTCATCAAGAAGAGGCTCCCAAGATATGGAAAATGGTCCACCTTTTCCAGGATCTCCTTGTTGAACTTAATCAATGGGGGCAATGTTTTGCTGTGGGAGTTGGTTGGAAGAGGACTTTCGTTTTCTGGGTGTTTAGTGAAAGACCCATATTCTTCGGAGAAGGTGTTGACAAAGACCTGGAGCTCAGTTTTTGAGTGAGTACACACATAAGCATCATCTGCATAATGAAGTTCCATGGCTGGGGTTGGAGTGGTTTTGGTTTTGGATTGAAGGCGGTGCAGGTTGAACAGTTTTCCGTCTGTTCTGTAGATTATTTCCATGCCTGTGGGTAATTTGCTGAAGGTGAGGTGCAGTATTGCAGTGAGGGAAATGGAGAAGAGTTGATGAAATGATACAGGCTTTTTTGACCCCAGTTTTCATTGAGATAGGGTTTGTGTTTCATTGGTGAAGATCATGGCTTGCATGTCATTGTGGAGTAGGCAGATGATGGTGACAATTTCTGAGAGCAGCTAAATTTGAAGAGAATATTCCATAAGCCTTCATGGTTGACAGAGTCAGCCTTTTGTAAGGTCAAAAAAGACCGTGTACAGTGATTGGCACTATTCCTTGCACTTTTCTTAAGGGCCACTTCGATGATGTTAAAACACCAGTGCAGCCACAAGTTGACCCCTAATTGGGCCTTTAATTGCACTAATTGGTCACCTGTTTCTGTGTAGTGGACACAGAACCTGATTTCATTTTTTTATTCATTCACGGGATGTGGGCTTCATTGTCTGGGCCAGCATTTATAGCCCATCCCTAGTTGCCCTGGGAAGGTCTCCTGGAGGTAGAAATGTATTGGAAGCAGTCCTGAAACTGCTCCCCACTCTTTTCTCAGTCCCTTCGCTTCCAACCCTGTCTACCTAGGATTGGGAAAATTCAGTGTTCAGTTTCTAAAAGACTCTGCAACTAGACCCAAAAAATCCTTGGCAGGACAGGAACCAAGGCATTGCTGAAAAAGAGACATACTGTCAAAGCTTTTCATCTTACAAGAATACTAAATTTCAAAGGGAACAACAATTTATATTGCATGAGAAGAGGGTGCTGATTAGTTAGCAAGTGGACTTTGGTTGGGTTAATTTAACCATGGTACTTTGTAATGCCATTAGGAATTTAACTTCACTATGTTGCTGATAGTATAAGCTATGTAGAAGCCAATAGACCGTTTATTGAATGATTGAGAATTTACAATCAGGTTTGTGAGATATACCAACTGTCTCCTGAGAGGTTTAATGCCAAATGAACTGGATCAGCGCTGTGGGGTAAAGGAGAAATGGCACTCATTATTCAGAATATGTTGTAATTACACATGTTACAGTTCAGCTTAAGAATGAACCAATTAAATGTTAATTCTGTTTTCTCATGTGAAACAGCACCACATCCTTAGACACAGCATCAGTTCTGAAAACTAACGTTTCACAAATGGTTACATTAGCATGCAGGTGCAGCAAGTAATTAAGAAGGCAAATGGAATATTGGTCTTTATTGCTAGGGGGGTGGTTTGAGTTTAAAAATAGGGAAGTCTTGTTACAACTGTAAAGGGTTTTGGTGAGACCACACCTGGAGTACTGTGTACAGTTTTGGTCCCCATATTTAAGAAAGGATATACTGGCCTTGGAGGCAGTTCAAAAGAGATTCACTAGGCTGATTCCTGGGGTGAAGGGGTTGACTTATAAAGAACGGCTAAACAGGTTAGGCCTTTATTCATTAGAGTTTAGAACAATGAGGGGTGATCTTATTGAAATGTACAAGATTCTGAGGGGGCTTGACAGGGTAGATGTTGAGATGTTTCCACTAGTGGGGGAATCTCGAACTAGGGGATATAGTTAAAGAATAAGTGGACACTCATTTGAAACTGAGATGCGAAGGAATTTCTTCTCTCAGTAGGTAGTGAATGTTTGGAATTCTCTACCCCAGAGAGCTGTGGAGGCTAGATCAGCGAAATTATTTAAAGAGGAGGTAGAAAGATTTTTGAAATATTGGGGAGTTGAGGGCTATGAGGAGCTGGCACAAAAGAGGAGTTGAGGCCTGGGCTGATCAGCCATGATCTTATTGAATAGCGGGGCAGGCTTGAGGGGCCAAATTGCCTACTCTTGCTCCTATTTCTTATGTTCTTATGTGAAGCATGCAGCAAATCATAACAATCTGAAGACATCTTCCCTGTAGTCAACGTCTGAATTGTCATTTGTGAACAGCATATGCTTGTTCAGTAAGCACATTAGTTCTTGTATAAAATTCGTTGTAATATTGCTCTATCCTTCTGTGGCAGCCTGGAAGAACCTTAAGGTATATAAATTTAGTGATGTGCCAAAGGCATAGCTGTGCTCTGAGAAATAGTCCTCCAGCTCTTCTTGTGTAAGAAGGCACAACTTAGTGAAAACATTCTTGGCTAAATTAAGTTAGTTTTTGCATGCACTGGTACCTTCCAATTGAACTATTTAATAATCTCCTGTCCAGTCTTCCATCTTCCGCCCTCCATAACCTTCAGCTCAATCAAAACTCTAGTGCATAAATCCTGCACTAGCTCCTTGTTGATTTACATTGGCACTTGGTTGGCCAATGTTTTTAATTTAAAATTCTTTCATGGCCTTACCGCTTCCTACCTTTGTAGGGCACATGCTCTGGGATTCCCTTTCTATAACCCTCTTAACTCTAACGTCCTCAAAATCTATTGCTTTGACTAAGCTTTTGGTTAACAATTCTTAGTACCTTCTCCTTTGGCCTAGCATCTATTCCTTTCTCATTACACCTTTGTAAAGCTCCTTGGGTATTTTGCTGTGCTAAAGGCACTAGATAAATGCAACTAGTTGTTAGTAATTTGTGCTTACTGGGTAAATATACTCCTGCCAAGTGTGTGATGTCAGAGGAGAACTCTTTTTTATCTACTTTAATCCTAGGTTCTTTGACCCCTGTGTGACAAGACATCTAAGAACATAGGAGTTGCTGGATGGTAAAAGACCAAGGTAGATCTAGTTCTTCTTTGACTATCCCAGTAATCACACAATATTATGATAATGGTGTTATTAACAAATCATAAAAATAAATCTCTACCAATTAATCTACTGCAAATCCAGATATAACACAAAAGCTCAAATGGTGGAGATCTTTGGGAATTCACCTGTTTCAATATAATTGCAAACAATCAAGCTAACTACTGCTGTTTTATCTTGTCTCATTAACTAATATGTAGTCAATAAATGTGAGTTTTTTAATTCATTCACGGGAAAGTGGCTGGGCCAGCATTTATTGTCCATCCCTGGTTTCTCCTGAGAAGGTGGTGGTGAGCTGCCTTTTTGAACCGTTGCAATCCACGTGCTGTAGGTAAACTCACAGTGCTGTTAGAAAGGGAGGTCCAGGATCTTGACCCAGCGACAGTGAAGGAACGGTGACATATTTCCAAGTCAGGATGGCGAGTGACTTGGAGGGGAACGTCCAGGTGGTGGTGTTCCCATCTATCTGCTGCCTTTGTCCTTCTAGATGGCAGTGGTCATAGGTTTGGAAAGTGCTGTCTACGGAGCCTTGGTGAATTCCTGCAGTACATCTTGCAGATGGTAAACACTGCTGCAACTGTGCATCGGTGATGGAGGGAGTGAATGTTTGTGGATGTGGTGCCAATCAAGTGGGCTGCTTTGTCCTGGACAGTTTCAAGCTTCTTGAGTGTCGTGGGAGCTGCACGCATCCAGGCAAGTGAGGAGTGTTCCATCACACTCCTCACTTGTGCTTTGTAGATGGTGGATAGGCTTTGATGAGTTACTTGTTGCACGATTCCTAGCCTCTGACCTGCACTTGAAGCCACAGTGTTTATATGGCTAGTCCAGTTCAGTTTCTGGGCAATGGTAACCTCAGGATGTTGAAAGTGGGGGATTCAGTGATGGTAATGTCATTGAACATCAAGGGGCAATGGTTAGATTCCCTCTTGCTAGAAATGGTCATTGCCTAGCGCTTGTATGGCACAGATATGGGATACATGCCTCTACTTGCCTTTATTAGCCGAGGCTTGGAATATAAGAGCAGGGAAGTTATGCTGGAGCTGAAAAAATGCTGATTAGGCCAAAGCTAGAGTATTGCGTGCAGTTCTGGAATCCGCATTATAGGAAGGATGTGATTGCACTAGAAAGAGTGCAGAAGAGATTTATCAGGATGTTGCCTGAGCTGGAGAGTTTTAGTTATGAGGAGAGATTGGATAGACTGTGGTTATTTTCCCTGCAGCAGAGGAGATTGAGGGGTGAAAAGATTGAAGTGTATAAAATTATGAGGGGCATAGATAGGGTAAACAGGAAGGAACTTTTCCCCTTGATGGAGGGATCAATAACCAGGGAGCAGAGATTTAAGGTAAGGGGCAGGAGGTCTAGAGGGATGTAAGGAAGGATTTTTTCACCCAGAGAGTGGTGGGAATCTGGAACTCACTGCCTGAAAGGGCGGTAGAGGCAGAAACCCTAATAACACTTAAGAAGTATTTGGATGTGCACCTGCGATGCCATGGCATACAAGGCTATGGAACTAGTGCTGGAAAATGGGATAAAAATAGTTAGGCGCTAGTTTGACCGGCACAGGCTCGATAAGCCGAAGGGCCTTTTTCTGTGCTGGTGACCTCTATGACTCTATGACAAATGTTACTTGCCATTTCTCAGCCCAAGCCTGGACATTGTCCTAGTCTTGCTGCATTTGAACATGGACTGCTTCAGTATCTGAGGAGTCACGAATGGTGCTGATCATTGTGCAATCATCAGCAAACATCCCTACTTCTGATCTTAAGATGGAAGGAAGGTCATTGATGAAGTAGCTGAAGATAGTTCGACTGAGGGCGCTACCCTGAGGAACTCCTGCAGTGATGTCCTGGAACTGAAATGACTGACCCCCAACAACCACAATCACCTTCCTTCTTGCTAGATATGACTTCAACCAGTGGAGAGTTTTCCCCCTGATTCCCATTGACTTTAGTTTTGTTAGGCTTCCTTGATGCCACACTTGGTCAAATGCGACCTTGATGTCAAGGGCAGTCACTCTCAGCTCACTTCTGAAGTTCAGCTCTTTTGTTCATGTTTGAACCAAGGCTATTTAAAGCAAAAGAAAATTACTGGAGGGTTGAACAGGAATAGTTTTAGCTGATCCTAATTAGTATTTACAAACTATTAGTCATTAAAAAGGTATGAGGTAGATTTTGAACTTCCTGTCCAATGTGAAACCGGGGTTGCAGATCGAATGCTTATTACAGGACATGCAATTTTCATTTTCAACAATGCCAGTTTAGGTAGTTTCAATATTGGATATGCAATACCAGTTCCATGAATAGCAAGTTGCAAATCTACATCTATGGGCAGAATTAATGCCCTCCTCCATGGCGATTTTCGTGGTGGGGGCATTCAATAAAGCAGGAAGTTGGCAGATGGGGACCTCACCGCCTTCCCACCTCCAGCCTGATTAAGTCTGTGGTAGGAAGCTCCAAGGTCGGCCTTCCCACCTCACTGCCAATTGAGGTCCTTAGATGGGTAATTAATGCCGATTCCCTCCGTCGCTGGTATAACCCAGCGACAGTTGAGGGCTCGCCATGTGGGCTGCTTGACAAACAATCTCCTGCGGGTTTGCTGGCGGGCTGCCAGGAGAGGTCCCTCAGTGCCTGATTCAGGGACCTGACATTGGAAGGCCACAGTCAGTTGAGAGCCAACTCTTGCACTTGCTGCTGACCCCCATTCCCGGTCCCAACCGCACCCCGCAACTCCGTTCCTGCCATCACTCATCTGTGGCCTGGGATCTAGCAATTATACAATCAGCCTCAGATGGCTGTCATACCAACAGCAGCCAACACCTCCCCACTGGCGCTGTCATTCAATAGAGCTGCTGCTTCTGATTGGCCAGCAGCTCACAAAGGGCCCCTGGGATTCTTGATCCGTGGAAGGCCTGACTCTGGCCTGAGTAGCATTTAATTTTGGTGTGCCTTCCCTAAAAGTGGCAATGTGAGGCTCCCACTCACTTTCCAGCTGCCAGGCAAGACGTCCAACACCTCCATTTATCCTACCCTATGTGTTAAATGTTTCAGTAAGCGCTCCCAGCAGTGGAAAACTCCAATAAGTGGGTTCCAGATAACTTGCATAGGGACATAATAAATTCATAAAATTAAATGTACAAGAATATATCATGTTTCTGCATGTTTCACATCAAGATGTGGCGTTTAGTCTACAGAGATATTCACTGAGTCTATGCTAGAAGTTGGCAGTTATGCTTTGAAAGCAACATAGATCCGAAATAGGGCTGAAACAGTGTAGATGGTACAACTCACACTCTCTTCAATCATGGTTCCTCACCAGGCACACGGGATTGGCGAATTTAATCTACGGGCCTTCTGGTTCTAAATGTTCCTTAAAATGGCCAGGCATTATTTTACTTGTCCAATTATTATAATAAAAATTATTCCAATTTTATTTTCAAGGATATGGGCCAAGTGCTGGTAAATGGGATTAGGTAGGTAGGTCAAGTGTTTCTCACGTGTCAGTGCAGACTCGATGGGCTGAAGGGCCTCTTCTGCACTTTGATTCTGTGATTTGTCCTCTTTTATAAAATAGAAATAAACATACTGAAATCAATCAGCAGTTAGGCAACAACAGACAAGTTCACATTTCAGACTCTTCATCAGCATTGGAATATTAATTTGTTTGTTCTTGCCACAGCTGCGACCTGAGTATCTCCAGTTCTTTCCTTTTCTTTAAATTTTCCAGCATTTTGCTTTTTGCCTTTTTTATAGTTCACTTATACCTTAGAGGACCCCATTTTGTCAAAGCCATATAAATAACTAGTTATCTGAAAACAATTTGCGGTTTAAAAATTTGCTCTTTAAAACTAATTAAAAAGTCAAACACAATAAAAGTCTACAAATTGTATCCATGAAGGATTTATTGTAATTAATAGTGTTCATTTTATAGATACAGAACATGACTTGTTTTTAATTTCATTTCCAGCATCTGCACTTTTCATTGCTGCACCATTTCTGCAAGTTCCCTTTATTTTAAGATTTACAGGCGATAATGGACCTCCTAGTAACTCCGGCGGTGTGCTTTCTATCGTCACCAAACGTCCCCAAAAACCCTGAAGGGAAAGTAAAACACATGCATTCACCGCTGAGCTTCCATTGCGCTGTATGCTGATGGTACAGTTCTTATCTAACTAAACATAGTTCTTTCCAGAAAAACTGCAAAATAGTGTCAGTGCCTCAGTTTTTCAAATTAATGTGGTGACATTGCTTTAAGTAGATTTTACAAATTACTTCTCCTGATGAAAAAGTTCTCGCACAATTCACAGATTAAACGTGGATCCTTGATGTTGATGAATTTAATTTTTGGATCTTCTGGTTCTATATATTTAAAATAGCTATGCATGACTTCATGTTAAATTTTATTTATATTTTTTGTTCTCTTTTATAAAAAATATAGAAAATTTTCAGCGATTGGATAGCATCTGTGGACCAAAGAGACAAGTTAGCATTTCAGATATGAACCCTTTTCAGAACTGGATCAGCTGTGAATGACACAAAGATTTGTGTAAGTCTTAGGAACCTGGAAGCAAAACAGAAGATTATCATGTCTTGATGTAATTGGGGGAATGGGATAGCTGATGCCATTTAATGTAGATAATGTAATGTCATACATTAGGTAGGGCTAACCCCTAATATGTATGTGCCATGCAGGGTTTCAAACTAAAGTCTGTTGTGGGAGAAAGACATAAGTGTAATAGTGCATATGTCTCTAAAGGTCCATGACCAGTGTTGTTATGCTATAGCAAAATAAAATAGAACATTAGGGTGTATAGCTAGGATGAATCGATATAAAATAAAAGCATTATAGTGTCCTTGTATAAGAGCTTGGCCAGGCTTCATTGAGAGTATTGTGTCCACTTTTGGTTCGCTCACAAAGCGGGTGATATGAAAGGATATTGGAGAGGGAGGGGGAGGATCCAGTCATTATGGTCCATTGTGGAACAGACAAAATAGGAAAGAGTAGCCAGGAGGTTCTATTTGGAGAGAATCAGGAACTATGAGCTAAATTAAAGTACAGGATCTCAAAGGTTTCTGGATTATTACCCAAGCCACATGCATTTCAGCATAGCGATCAGCAAATTAGAGAGGTAAACATGTTGCTGAAGGAGTGGTGTGGGAAATAGGGGTTTCATCAGTTATGGCACAAGAAGGTGCTGTAATGTTGTAACAGGCTCCATCTGAAGCAGACTGAGGCCAAGGGCCAATCTGAAAGGGTTAATAGGGCAGTGACAAAGTAGAACAGGTAGTGCAGTTAAGAGCTAAAAAAATACATAGAAGAGATGAGTAAAATTAATAGTCAGAAATTGTACCTTAGTCACTATAGATAAAGTGAAAACTTGAAGATGTAAAGTAATTAAGGCAGGAGAGAGAAATAGGAAATGTATGAGCAAAAGATTAGACCTGAAAGGCAGGTTAGGCTGTGTGGCCCAAACATTCTTTATACAAACACATGGAGTAAAAGGGGAAAAAAAGTAATGCTTTGCAGGGATAATTTCAACTTGGAGGGTATGATAGATGGTCATTATGAAGACTTGGGCCTGCATTTTCAATCTGGGATCAGGAACCTGATGCTTAGATCATTTTCTTGTCCTAACCCCACACCCTGTCAGTGGCACTCAGTTAGTGGTGCCAGGAGCAGCCTGGAGATGGGACGCAATAACTGAGGACTCTTTTGAAAAGGAGAGTGGCAGCCATGACTGGGTTTACCATTCGGTGATGAGATGAAGCAGCAGGGTGCTCAAAGGCCCAGCACTGGCATGAGCAGGCATCCATGGGTGTACCAAGGTTCTCTGATGCCTGTCTTGAAGTTTTAACCAAGGCAGTGGCTGATAGGTGAGAGAAATTGATCCTGGTGTCTGGCAGAAGAAATCCACCCAGAGGCGCTAACAGGGCCTGGATGGAGGTGGAGACGGAGATCATCAGCAGAGGAGTTACCAGAAGGATGTGGGTCCTGTGCAGAAGAAGACTCAATGACCTGAAAAGGTCTGGAAAGGTGATTGGCAAGCAACACCCAGGTGACAAGTCTCCAACTCTGTACACAGAAACATGCACACTGAGTAGCCTGAGTTCCCATAGTTGTCTCTAACATTGTCAGAGCAAGTGGCCAGGTGCAACACTGAGAGGTCAGCCACCCTCATATATGGGGCACAACTGAGGAGGGAGCATCACTGAGGAGCAGAACAGCTCATGTGAATGTCATTCTGGAATTGGTGTCGAAAGGCAGCCTACTCATACATCATTCACTCCCCATCTATAAGAAAAGCGAGTGTGCAACTCTCAGAAAATATCTTGGATGGGTGGTGGAGTGGTGGGTTTCCACACTCTAATCCTGATGGAGGAGGTGTCACTAGACATTGTTGGGGTGCCACTGCAGCAGCCAGTTTGATACAACTGAGTAGCTTGGTGGGCCGTTTTGGAGGCGATTAGAGCAACCACACAGCAGTGGAATGGGTGTCACACATACGCCAGACTGGGTGGCAGATTTGCTTCCTGAAAAACATTAGTGAACAAGATTGGTTTTTACAAAACCATTATGGTTACCATTACTGAGACTAGCCTTTTATTCCAGACTTATAATTGAATTTAAATTCCACCTGCTGCTGCAGTGGGATTTGAATTTGTGTCTCTGAAGCATTAGTTCAGACCTCTGGATTACTAGTTCTGGATTACCATTATGTTACCTTTCCTCTGTAACAAAGTTTAATAAAATAAATAAGATATAATAAAATGGGCCCCAGCAGCATTAGAAAACAAACTATGACACGGAGCCACATAAGGAGATATTAGGTCAGACGACCAAAAGCTTGGTCAGAGAAAGAGGTTTTAAAATAAGAAAGCAAGGTGGCAACTCAGAGAGGGTTAGCGATGGAATTCCAGAGCTTAGGATCTAGACACGACACCAAGATGGAGCAATCAATGTTAGGGAAGCTCAAGAGGTCAGAATTAGATGAGTGCAGATATCTTGGAGGAGTATTGGGATGGAGGAAATTACAGGGACAGGCAGGAATGAGGCCATAACAATTTTAAAATCAAGATGTAGCTTGACTGGGAGTCAATACAGGTTAGTGAACACAGGGACTTGGTGTGAGTTGGGACATGGGCAGCAGGGTTTTGGTTGACCTCAAGATTATGGAAGTTAGAATGCGGGAGACCTGCCAGGAGTTTGTTGGGATAGTCAAGTCTTGAGGTAACAAAGGCATGAATAAGGGTTTCAGCAGCAGGTGAGCTGAGGCAGTGACAAAGTCGAACAATTTTGAGGAGTTAGAAATTTACAGGGTTTTATTGATGGCATGAATATGTGGTTGGAAGATCACTTCAGAGACA
Organism: Carcharodon carcharias; assembly: GCF_017639515.1. Taxonomy (NCBI): domain Eukaryota; kingdom Metazoa; phylum Chordata; class Chondrichthyes; order Lamniformes; family Lamnidae; genus Carcharodon; species Carcharodon carcharias. Next base: position 67,209,635 of record NC_054469.1, on the reverse strand, counting down.
AATATAACTCCAAGGTGGGGAGCAGTCTGGTCTAGTCTCAGACAATTTCCAGGGAGAGGAATGGAGTTGGGAACTAGGGAACAGAGTTTGTAGCAGGGACCAAAACAATGGCTTCAGTCTTCCTAATATTTAAATGAAGAAAATTTCTGCTCATCCAGTTTTGTATGTTGGATAACCAGTCCCATAAACAGTGAAGGAGCTGAGAGAGGTGATGGTGAGGAGAAGAGAGCTGGATGATGTCAGTTTCCATGTGAAAGCTAATGTTTTTGGATGATGTCGTCGAGGGGTAGCAGGTAGATGAGAAATAGGAGGAAACCATGGTAAGGTTCTGAAGGGAACATCTGAGATAACAGTGCACCAGCGGGAAGAGATGCCAATGCAAGTGATACTCTAGCTACAATTAGATAGGTAAGAATGGAACATTGCTGTTCAACAACTGAAAGGTGTTGGAAGAAGATGGTGCGGTCAATCATGTCAAAGGCTGAAGCCAGGTTGAGAAAGATGAGGAGGGGTGGCTTTTCACAGTCACATAGAATTTGTGACTTTGATAAGAGCCATTTCAGTATTGTGGCAGGGGCAGAAACCTGATTAGTGGGATTCCAACATGGGGTTAGGGGAAAGATAGGCACAGATTAGGGAGGCAACAACATGTCCAAAGACTTCGGAGAGGCAAGGGAGTTTGGAGATGGGATGTAGTTTGCAAAGATACTGGGGGTCAAAGATGTCTTTTTGAGCAGAAGGGTATTGGCGGATTTGAAGGAAAAATGGACAACATCTGAAGAGAAAGAACAATTTGCAATTTCGGCTAATATGGGGATCAGGAGGAAAGTTGAGTGCTCAGCAGTTCTGTGGATGTTGGGAGCATGGACAAGATAAGCTGGGAGAGGGTATGAGGAAGAATAGGAGAAAAGCTAGGAATGATATAGGGGAGAATTTTCTCTCCGTCGGGGGGTGGTGGGGGGGGATTGGGCAGGAGCAGGCGTAGGCGTGTGTGCAGCCTATTGCCGCTGTGATCAGCTGGGCGCCGCCATTTAACATGGGCTGGCCAATTAAGGCCCGCCCAACGTGACGCATGCCCAGATGCGCTAAGCGCTATCTGTGTGGGTGAGGTGGGGGGGGAGGGTGGTGGTGGCGGCGGTTGCCTGAGTCAGGGCCTGCACTCTTTTGCACATGCACCTGAAAGAGCACAGAAATTTAATAAAGGGAAAAAAAAATTAAGACATGTCCCCTCATGTGGAACTGTCACATGAGTTGGGACATGTCTATTCATTTTATTAAAATTTTTTATAAGACTTTAAAATCCTTTGTGAAACCTCACCCCGCCCATGGATGAGGTTTCATGATAAATGCGAAGGCCGCCTGGGCTCTTCACCTGCCCGCCAACCTTAAGGTTGGATGGGCAGCTCAGTTAATTGTTTCAATTGATAGTTAACTGGCCTTAATTTGACAGTTTAGTGGGCATGCAGCAGATTCGGCTATGCGCCCGCCGAACTGAAAATCTGAATGATGCGTGGTGACGTTGGGATGCACACCCGACGTCACTGCGCGTCATTTTATGCCTTGGCGAGTGGGCCCTGCCCCCGCTCGCCGAGCAGAAGATTCTGCCCATAAATTCAAGATTAGGGCAGGGGCTCCATACAAGAAAGTTGGCCAGGTGGACTGGTGGAAGGGAGGGACTTTGCAGGAGCAGCTGATTGAATTGTCTTGACAAAGAATTCCATGAATTCCTCGCACCTGTTGGGGGCAAGGTTGGAGGGGGGAAGGATTTAAGAAGACAGATTAAAGTACAGAAAAGAAGCCAGGTGTTATCGCTACATTCAAAAATCCTGGAATAGTAAGCAGCCTTAGCAGAAAAGACCAGAACTGAATAGTATGTGTCCTGTGGTGGATGGCTAAACTAGTTGTCCACCATCTTCTTTCAAATCTGTGTCCCTTAAACTTAAGAGAGCAGAGATGAGGGTCATACCAGTGGAACGCCCAGAATGAGAGAGAGTAACATTTTTTTTTGCAGAACCAAGTGAAGGTGAGGGTGGGATTGAGAAAATCAGTAGTTGCAGAAATGTTGTGGCAAATGGAGGGCCAAAGAGTGGATGGTTAGGATTTTGAAAGGACTGCTGACAGTGAAATAGGGACTAGTTGCTTTCCAGGGACAAATTCTGAAGGAGGTAGAGTTAGGACATGGAAGTAGGATTTGGTGGGAGAGTTATACAAGGAAGTGATCAGAGATATCTGCAGTATTTTGCCTTTATTATATTATTATGGTCTTATCCAATCCGCAAACATTCACTCCCTCCACCACCAATGTCCAGTAGCAGCCATGTACCATCTACAAGATGCACTGCAGGAACTCACCAAGGCTCTTTAGAAAGCACCGTCCAAACCCACAACCACTACCATCTAGAAGGACAGGGGCCTGGGACGAGCAGGATGATGTGAGATGGCAAGGTCAAGGGAACTGCTGTAACTACGTGTTGCGGCAGTTATATGGGGGGTGAGATTTATGGAGGATAAGACCACAGTGAACTCACAGCAGAGAGGGCATGATGAGTTTAAAATGATGATGAACAAAACATAATATAAAGGACAGTCTACTAAACTGTTCCTTGGAACTCACTGATAATTATCAAAGTTTGCTAGCATGTGTGGGAATTACTTACAGTTGTGTATAAACCTCCAATTTGAGTCGTACGGACATTGATGTTCAGGCCTTTCTTCTTGAGTTTGGAAGATTCTATGGTGTGTTCTTGATGTTTTTTAGCTTCCTAAACACAAAGAATTAACTAAAATATTAGTAATAAAAATAATAAGAAATGGAGGAATCATTCTTTAAAACAAATTTAATTATTAAGAAAGAACTTTGCATACAAAGGTATTTTGCTAAACAAGGTTTATTTGAAATTAAGCAATTAAAGAATTAAAGTAAAGGGGCAAAGCTCTTAATGCAGGACATGTACTAGATTGAGCTTGTGATCACGGAATCCCTGTGGGAAGCTTCAGTCACAGGAAATCTTCTAGATCAAGATCATCCGATCATCTGCCACATCCCTCACTGACCCATGCCTAATGGGCAAAACTTCCTTTAAAGAGCCCCCCTGCCCTAGCCCTGAACTCATATTGTTCTTTAGTTTCTCTCCTATCTTATCTCATGGCCTCTGCAAGCTCAGCTTGTCCATGAGATGCACCTTCTGCTCCTATGGTCCTATTCCCACTAAACTGCTAACCAGCAAACTTCTCTCCTGATCTTCATGTTAACAGCTCTCTACCTTCAGGAATGGTAGCTTGCTGGTAATGGTACTGCACTAGTAATTCAGAGGCCTAAACTAATGCTTTGGAAATGTGAGTTCAAATCCCACCACAGCAGTTGGTTGATTTTAAATTCTGTTCTTTAATAAAACTGGAATTAAAAATAAGCTTGTCACAGTAATGTTGCCATGAAACTATTCGATTCTTGTTGGTTTAGGGAAGGGTATCTGCTGTACTTACCTGGTCTTGCCTACGGACTAAAAATTGTAAGTTAACCAGTTTTCTTCAACTTGTTTTAAAAAAAGAAGTTTCCTACATAATAAATCAATCATTCTGAGTTTATTGAAAGAAGCCTGGTTAAAGTCTTTTTTATTCTGGTTCTAACAATAGTGAAAGGAAACATTTGGCCATTTTGGTGGGTGAATTAAACATTTACACTTATGGTGCGACCTGCAGAGTAGTGGGACTAGAGAAACTGTGTACTACTCCCATCCCGGTCATAACAACATAACTCATGAGCTCTATAATAATACTGGGGAGTCCTTGAGATGCTCATGAGATAAAATAAAAGAATCCATTCAAACTACAGTTGAAAAAAATTGCTCCTCTTAGAAGCTTATGAAACTGTCAATCAAACACAGCCATTGAAACACCCTTTGAAAAAACTTTCTCAAGTGCTTATCAACCCATCAAAATAAACAAACAGCCATTCAAAAATCTCTTCAAAACATTTGATCCTATTATCTGCTCATAAATCTCTAAATCAAACAAAACACACTGCCCCCTCCACAGGTTTGTAAATAACCTCTGCTGAGCTAAAACTATTGGTGGGGTTTGGAACTCAGCCATGCATTTATAATGAAATTCCATGGCACAACTGAATAGACAAACTCTCCAGCCCTGCAAACAAGGCATCAGAGATCAGCTTACACGATCGGCAAGGAACAACTTCATGTATGGCACTTGTGGCAGAATTTGCCTGTTCAGCTGTCAAAAAATGTGTAGCAGATGATCTCATCTGACCTCACCGGGTGGAAGGATGCCAATTGGGCATTGCACTTTAGGAAGAATGTTACGTTATTGGAGGGAGTGCAGAAAAGATTAACGAGATTGGTTCCAGCGCTGAGAGACTTCAGATACCTGGATAGATTGCAGAAGCTGCGGCTGTTCTCCTTAGAGAAGTGATGGTTGAGAGGAGACTTGATATAGGTATTCAAAAGCATGAGGGGTCAGGACAAAGTAGATAGAGATAAACTGTTCCTTTTGGCCGAAGGGTTGAGAACCAGAAGACACTGATTTAAGGGGATTGGCAAAAGAACCAGAAGTGTCATGAGGAAAAACATTTTTACACAGCAAGTGGTTAGGATTTGGGATACATTGCCTGAGATATGGTGGATGCAGATTCAATTGTGGCTTTCAAAGTGGACTTGGATAATTAGCTGAAGAGAAAAAGTTTACAGGGTTAGAGGCAAAGGGAAGAAGAGTGCTCATTTAGTACCAGATGCCAGAAAAGCGGCCTAATAATTTAGAGACAGTGGAGAGGTCAAAAGGAGTGTGGTGAACACCACTACCTGGAAGCTCCTTTCCAAGTCAGTCACCATCCTGACTTGGAATTATATCGCCATTCCTTCACTATCGCGGAGTCAAAATCCTGGAATTCCCTTTCTAACAGCACTGCAGGTGTACTTACACTACATAGACTGCAGCAGTTCAAGGTGGCAACCCACCACCACCTTAAGGGCAACTAGGGATGCGCAATAAATGCCTGCCCAGCCAGCAAAGCCCATGTCCTGTGAATGAATGAAAAAAAGAAGGGAGTGGGACTAGCTGTGTTGCTCTTGCAGTGATCCAGATAGACATAAAGGGCAAAATAGCCTCTTCTGTACTGTAATCATTCTATGATTCTATAGCTATCCCTCTGCTTTCTTCTCAGCCTGTCTGTCACAATTATCCCATCATCTTCCTCAATGCCTTTCCACTATCATCTAGCTGGGTAGGATGCACTTGCCTGGTTCTATTCTCATCTGATAATCATATACAGAGAAACACCTAAAATGGCTTCTGTTCTCATTCTCGCACCATTACCTCTGCTGTTCCCCAAAGATCTATCTTTGGTCCCATTCAATTTCTTAGCTACATGCTGTCTCTTAGTGACATCACCTGGAAACCCAGTGTCAGTTTTCACATGCATGCTGATGGCACCTCACCTCTCCACTGCTTCTAAATGATCAGATCGCTTATTCAGCATCTAGTACTGAATGCGCAGGAATTTCCATTACTTAAATATTGGGAAGACTGAGGTCATTGTTTTTGGTCCATGCTACAAACTCTGTCTGCTAGCCATCAATTCCATTCCTCTCCCTGGCAACTATCTGAGGCTGAACCAGACTGGTGTCTTACTTGATCATGAGGTAAGCTTTGACTACATATCTCGGCCATCATTAAGATGGTTAATATCCACCTCCATAACTTCGCCTGAGTCTTCACCTGCCTCAGGTCATCTGCTGCTGAAACCCTCACCCATGCCTTTACCACCTCTAGACTTGACTATCTTAACACGTTGGTGGCCAGTTCCCAATATTCTACTCTCAATAAACTTGAGATAATTCAAAACTCTGCTGCTATTGTCACTGGCACAAGTCCCGTTCACCCATCACACTTGTGATCATTGACTTATACTGACTCTGGGTTAAGCAATGCGTCAAATTTAAAATTCTCATCCTTGTTTTCAAATCTCTCCATGGGCTTGTCCCTTTCTATCTCTGTAATCTCCTCCAACTACACAATCCTCCATCTACTTCTGGCCTCTTGCACATCGAAATTTTGATTTTGCCACCATTGGTGACTATGCCATCAGCTACCAAGGCCTTAAGCACTGGTGTTCCTTCCCTAAACCTGCCCACTTCTCTACCTCTCTTTCCTTCTTTAAGGCACTCCTATCTTTGACCAAGCTTTTGGTCATCTACCCCAACATATTCTTATGTGGCTGTGTGTTATATTTGGCTTTATAACACTCTTGTGAAGTGCCTTGAGACATTGTATTACTTTAAAAGCAGTATATAAGTTGTTGAAATGTGAACTAAAGGATCTGGGCTACAACTTTGTGACACTATTGCTAACCCTAATCCTTCTAAAAACAGTGGTATAAATGGGAGCAGTGGACTATGGAATTTCCCGTTAAAAGGATGAGGCAAATCATTGACTAAGCTATGCCAAGATAAAATTTTAAAAGCTTGAGAATGACAGGATAAAGTTTAAATTGAGTGAGGCAAAAATTCAAGTTTTAAATTCCTGGGAAGAAATGAGTTAAAACAGAAAAGCACACATTGAGTTTCTAATTTCAACACAGTTCATTACACAGGATAATGAACAATTCAAATGGGAGACGTCATTTTTTTAAAGAATTAAATGTATTATAATGATATTTGTTTCACTAAAAGAACAATCCTTGCCTTCAAGATTTTATGGTTTGATGTCCTAGCCACATACTTCTGCCATGACTTCTTGGATAATTCTCTTTGTTTGTGGTTGTGTTTTATCTTTGAAAAACAGAAAGTTAAATAGCACCAAAAAAATTTATAAACTGAAAAGGTTAAAAATTCTATATATTATACATGCTCTTACTAACACTCACAAGTGTCACAATTAGTTTTGCTTTGTACACAGCATTTGTTATAAGAGTTCTCTCTACAGGGTGTCAGCATTCAATAGATTCATTAGGGAAGTGCAAGGGGACTCAGATCCTGATCAGTGCTGCTCTGCGGATTAGGTTTAATTCCACTTTTGACTGTTGGGAAGAAAATCTATCTATTGACTGTAAGGGTCCTTTGTGAAATGAATTTTAACAGAGTTCTTCATCAAACTCCAAAACCGTTCAAAGATCTAGCATTAAGAAGGTTCCAGAACTTGTGATAGAAAAGTCACCACTCTGGTGAGGTGTTCTTTCAAAAACAATGTAGGGGCGCAGAGGACAGAGCTGTATTTTAGATGTAACTGTTGTGCAATTGATCAGCGAATGACATTGGCACTGAAGATAAATTTCTAGCTGTTTGAAATTTGGACAGCTAATAGACTGATTTGTAATAAAATTCAAGAATGAATAAACATGTAAAGCAACTGAAGATTCATCTCAGCATCATTCAGGCCAGAACTGTACACAGTACTCCAGGGTGTGGTCTCACCAACACCCTGTACAGTTGTAGCAAGATTTCTCTTTAATACTCCATGAAACACATGCAGTAATTAGGAAGACAAATTTATTGCAAGGGGGGTGCAGTATAAAAGAAGGGAAATCTTGCTACAACTATACAGGGTGTTGGTGAGGCCAGACATAGAGTAATCCGTATGCTTTTTGCTCTCATTATTTAAGGAGGGACGAACTTACATTGAAGTCGGTTCATAGAAGGTTCACTAGATTGAATTCTGGGGTGAAGGTGTTGTTTTATGAGGAAAGGTTGAGCATGTTAGACTATATCCATTGGAAGAATTACAGGCGGTCTTACTGAAACATTATTCTGAGAGGGCTTAACAAGGTAGGTATTGAGAGGATGCTTCCCGTCGTAGGGGGAATCTAGAACTGGGTGCATATTTTCAGAATAAGGTGTCGGCCATTTAAGATGGTGAAGAGAAGGACTTTCTTCTCCCAAAGGGTGATGAATCTTTGGAATTCTCTACCCCAGAGAACTGTGGAGGCTGAGCCATTGAATATATTCAAGGCTGAGATAGACAGATTCTTGAACTATAGGGGAGTCGTCAAGGGTTAAGGGGAACAGGCTAGAAAGTGGGTCTAAGGTCAAGGTCAGATCAGGCATGATCATATTTAATGGCGGAGCAGACTCAAGGGGTCATATGCTTTTATTTCTTAGGTTCTTATGATTTTACTGTAACAGTTCAATAAGAAGGTCCACCACATCCTGCTGAAGGGCAACCGGAGATGCCAGCCTTACCACTCAACTAGGAGGATCATTTATCACCTATTTTTTATGAATAACCTAAGCACATGGGTAAAGATCACAACTTTGTATAAGAATGCACCAACATCAAACTCCACGTGGCAATAAGGCACTTTTGATGTGGGAGCAATTAAAAGCTTGTGTTGAGCACAAATAGAGCTGGTGAGATGGGATAGGATGCCAATTCCCAGCTATCTCACATCCAATTGCAGCAGTGGGAACTATCCTCCGCATGAATAACAATTCTCAAATTGAACTGTAGAGGAAATTGGAGCAGACATTTATGAAGTGAGTCAAGTTGTCTAACAAATATTCTGTAACCCATAATAAACAATTACATTTACTGCAATAATACATAACTTAAACATAAATTCCATTAAAACTCTGCTTACCTCTGCATACATTTGTTGTTCATCATATAGAATCTGCTTTTGTTGGTTTTCAAGTATATCAGTTTGATGCTGAGCTAACTGCCTGCCAAGATTCTCATAGTGCTTCGTAATAATATGCATGCTTTCAAGGTCTGGATTAATGGGATGGACTGCTTCCTGCTTAAATTCCTTTTCAATTTCATTCCATACGCCTCCCACCTGGGATTAGAATTTGTTCTTAAGTTGAGTTGTACATAAATTTGTGCATTTCTTTTTTTAAAGATCAATATGCGTCTTGCAAAAACATTTCTTAATCATGAAGGCAGGTCCCCTTCTTAGTACTTTTTAGTAAATCAGGCTCAATCGAGAGAGTGAGAGGAGCGAAAGGGGATAAAACAAGGCCTGAGAGTGGACATGCAGGTGAGCGAGAGGAGTGGAGAGTCAGGAGCAGAAGAAAAAAAGAAAGGCTTGTATTTATATCGCGCTTTTCATGGTTGGACATTTCAAAGCGCTTTACAGTCAATGAAACATAGTTGCTGTTGTAAACTAGAAAACGTAACAGCCAATTGCGCACAGTGAACCTCCACAAACAGCAATGTGATAATGACCTGAGAACCTGTTTTAGTGATATTGATTGAGGGATAGATATTGGCCAGGACAACCACGATAACTCCCCTGCTCTTCTTCAAATTAGTGCCCCAGTAAGCGGAAGGGACCTCAGTTTAACATCTCATCCAAAAGACTGTGCAGCAATCCCTCAGTACTGCACTGGTGTGATAGCCTTGATTTTTACGCTAAAGGTCTGGAATGGGACTTGAACATGGAACTCAGAGGTAAGAGTGTTATTAACTGAGTTGTAGCTAACAAAAGCTACAAAATGAACAACAAAACAAAAATCTAGCAGTGATGTCATACGGCAGCCGGTTGGTGAGTATCGCAGTTATACTTTTTTGCTCTTTAAGCTAAGGTGTGCCAATTTCAGAGCCAAGAATTTGTAGCTTCCCACTACATCACTAACTTAATAAGCTAGATTACTAATTAATATGTATAACTAAAATAATCAATTGAACAAACATTTTAGGTAAATTAAATGAGTAAACAGTTTATACATGACAGGGCAGGTGGTCTGCTTTAGCTGCAGCATTTGGATGTCTCTGGACATCCCTCAAGTCCTGGACAACCATATCTGTAGTAAGTAACTGCAACTTGAGGAATTTCAAGTCGAAGTGTTAAACCTGCCAGGTTGCACACTGGGTGTAGGGCTCTCCTGCCACTTGTTAAATTATGATTTATAAGATTGTTATGTTTTGGGACTGTGACTTTTAATTTAAGATAAAATAAAGAGGGTCATGTGATCTGTTCTGGAGTCTGCCTGACAGCAAACCTGGGTGGTTTGATTGTTAGAGATTGAAAGTGGCCCAGACTGTTTTACTGGGAATAAAGTGCAAGATGTTTATGCTTGGAGACAATATCAGCAGCCCATATGCTATAGTGGATATACTGTGAGTCTCCAAAGTCCCCAAAAATTGTTGAGAATGTCTGGTTGTTAAATAGTTATGCTTTAAACTGTCTATTTAGTTCCAAGATGAAAGAGAGTTAGGGATCTCAAGGATAGTTAATCAGCATCTCTACCTGGATAAAGAGGCATGTGATTCACACTGCCATGGACATCGGTTTTGAGAGGGGAAGGATTTCTAAGTTATCACTGAAAACTCACATGCATAATGGGGGGAGGCAGTGGCATAGTGGTATAGTGGTATTGCCACTGGACTAGTAATCCAGAGACCCAGGGTAATGCTCTGGGGACCTGGGTTTGTATCCCATCATGGCAGTTGGTGGAATGTGAATTCAATAAATATCTCAAATTAAAAGGCTAATGATGACCAGAGTCGATTGTTGCAAAAACCCATCGATACACTAATGTCCTTTAGGGAAGGAAATCTGCTGTCCTCACCTGGTCTGGACTACATGTGATTCCAGACCCACAGCAATGTGGTTGACTCTTAACTGTCCACTGAACAAGGGCAATTAGGGATGGGCAATAAATGCTGGCCTAGCCAGCAATGCCCACATCCCATGAATGAACTAAAAAAAGTTTCTGCCACGGGAGGGAGAGAGCTGCTTGAAGCTGAAAGGCTGAAAGTCTCCGTGGTTCAGCATGCTGGAATGCGGTTGGAAGTCCATGCTCGGATGGGAAAGACCAAATTTGTGGAGAGTTGAAATAAGGCTGGAAGATTTGGCCTAGCTTTAGCTAGAGGGAAACGTCTCCAGGAAAACTCACACTGTGAAAGACAGTTCTGGAGTTAAAAATTTCCAGACTGGGAAGGGAAAAGATTGAAAGAGTAACCATGGATGCCCCGAAAACCAGGTATGTCCAGCATATCACTGAGGCCACGCTGAATGGACCCAGAGAAGGGGGTGGTGGGACATGTTGCACAGGGCTAGGGGGTGGATGGATGCAAGAGGGAAAACTATGGGGACCCTGATAGGAGGTACCCTCCCTTTCACACGTCAGCAGCCCGCAGGGTTAAACCTGCCAGGTTGCAAGTTGGACGCAGGTCCCTCCTGTCACTCATTAAATCTGAGGGGTGGCAGGTGAAGCCCCTAAGTGGTATTAATTACACACTTAAGAGCCCCAATTGGGTTTTGGTCAGGCAACCCACCCACACATCCCGAGCCGCTCATTAAATTGTGGTGGGGCAGGGTAGGCAAGCAATTGATAGGCCTGCTGATGCCATGGCACCCTATTTTACAAGTCCACCTGCCTGCTTTCAGGCCTGCGGGTGGCTGGTAAAATCCAGCCCATATATTCAAATAGATTAGAAAATTAAACAAATGAATAAAGAAGGGAAGAGCAGGTTTTGATTGCTGGGGCACTGGCATCAATATAGGGAGTTATTACATTGGGATAAGTTCCACTTAACACAGGGCAGGATTCTCCACCCATCGGGGGGGATGTTGAAGTGCGGATGGGCAAGAGGCACACCTCTCAACGGCACCCCTGACTGGGGGAGCGCCGCCATTTTACATGCTCCCTGTCCGGGTGGGGTGGGGGCAGGGGGGGATATCCCTAAACCTGAAAGTGTGCCTTTGCGCCCATGTGCACAAAAGAGCACACTGTCGAAAATATTAAAAATAGAAAAAAAATCCCTGACATGTCCCCTCTTGTGACACTATCACGTGAGTTGGGACATGTCCATAACTTTTTAAAAAACTTTAATTAATATTTTTGAAACCTACATGAAACTTCATCCCGCCCGTGGATGAGGTTTCATGCTTTTTTTGAAGCCTGCCTGGATTCCTGGCCTGCCCGTCCAACCTTAAGGTCCATTAATTACTTCAATGACTCTGTCAATGGCTTCAATTGGCCATTGACAGGTTGGCGGGCACACAGCTGATTTTGCTGCGCCCCCGCCTACCTGAAAATTTAAATGGGGTGCGGTGATGTCGGGAGTTCCTCCCGATGTCACCGTGCATCATTTTACACATCAGCAAGCAGACCCCGCCCCCTTGTTCGCTGATGGGAAAATCCTGCCCACAGACTTGTGTTAGCGTCCTGGCAAATTATATAACTAGGGTCGTGGATAGGACATTAAACTAAAAGAGTTGAGGGAGAGTTGAAGGAAAATTTAGAAATTTTAAGAGAAAAGTCGAGTCAACAGACAAGTGCAGTGATTTGGGTAAAGAAGGAAAGGAATGTAGAGTTTAATGGTAACAGCGCATCAATAAAAGAGTCCATGGAAAGAATAATGGTAAAATAATAAAATTAAAGATTTTCACGAAACATTCACAATGGTAAAGACAAATTAGCGGTACAAATAGACATAAATGGTTTAGAGACTCAGGCGAAGTTGTACAAGGGACACTGAAAGGTAGCATGCAAGTACAGCAAGCAATTAGGAAGGCAAATAGCAAAATAAAGGATACTGGAAATCTCAGATAAAAAGCAAAAGTGTTGGAAACACTCAGCAGTTAATGTTTCTGGTCATGTTTCTGGAGAAGAGTCATAACTGAGCTTGATTTTTGGACATCTTGTAGAAATATATTGCAATCAGAATGTTGTTATCTATATTCAAAGTCTCACAGATGCACAATTCTGACAACAAATGTAAATGTCAGATTCCCAAAGTTCAGTTGTGAGTAAGAAAGTCTGACCATCCAAAATACTGAGACTGCACTGGTTATCGTCACCAGTGATATCATGTGCAACTGAAACTGCAGCTTATGAATCAGCCTCTGCTCGCTGCTGATTATTCTGTTCTCCTCCATTGCCTTTTCTCTGTTGGAATTCTACTTCAACCCATCCCAATAACTAGATTTTGGCCAATGGAACCCTCACCTGCGCTGCATGGTCACCTTCAGTTTGTTCCATGGGCCTAAATTTTACCCTTGGCGGGCGTGCGCAATTGGCGGGCCCGGGACTTGTTAGGAAACAGGCCCCCCAACCACGATCGGCCCCCAACTGTGATTTCACGCTGGCTGGCCAACTAAGGCTTGCCCAGCATGAAACGTGTTTTCCCAATGGTTGGGAAGGGCCAGGAGGGGATGGGAGCCTGTTGTGCACCAGGTCTAATGGCGATCCGGTGGGCGGTTTAAAAATGGCCCAGGCAGCTCCTTGAAGGCTGCCAGGGAAGAACATATCTTCTGCGTGCTGAAGACCGAACCTATGGCCTCAACTGCGACTGGAAACGCCAGGCAGGAGGGCAGGTGGGGGGGCACTCGGCCCCTCTGGTTTTTAGACAAGTGCCTCACAGTCCTCCTGGAGGAGCTGGCTACCAGGAGGGACAACTTTGTCCCCAGAGATGGGAGGAGGGGGCCACCGCACCTGACAAAGAAAGCTTGGGAGGAAGTGGCAGCCTAGGTCAGCAGCCACGATGTTGTGCAGCGCACATGGGTGCAGTGCTGCAAAAGGTTCAACGACCTTCTGAACTTGGAAAGGGCGAGTGCCGTGTTGGCATGGATCAGCATGGTGAAATGTTAAGGGCTGGCAGTCCCCTCATGAAGCTCAGGGGTGTTAGAGTCTGAGTGCCAACTGTCAAAGACGCCGAAGATGGCCAAGGTGTTGTGTCCTGGCTGCTTGGACAGAGCACCTTGCGGCTCGAGGGCCATGTTTCAAATGTGCCCTGCAAGGTGCTCCTCAGGTGGGGTTGGCCAGGCTGCAATGGCCCTGCAAGTAAAGAATGGACTAATCAATGCTCCTCTGTCCTTTCAGAAGACGAGCCATAACAACATTGAGAGGTCATGGACAAGCAGAGGCCCCCCAAATGTCCTAATCCTTATAAGATTTGAGTAGGATGCCTTGGAGCTGGAGCGGTGCCATGTATCTTGGTCAGCCAGTCACGGAGAGGCTGGGATGTCAGATGAAGTAAGAGTGCAGTGCTCAGAGGTGAGGGTTTCAGATGGTGCAAACATTCTTGTGTAGTCTCATCATTGATGGGAACCTCAAAGCTGGTTGATCACTGAAAGATGATGGCACTATGATGCAGATCTCGATTGTCTCACCAGGGTGCCTGGCATGCCCAGTGACAGTCTGATGACTTAAACTAATGACATGTCATTGTTGTCTCTTAGATTCGCCAGCACATACTCATTCGGAGGACGCTGAAGAGCCACCCCTGATGCCAAAGGACCGCCGGGCTTCAGATGCACTTGCCTCACACTGCTCTCTGAACCAGGCACCAGTGCAGATACCAGCACCTCAGTGGGCATTAGATCTTCGGCTAGAATGTCGGAGCACAGTGGTGAGGGCACTTCACACTCGCTTGAGGAGCAGGCGGAGGCAGACAGTGCCCAGAGCGTCTGCAGTCGAAGGACTGCTGGATTCCAGGACGATGCTGAGTTGAAGGCAGATAAAGAGCCTCTGGAGCCGTCCATTAAGTGGCAGATGCTGGATGTCCAGTGGGATGTGCGGGAGGATCTGGTAGAGATCCTTGAGGGTCCGCGTGTCATGGTCTCTATTGTGGAGGCATCCATGCACAGCATAAGCTCTGCGTTGACCCTCATGGCCAAGCACACTGCCTCCTCCATTGAGAGAGTGGTGACTCTCATGGAAAGGCAGTTCCAGGGTAAAGAGCTGGGGTTCCTGGGGTTGTGTTCGGACCTGCAAGCTATGACACAGGCAATGGCCTCAGGTGGTCAGTGTCAGTGTGGGAGATGGATGAGGCACCCAGTATCCCAGCTAGGTGAACGTCCATCAGTGGCGAGCAGGGAGGTCCAGAAAAACCTCACATTGGCACACAGGCTGCTTATTGTCTCTGCAGGCTCTTCTCAGGGCGCTCTGGATGACAGCAACAGCTCCTCCGCCCTTCTGCCAGTGACCGTGGCATCTGATGAGGCTGCGATGACCGGGGAGATACCAGCCATGGCACTGGCCGCTTTCTCCCAGGCGGGGCCAGCATAGGCTCAACTGGCCAGAGGACGACCGCCAAGGTCATCAAGGCCAACAAGACAGCAGAGTCAGCAGGCTGCCTCCAATGCCACTGCCAGCGAGGAGGAGGGGGTGGGGCGGACTTAAGTTTAAGGCACCATGAGCACGAGAGGTCATGGGTGATATTTTGTTTTGTAATGTTTTGTTTATGTTTACTGGTCTGGGAACGAAGACCAGGGAAGGTTATGTTAATTTATTTGGGTTGTAAAAGCGACATAAATTTTGTTTTTGTCATAATGGCCTGAGTATGCTTCGCTTTTTATTTTTTGGTGCAGGGTATGTCAATCTGTAATGCTAGATGTGAGTGGCTCTAAGCTTTATTGCAAAGGCACTGAGTGGACTTTGGGTTCAAATGAAAGGCTCATTTCAGACATTCAGGATGGAGGCAGCAACCCTGGCATGACCAGGGCCAGCATCTTCTGGTTGGCGAGTGGGGGTGGGGCCCACTCGCCGATGCATAAAATGACGCGGGATTATGTCGGGCATGTGTCCCGGTGCCACCCCGTGTCATTTAGATTGTCAGTTCAGCAGACGCACATCCGAGTCGGATGCGTGCCCGCCGACCTGTCGACAGCCTATAAGGGCCATTAAATAACCAACTGAACTCTTTAATGGACCTGCCGGTCCAACCTGCCAGTCTGGGAGCCCAGGAGGGCTTGCAAAAAAACATGAAACCTCATCCATGGGTGGGATGAGGTTTCATGAGTGATTTAAAAATGTAGAATATTTTAAAATAAAAGTTAAGGACATGTCCCAGCTCATGTGACAGTGTAACATGAGGGGACATGGCACGGGAAATTTTTCTAATCTTTACTGAAAGTTTTAAAGCGGTGCCGATCTCCCTGAGGCAGCACTTTGCCTCAGGGAGATCAGTGCACTCTTTTGCGCGCATGTGCGAAAGAGCACACTCCCAGCTAGGAGAACACCGCCCCCCCACCCAGCTCGCACAGGGAGTGCATAGTGCTTCCTGGTGCACATCACACTGGGTGGGGCTTAATTGGCCCGCCCATGTAAAATGGCAGCACGCCCCCCAATCAGGGGCGCTGATCGGAAGCGCGCCCGCTCACGCCTGTTCCTGCACTTCCCCCCCAACGGAGGGAGAATGTTGCCCAAGATCTTTGGCAGCTTAAGTGAAGGAGCATTGGATCAATGCGTCTCTGGTGTCCCTGCCTCCCTGAAGGATACAGAAGTCTGCCTTCACTCCCTCAACATTTTCCTTACCGTACTCTTCTTCTGACTCAATACTGAATTCATCCTCTGTGGCCCATGGAGCAGCCTCTAGATCCTCTTCCTCCAATGGGTCCCCCTTGCCAATGCCACATTGTGAAGAGCGCAACATGCAACCACTATCAGTGACACTCACTCTGGGGGGTATTGTAGTGCTCCCCGTGAACGGTCCAGGCATCAGGAGGGCATCTCTGCTGGTCAAGTGTTCCTTGAGCCTGCACCTCTCCTCCCACAGGTCGCTCCCCTGGAAGCTGCATTGGGACACCTGGCCTCCTCTCCCTTCTGCCCCTACCTTCCTCAGAAGAGGCGATGCCACCAACGGAGAGCACAGTCCCCATTACCAGGGTAATAGAAGGCAGTCTGATACCTGGAAGGGTCCACAAGGTCAAAATCCTCTGGAGGCCTTTGAGGCACCAATGAGTCCTGAAATGAAGCCTAGAAATGCTAAGAATGAAGTTCAGAACAGAGATGAAACTGTCAAGTTCAAATAAGCAACTAGCAGCAAACTATCTCCTAAACTCCTCACTACTCACACTGGCAATGCTGCTGATCCTTTTTATCCTGCCCTTGGATGAGGTTTTGCAAAATGTGGGCTGCCCACCTGCCTGTTTTGTCTGTGCGACAAGTGCGAAATCGCACGGGCAATGTAAAATTGCGCGTGTGTGGGAATGATGTTGGGACGCTCGCCCATTATCTTCTTGCGTTATTTTACTTCCGATCGGGTTGGGTGTGCACCTGCCCGGGTGGTGTAAAATTCTGCCCATGGACTCACTCTTGGCCTCGTCCTATTCATCATACTATATTACCATGCAACAACATCATATGCAAGCCTGAACTATACAATTCTTAAATACACTAATGAGGCCCAATTTATTAGGTCAAATTTTGTTTTAAGCAGTGAACAAACAGCACAAACTATTCATTGGGCTGAATTTGTGCACAGATTTCCTTTGGACTTGTGCATGACAAGTTTCTGTCAGCTAATGATCGAATTTGTTTAACTCTCACTACAGAGTATCTGGGCTGTGCAAACAGGGTGAACAGTTATGCATCTCTTTAAACAATCAGATTGACGAATCATTAATGAGTGGTAAGGAGTCCAAATCACGACATCAGTTAGAATAATGAATCCAATGTCAAATGTCGTACAGAAAGTGAAATAAATAGAGGAAAAGAAGGATTGGATTAAAAGGTACAGAAAGAAAAAATCTACAACAATAATTAAATCTGAATGAATGAGATATCACACTTGTAAAAGTAAATTTTCAGTGCCAGAGAGTATGCTCAACAGTAATGTAGACTTACCACGCCATTGAAGGGGTGCTTACACTGGGATAAACATGCTGACTTTTTCTGGTGAGTTTAGTCGAAATCCATGAAGTAAGTACAGGTACTCGGGCTTTTCAATACATTTGTATGGGCAGCTACACAATGAGGTTTTTGGGATGTTTATGGAGGAACACCTTATTTTGGATAATTTTTGAATTAAGGTGCTTAATTTCACATATGTAGTTGCCAGAAGTTGCACATAAATAATGATGAGTGCTGTTAGTCTCACTGTTATTTTTAAGGGAAAATACGACAGAAAAATGTCTGCTTCTACCATTGAATCCAAATTGCAAATTTGCAAGATTGCACTATCAGACTGCAGCTTACTCGCTGTGCCTATTGGAATTTTACTGATGCCCTTCCAATGATTTTCTGGCCATTGCAATGAATATGGCCAGCAGGTGCAGCTCCAAACTAATTTTAAAAAATAACACTGAAGAAAGCAAATATATAATTTTTTAATGACCCTGTTACATTAATATTATCCTTGTCTAATGTGATTTCATGAAAAAACCTTTACTACAGGTATCCACTGATAAATGAGTATTCTAATGGCACATTTCCATTTTAGTGTTGTTGGTAAATTATGGATGATCTCCAATGGCACTGCCTCCATTTTCATTTTAGCATGAGCGTTTTTAAAAATACAAACTGCCGCTATGCAGTTCACTCCCACAACCCCAGCAATCCCGCTCCCCAATCATCCCTCTCCTGGCCCTTCTGCTCCGTGAACCTCCCGCTCCCTGACCCTTCCACTCCCCATCCTTCACTCTAACTGTCCCTCCTGCAAAGCTGACCTTCCTGCTCTCCAATCCTCCTTCTTCCTGACCTTTGTGTCCCCCGACCCACCACTCGCCGAGTTGGTGAGTGGGAAGGTCACGGAGCAGGAGAGTTGGTGAGCGGGTGGGTCGGTGATTGGGAGGGTGGCAGAGCAGGAAGGTACCAGAGTGGGAGGGTCAATGAGCAAGAGGGTCAGCGAGTGAGAGGGTAAGGGAGTGGAGGGTTGGGGAGCTGGAGGCTTGGCAAGTGGAAAGATGGCGGAGCAGGAGGGTCAGGGAGCAGGTGGTCAGCAAGCAAGAGGGTTGGCATGAGGGAGGGTCAGGGAGTGGGATGGGCAGTAAGCAGGAGGATGAAGGAATGGGAGGGTCATTGAGTGGGAGGGCTGTGGATCAAGAGGTAAGTTATTAAGAATTGTAAGTGTTAATAAGCTATTAAAAGTTAGTAAGAGTATTTTGGGGCCAGTCAGGTCAAGACAGCCAATACATTTTTAATGTAAAAATTACAGTCAGGAATGTAACCCATCAGATTATATATTTTCTTATGGGGCAGTGATTTTCATTTAGTATGTAATTTGTTTAGGAACAGATGAGGAGTGCTAAATCAGCCACAGCTGAATTTGTATCAATAATGATATTTGTAAAGTATCTGGTGCATAATTTTCTATTACTCTGAAATTACCTTACCTTGAAGTCCAGGTATCGGTGTACAATGGCAAGTGTGATGTAATCATACGCGGACAAACCGGGTAGATCTTCAAAACCTTAAGAAATATACATTTCCAGAACAATTTTTAAATTAAATGATTATACTTTTAACAGATATATTTTTATATGATCATACTTAAAGTTCACACTAACACAGAATGCAGTGAGACATATTCTATATCAACGTGCTATCAAAATTCAAGTCGCTGTTCTTGTTAGCACCAGGCCTGGAACTGACCAGGTAATACTGAATCTGGACAAATGTTGATACTTTTATCATATAGTTTCACAACAGATTCCAGATCTTGGTTTGTATCACAATAGCTTTCATGTGCTGATCACTGTACATGCAGACAGCATGTTAATGAACAGTTTATAGTTATATATTTATATTCATTTTAAATTTAGATTTTTGTAATGCCATTTGATTTATTTTAATTTATATGGCATGTTTAATGATCTTGTAATAGCTTGATTGTCTTCTTACCTAATTTACAGAAAATTGAATAAATTTTCACCCTTGAATTTTCGGAAACATCAATTACTGCAGGACTGAGACAATTGGCTGGTAAAGTGGTTATTCCGTATTCATCCTGCATAATCCCAATCAGAGGCTTTTTGGCATCTAAATTGGTTAAACAATACAAGTTGAAATATGGAATACAATTGCCCAAGACTACTGCTGAATGAGAAAATTAGAAGCACAATTACATGTTACATTTATGCCTTCCGCCCCCACAGTTTTTCTTCCTGGGTTTTGCAAAGGACATGAAACTTGGAAATGTAGTAAACAGTAAGGAAGGTAGTAATAATAGATGTCAAGAGGACATAGACAGGCAGGTGAGATGGGTGGACACATGAAATTGAACATAGCAAAATCTGAGTTAATACAAAAGGTACATTTTAAGAGCAGAGAGGCCTGGATGTGTTTATGCATAAATCTTTGAAGGTGGCAGGACAGGTTAATAAAGCCACAACACTTTCGGAAAGAAAAGACTTTGCAGAGGGCAAGGAAGATATTTATGAGAAAGGTTTCAGGGATCATAGATTACAGTTACAGGACCTGTCTCAATCCCCTTAGAGCAGAGATGACAAAGAGGAGGTGTGATGGAGGTGTACGGAAGGGTCAATAATTAGAGGACACTGATTTAAGGTGATTGGCCGAAGAACCATATGTGAGTTGGCAACATCTTTTTTACGTAATTAAGTAGTTAGGATTTGGAATGCGCTATTGGATAGGGGTGATGGAAACAAATTCAATAGTTGCTATCGGAGAAAAAGTAGCAAGCATATGAGGAAAAAGTAATGGAATAGGATTGACTGGATAGCTCTTCCCAAGCAAAAGTGCATACTTGTTGGGCCAAATGGTCTCCTTCCTAGCGGTGCTGTTCTATGATTCTATGAAAACGTGCCAATTCAGGCTATGATAGGTATTACTTGAAGACAGTGTGAATCAAGTTAGCTATCTGTCTCCTTCTGCCTGCTTCAAAGAAAAGCGTCAGCATTTTGTAGAAAGTAACGTTATTATTTGATGAATATAGCCCTCTCCACTTAAAAATATTCACATTTACTAAATTGCACATCAGGAATTCCAGAAATTTGAAAATTGTTATACAAATTTTACTTATTGAATCTTTTGCATATTAGATGCTAGCCATTCTGCATAGGCATGGACCCAAATCTTCCGATCAGTGTTGGAACCATTGTGTCCAACGCCGATCAGTTAGAAAACTGTGCATATACCTGGTTATGTTTAAAAGGGTCTGACTTCTGATGCTGAAGAGCTCGCTCAATGCAGGAATCCATGCAGAGGATTCAGGGTTCAGTGCAGAAGATACGCCCTTTTTTAACCACACGAGCTGCCATATGGTAAGTTTAATGGTCAAGTTTTTGAATATCAGTGAACGGGTGAGTGGATGAATGGGTGAGTGAGTGAGGTAGGTAAGTGGTTGAGGCCGGTAGATTCCTCGGGGTAGTGTCCTCAGCCCAACCATCTTCAGCTGCTTCATCAATGACCTTCCTTCCATCACAAGGTCAGAAGTGGGGATGTTCGCTGATGATTGCACAATGTTCAGCACCATTCATGACTCCTCAGATACTGAAGCAGTCCATGTCCAAATGCGGCAAGTCCTGGACAATATCCAGGCTTGGGCTGACAAGTGGCAAGTAACATTCACACCACACAAGTGCCAGGCAATGACCATCTCCAACAAGAGAAAATCTAACCATCACCCATTGGCATTCAATAGCATTACCATCATTGAATCCCCCAATATCAACATCCTGGGGGTTACCATTGACCAGAAACTGAACTGGACTAGCCATATAAATAAACAAACAAGCCTCTTCAGTCTACATGGTCTCTTTTCTAAAAGAGGAGAAAAGGTCTCTTCTGTTCCCAAAGCAAGATTGATAAATGCATGTTTTTGCATTCACTGTCCACTAGGGTTCTTTTTTATGTATTCATGGGATGTGTGGTCACTGGCAGACAGCATTTATTGCCCTTTCCTGTTGTCTTTAAGAAGGTGATGATGAGCCACCTTCTTGAATACAACTGAGGGGCTTATTATAGGCCATTTCAGAGGGCAATTAATGGGCAATGACATTGTTGTGGGTCTAGGATCTTGTGTAGGCCAGACCAGTTAAAGATTATATATTTCCTTGCCCTAAAGGAAATTAGTAAACCAGATGGGTTTTTAGGTCAAGTAGGGGAACTTGCATGTCTTGGTGTTTCCATTCATCTGCTGTCCTTGTCCTTCTAGGTGGTAGAGGTTCGGGTTTGGAAGGTGCTATCGAAGGATCTTTCATGAGCTGCTACTGTGCATCTTGTAGATGGTAAACACTGCAGCACATCAGCCTGCCCATTTCTGATTTTAATGAGGAATGAGGAATCCCTGTTGGGTAAGTCAGTGAGCTACCAGCCAATCTTATTGGCCAGCAGCTCTTTAGTCCAAGCAGTGCCACCTTGAGTGCTGTTCTCCGCTGGGACTATAAGCAGTCCCACCAGTGCCGAAGATGCAAGGACCAGGTGGGTGTGGTGTCCCATGGCAAGGACGGAAGAGAAGGCCTGGGGATGGTGGGGAGAGGAGGGCGGAATCGTGATGGAAAAGCCAGATGGGGAAGGAGCAGGGAGCCGGAGAGGGGGGTGGGGTGTGGGGGTTAGATGGTCGGGGGAGTACCCGATCTGGAAAGGGGGCCAATGATGGAGGAGCTACCCCCTTTCCTGCGTGAGATGAGTGATCTTCCTGGCTGCCCTGCCCCCCAACCCATCCCTGACCTCCTCTTGCCAGGCAAAAAATTGAAGTTGAGCAGGAAATGGCCCTTCTTAAGTGGCCAATAATTTGTCACTTAATGCCTTAATTGGGGCAAGGGTGGGCAGGCTGCCCTAGGCCTCACATGCCCCGTAAAATTGCGGACAGGTCAGGGGCAGGCGGTAAGGCCACCCAGGGAATTTTACAGGCCCTGCCTGCAAACCCGCCAGCAGGGACCATATAATTCTGCCCCAGGTTTCTGGGAGGGGGTTATTAATTGAACCTCATAGCTCTGACATCAAACTTCTGAGAAATCACCCTCTAGCTTAGGTTGCTAGGGAAACAGAAGCTGATGGTTGAAAAATAAACACCAGGCTGGGAAATCAAATTTCAGCCAGTGGTCAGAACAGGATAAAGGCTCTGAAGAGCTGTTTGAGCAGTCCAAGCATGCTGAGGAGCTGGTTGATTTTTAGCAGAGCTGACCATATCATGTACCAGGATGTTATTGAGTTATCATTTAAAGGAGGCTCTGGGGAAGCAATGCATTAGGACTGCCATGAACCTTTTTTGATCATCGTATCTAACATAACAACATAAGAAATAAGAGCAGGAATAGGCTATTCGGCCCCTCAAGCCTGCCCTCCCATTCAAAAACATCATGGCTGATCTGCTCCAGGCCTCAGCTCCTCTTTCCTGTAAGCTCTTCATAGCCCTCAACTCTCCAATATTTCAAAAATCTATCTACCTCCTCTTTAAATACTTTCACTGACCTAGCCCTCACAACTCTCTGGGGTAGAGAATTCCAGACATTCACTATTCTCTGAGAGAAGAAATTCCTTCACATCTCAGTTTTAAATGAATGTCCCCCTATTCTGTAATTATGTCCCCTAGTTCAAGATTTCCTCCCTAGTGGAAACATCTACCCTGTCATGCCCCCTCAGAATCTTGTACATTTCAAGAAGATCACACTTTATTCTTCAAAAGTCTGCTGAATAAAGGCCTAACCTGTTTAGCCGTTCTTAATAAGTCAAACCCTTCATCCCAGGAATCAGCCAAGTGAATCTCTTTTGAACTGCCTCCAATGCCAGTATATCCTTTCTTACTGTACACAGTACTCCAGGTGTGACCTCACCAACACCCTATACAGTTGTAACAAGACTTCCCTATTTTTAAACTCCAACCCCTTAGCAATAAAGGCCAAAATTCCATTTGCCTTCTTAATTACTTGCTGTACCTTTTTTAAAATTCATTCATGGGATGTGGGCTTCGCTGGCTGAGCCAACATTTATTGCCCATCCCCAGTTGCCCTTCAGAAGGTGGTGGTGAGCTGCCTTCTTGAAACGTTATAGTCCATGTGGTGTAGGTACACCCACAGTGTTGTTAGGAAGGGAGTTCCAGGATTTTGACCCAGCAACAGTGAAGGAATGGCGATATATTTCCAAGTCAGGATGGTGAGTGACTTGGAGGGGAACTTCCAGGTGGTAATGTTCCCCTCTATCTGCTGCCCTTGTCCTTCTAGGTGGTAATGGTCGTGGGTTTGAAAGGTGCTCTTGAAGGTGCTTTGGAAGGTGCATGCCAACATTTTGTGTTTCATGCACAAGAACACCCAGTTCCTTCTGTGCTGCAGCCTCTCCATTTAAATAATAGTCTGCCTTTTGATTCTTCCTACACTTTCCTATGTTAAATTCCATCTGCCAAGTTTTTGCCCATTCCCTCAACCTATCTATATCCCCTTGTCCCCTTATGTCCTCATCACAACATGCCATCCCACCTATTTTTGTATCATCAGCAAATTTGGATACATTACACTCTGCCCCCCTCCTCCAAGTCATTAATATAGATCATAAATAATTGAGGCCCTAGGACTGATCCTTGTGGCACTCCACTAGTTATGTATTTCCAACCTGAAAAAGACCTATTAATCTCGATTCTCTGTCTTGTGTGTGTTAACCAATCCTCAATCCATGCTAATACATTACCTCCAATATGTGAGCTCCTATCTTGTGCATTAACCTTTTATGTGACACCTTATCAAATGTCTTCTGGAAACCCAAATACACTGCATCTACCAGTTCCCCTTTATCAACTCTGCTTGTCATGTCCTCAGAGAGCTTTAGCAAATTTGTCAAACATGATTTCCCTTTCACAAAACCATATTGACTCTGTTTATGTTAAGCTTTTCTGAATGTCCAGCTATTCCTTCATTAATAATGAACCCTAGCATTTTCCCAACAACAGATATTAGGCTGACTGGCCTAAATTTCCTGCTTTTTGTCTCCCACCCTTTTTGAACAGGGGCGTCACATTAGCGGTTTTCCAATCTGCTAGGACCCTCCCGGAATCCAGTGAGTTCTGGTATATTTTGACCAATGCCTCCATTTTCTCTGCAGCCACTTCCTTTAAAACCCTTGGATGCAGGCCATCAGGTCCTGGCGTCATGTCTGCTTTTAGTCCCATTAGTTTGTCAAATACTTTGTTCCTTGTGATAGAGGCTGTTACAAGATCTTTCCTCCCATTAGCTCCTTGCTTATTTGGGATGTTTATAGTGCCCTCCACCATGAAGACCGATGCAAAATATTGGTTTAAATTATCTGCCATTTTCCTGTTCCCCATTATCTGTTCTCCAGTCGCATCCTCCAAGGGTCCCACGCTCACTTTAGCCACTCTCTTTCTTTTTATATATCTGTAGAAGCTCTTGCTGTTTGTTTTTATATTTCTTGACAATTTACTTTCATAATCAATTTTCTCCCTCTTTATTAGCTTTTTAGTCATTCGCTGCTGGTTCCTAAAAAATTCCTAATCCTCTGGCCTATCACTAGTTTCTGCCGCTTTGTATGTCTTGGCTTTTGATTGGATACTCTCCTTGACCACTTTTGTTAACCACGGGTGGTTCATCCTTCTCATCATGTCCTTCTTTTTGACCAGGATAAATTTTTGCTGAGCGTTATGAAATATCTGCTTGAATGTCTGCCATTGTCATACACTGACCTTTCCCATAGACTATTTTCCCTGCCCGCTTTAGACAACTCTTTCTTCATACCTGTGTAATTGCCCTTATTTAAATTGAGGACACTAGTTTGAGATCTGAGTTGCTCGCCCTCAAACTGAATTTGAAATTCTACCATGTTGTGATTCCACCCCCTAGAGGATCCTTAACTATGATATCTCCCTCCTCACCTCAGTACACATTACTAGATCTGAAATAGCCTATTCCTGGGTAGGTTCTGCAACGTATTGCTCTAAGAAACAATCCCTGATGTACTCTACAAATTTGTCTTCCATGTTACTCCTGCCAATCTGATTTGTCCAGTCAATATGCAGATTAAAATTACCCATGACAATTGTAGCACCCTTCTTACACCCCTCCATTATTTCCCCAATTTATGCTTTGTCCTACAGTGAGGCAACTCTTCGGGGACCTATAGATGACTCCCACCCGTGACTTCTTCCCCTTGCTGTTCCTTATTTATATCCAAACTTGGATGGAGTAGAGCTGTTGTCAGAGGCTACTTGATGATCATATCCTGCATGACAAAGAGTATTCTACCAGAGGAAAATGAAGTTGAGAAGGGCTTTGGGATTGCACATAATGCTACTTAAATGTTAACACGGCTATCTGAGAAATCTGAGAGATTTACATTTGTGGTATCAGCTATTTGAAGTGTAATCTAGGGTTTCTAGTTTGTCTGTTAGTTCATGTTTAGGTTGGTTTTGGTTTGATTGTTATAGTTAAAGTTTTAAAAAGTGAAATCTTGCCCATTGGGTTTTTCTGTTGGGGTCATTAATTTATTTCTTTCATGTTATTGGTTTTTATGGGATCATAACAAGCTTATGCAACTCTACCTTGCACCTCTGATAAAGAAGAAGAGGAGCAATAACTCCAACACCACCAGCGCACCAGCAGGAGCAGGAGCAAATCAAGCACTGACTGCCTTTTCCTCAGCCACACACCACATCACAGGACAGAGGGAATAGAGTTAGGGATCCAGATCCAAGGTAATCCAACACAGGGTCTACAGGCAGAGGATAAATTCTCTCGACATGTGTAAATACAAGTGCCTCAGGAGGCTCACGCAGATCTTTGAAGACATCTGCAGCTTCCTGGAACAAAACTTGCTTTCCAATGGACATGCACTGTTAGTGGCGACCAAAGCCATCCTCCCACCCTCTCCTCACCAAACAATCTCACCGGACTCTGCCTCTGCTGAGTCGTGTGCCCTCATCTCCTGCAAGAGAAAGCAGAGGGCTATAAGTACTAGCAATGGCTTGTGTTGAGAGGAGGGAAGGATAACGTTTGTGGAGCATGCCTGTGAGGCACTGGTCCAAGAGGGCAATAGAATGAATGTGAGTGTGAGTGTTGAATGGTCAGTTGGGGATGTAAGGTCCCTGAAGAGAGAGGAATTAATAGAGATGCAAGGTGAATTGACCTGAGTGTGTTGTGCAGGAGAACATTGGGCAAATCAAGGTATGGGCTTGGTAACTGAAATTGCTATGCCACTCCCTTTCCTATCCTTCTGAGGTCTCGGGATCCTCTTGATGCACTGTCCCCACTGTCAGTTCTATTGCTGACTTCTTCAGTCATTTCCATCCAACCCTGCTTGGTTAGTGAAGCTGTCCTCTTTCACCCGTCCTTGAGAGTCCACCTCAGTGCAGTCCTTCAGATCCTGCTGCAGGATCTCCAGGTAAGAATCAGAGATCTGGGGAGCAGCCTTCCTAGGTCTCCTCTCCATTTCTGTGATTACCGCAGCCTCGAACATCCATGTTCTGTTAAGCCACTGTAGCCCATGCTGGGGTCTCTTTAATTAGGAATCCTTCCTTTGACAGATTACACAGGGTTATAGAGGATATATGGCACAGAAACAGGCCGTTTGGCCCAAACCAATCCATGTTGGTGTTTATGCTCCACGTGAGTCTCCTCTTATCTTTTTTCATTTAAATCTGCCATTCTAACCATCTATTCATAGAAACATAGACATAGAAACTAGGAGCAGGGTAGGCCATTCGGCCCTTCGAGCCTGCTCCGCCATTCATTATGATCATGGCTGATCATCCAACTCAACAACCTGCTCCCGCTTTCTCCCCACACCCTTTGATCCCTTTCGCCCCAAGAGCTATATCTGACTCTTTCTTGAAAGCATGCAATGTTTTGGTCTCAACTACTTTCTGTGGTAATGAATTCCACAGGCTCACCACTCTCTGGGTGAAGAAATTTCTCCTCATCTCAGTCCTAAATGGTCTTCCCCATATCCTCAGACTGTGATTCCTGGTTCTGGACTCCGCCACTCAGGAACATCCTTCCTGCATCTACCCTGTCTAGTCCTGTTCTAACTTTATAATTTTATAGGTTTCTATGAGATCCCCCCTCATTCTTCTGAACTCCAGTGAACATAATCCTAATCGACTCAATCTCTCCTCATATGTCAGTCCCGCCATCCCAGGAATCAGTCAGGTAACCCTTCGCTGCATTCCCTCTATAGCAAGTACATCTTTCCTCAGAAAAGGAGACCAAAACTGCACACAATATTCCAGGTATGGTCTCACCAAGGCCCTGAACAATTGCAGCAAGACATCCCTGTTCCTGTACTCGAATCCTCTCACTATGAAGGCCAACATACCATTTGCCTTCTTTACCGCCTGCTGTACCTGCATGTTTACCTTCAGCGACTGGTGTACAAGGACACCCAGGTCTCGTTGCACGTTCCCCTCTCTCAATTTATAGCCATTCAGTTAATAATCTGCCTTCCTGTTTTTGCTCCCAAAATGGATAACCTCACATTTATCCACATTATACTGCATCTGCCATGCATTTGCCCACTCACTGAGCTTGTCCAAATCACAATGAAGCATCTCTGCATCCTCCTCACAGCTCACCCTCCCACCCAGCTTTGTGTCATCTGCAAATTTGGAGATATTACATTTAATTCCCTCATCTAAACCGTTAATATATATTGTGAATAACTGGGGTGCCAGCACCGATCCCTGCTGGAGTCACTGTCTGCCACTCGGAAAAAGACCCGTTTATTCCAGGTAATTCTGTTTTTGTTTTTGTTTTGGATTTCCAGCATCCGCAGTTTTTTTGTTTTTATCCCCGTTTATTCCTACTCTTTGTTTCCTGTCTGCCAACCAGTTTTCTATCCATCTCAATACACTACCCCCAATCTCATGCGCTTTAATTTTATATGCCAATCTCTTATGTGGGACTTTGTCGAAAGCCTTCTGAAAGTCCAAATAAACCACATCCACTGGCTCCCCCTCATCAACTCTACTAGTTATATCCTCGAAAAATTCCAGTAGATTTGTCAAGCATGATTTCCCTTTCATAAATTCATCCTGATTCTGTCTGATTTTGCCACTGTTTTCCAAATGCTCAGCTTTTAAATCTTTTATAATGGACTCCAGAATTTTCCCCACTACCAATGTCAGGCTGACTGGTCTATAATTCCCTGTTTTGTCTCTGCCTCCCTTTTTAAATAGTGGGGTTACATTAGCTACCCTCCAATCTGTAGGAACTGTTCCAGAGGCTATAGAATCTCAGAAGATGACCACCAATGCATCCTCTATTTCTAGGGGCACTTCCTTAAGTATTCTGGGATGTAGATTATCAGGCTCCGGGGATTTATCGGCCTTCAATCCCATCAATTTCCCCAACACCATTTCCTTACTAATACTGATTTCATTCAGTTCCTCCCTCTCAATAAACCCTGCATTCCCCAACATTTCTAGTATGTTATTTGTGTCCTCCTTTGTGAAGACAAAACCAAAGTATGTATTTAGCTGGTCAGCCATTTCTTTGCTCCCCATTATAAATTCCCCTGTTTCTGACTGTAAGGGACCTACATTTGTCTTCACCAATCTTTATCTCTTCACATACCTATAGAAACTTTTACAGTCAGTTTTTATGTTCCCTGCAAGTTTACTCTCGTACTCTATTTTCCCCTTCTTAATCAATCCCTTGGTCCTTCTTTGCTGAATTCCCTTCTCCCTCAAGTGCTTGTCTAGCTTTCTCTTAACTGCATCTATATCAACTACTCCCTGTGGTAGTGAGTTCCACATTCTTAACACTCTTTGGATAAAGAAGTTTCTTCTGAATTTCCAATTGGATTTCTTGGTGACTATCTTAGATTAATGGCCTTTAAGTTACGCTCTTCCACACAACAGGAACCATTCTTTTTGTATCCACTCTATCAGAACCTTTCATAATTTTAAGGATTTCTATAACGTCGTCCCCTCAGCTTTCTTTATTCAAGGGAAAATCTGGCACACGATCTCGCCCACCCTCTCTGATTGGTCAGGGAATCTGGATGCAGGATGTTAATACTGTGGCTCAGTTAAAGAATCAGAGCAATGTCTGCTGGAGATTTCAATCAATTCCCGAACTGGTGATGGTCTCTTGGTTCTGGTAGGGACGAAAATTCCATCCAACAAGGCTGGAACATCCCCTTAAAAGCTGGCAATCATATGGTGCGCATGTCAGGTGCATAGTGTAGAATGAAATGTTTGAATACCAAATATACCCCTATAACTGTTCAGATTAATATAATGATCTAAATTAGGGCAACAATTTAGAGAAAGCAAGGAAATGAACTCCTTGTCAATTAAGTTAGCATTGATGTTAAACTCCACAGCAATTATTCGGCTCTTCAAAACCCAAACTATTTGGTTAACAGGTGATTTCAGAACCCTGACTTACTTGAAGTTCCTGACATTGTCTGAGCCAGAAATGTATAAGTTCAAGGGAAAAATTCTCCCCCCGGTTGGTGGGGATGTGCAGGAGCGGGCGTGCCTCCAATTGGCACCCTCAATTGGGGGCGTGCTGCCATTTTATATGGGTGGGCCAATTAAGGCCCGCCCAGCGTGACGTCCGCCAGGAAGCGCTATGCACTACCTGTGTGGGTGGGAGCGATTCCCTCAGCCAAGAGTGTGCTCTGATCTCCCTGAGGCTAAGTGCTGCCTCAGGGAGATTGGCTCCAAATTAAAAAATGAAATGTTAAACACATGATAGCAAGATTTCTTCGACATGTCCCCTCATGTGACACTGTCACATGAGTTGGGACATGCCCATCACTTTTACTGAAACCTTTATTAAATATTTAAAAACCCTCACGAAACCTCATCCCGCCTATGGATGAGGTTTCATGCTTTTTCTTAAGCCCACCAGGGCTCCTGGCCTGTCCACCAACCCTAAGGTTGGACGGGCAGGTCTATTAATGGTGCTAATTACCTTTTAAATGGCTTCAATAGGCCGTTGATAAGTTGGCGGGGGTGCAGCTGATTTGGCTGTGCCCCTGCCAAACTGAAAATGTTAATGACGCGAGATGACATCGGGAGTTCCGCCCAATGTCATCCTGCATTATTTTATGCGTCAGCGAGCAGGCACCACCCCTGCTTGCCAACCAGAATCATTATATTAGATCATTATATTAATCTGAACAGTTCTCTGAGCCTCCCCCAAGGCTCACTCTAAGATTTAAGCACACAATCTATCTTGACACATCAGCACAGGACTGAAAGAGTGCTGCAACAGCATCATTTAGATGAGACATTAAGCTGACGCATTGCCTACCTGTTCAAGTGAACATAAAAGATCTTGTGGTCTTGTGTCTTTCTTTGAAGAAGTATTAGTAGCTCTTCCACCTTCCTGGACAAAGTTCTACTTTCAACAGACACCTCTAAAGACAGATCAACAAATCATTCCTCTCCTTTGATGTTTGTGGGACCTTGCTGTTTACAAATTGGCTGGCATTTTTGCCTACATAATGACATTGACAGCATTTAAAATATAAATGAATCTTCCGGTCGGGGTGCGGTGGTGGGCCCAACTTGCCGACACGTAAAATGGCACGCAGTGACATCAGGCATACTTCCTGATGTCACCGCGCGTCGTTCTGATCCTCAGTTCAGCAGGCACGCAGCGGAGTTGGCTGTGCACCCGACAGACTGCCAAAAACTTATTAAGACCATTATTAAACTAATTGAGGTACTTGTCTAGACTGCCTGTCCAACCTTAAGGTTGGTGGACAGGCGAAGAGCCCAGGTGGCCTTCGCATTTTTTATAGAACCTCATCCATGGGCGGATGAGGTTTTATGAAGGGTTTATAAATTTAATAAAAATTTTTATTAAAATTCATTGACATGTCCCAGCTCATGTGACACTGTCACATGAGGGGACATGTCAGAAAATTAAAAAAAAATTTTTATTCAACTTTTCAAAATCAAAGTAATCTCCGTGCCTCAAGGAGATTTCTGCGCTCTTTCGCGCACATGCACGAAAGAGCGCAGGCCCCGACTCTCCCTCCTCCCCCCTCCCACACAGTTAGCACTTAGCCTCAGGGAGATCAGTGCGCACTTTCAGCTGAGGGAATCGCCCCCACCCGCACAGGTGGTGCATAGCGCTTCTGGGTGTACGTTGTGCCGGGCAGGCCTTAATTGGCTGGCCCATGCAAAATGGTGGCGCGCTGCCGTTCGTGGGCGGCAATTGGCTACACACCTGCCCGTGCCTGCTCTAAAACCGCCCACCCGACGGGGAGAAAATTCTCCCCAAACTCTTGTAGTGGAGCATTTGAGATTTCCAGAGGACATGGTAACACACTAAAAAATTTAAGTTCTTTCTTTGTTCTTGTGTTTGAAAAAGCAAGTCTTAAGTCTGACACTCGGCTTCACTTCCTGGGTTTTAAAACCAAACCTTTCAAACAGGGCAGGTGAAGCATCGAATGGCAGAATTGTTACAGTGCAGAAGCAGGCCTTTCGACTCATCATGTCAGCACCAGCTCGCCAAATGAGCAATTCACTTAGCGCCACTCTCCCATCTTATTCTTGCACATTCTTCCTTTTCAGATAACAGTCTAATTCCCTTTTGAATGCTTCGATCGAACCTGCCTCCACCATATTCTCAGGCAGTGCATTCCAGAGCTTAACCATTCGCTGCATGAAGAAGTTTTTTCTCATATTACTTTTGCTCCTTTTGCCAATTACTTTAAATCTGTGCCTCCTTGATCTCGATCCTTTCATGAGTGGAAACAGTTTCTCCCTATCTACTTTGTCCAGACCCCTCATGATTTTGAATACCTCTATCAAGTCTCCTCATAGCCTTCTTTTCTCCAAGAAAAACAAACCCAACTTCTCCAATCTATTTTCATAACTGAAGATCCTCATCCCTGGAACCATTCTCGTGAATCTTTTGTGCACTCTCTCCAATGGCTTCACAGCTTTCCTAAAGAGCAGTGCCCAGAACTGATTGCAATGCTCCAGCTGAGGCCAAAATAGTGTCTTAAACAAGTTTTTAAAAATTCACTCAAGGGATGTGGGCTTCGCTGGCTAGGCCAGCATTTATTGCCCATCCCTGGTTGCCCTTGAGAAGGTGGTGGTGAGCTGCCTTCTTGAACCGCTGCAGTCCATGTGGTGTTGATACAGCCACAGTGCTGTTAAGGAGGGAGTTCCAGGATTTTGACCCAGTGACAGTGAAGGAATGGCAATATATTTCCAAGGCAGGTTGTTGAGTGGCTTAGAGGGGGACTTACATGTGGTGGTGTTCCCAGGAATCTGCTTCCCTTGACCTTCTAGATGGTTGAGGTTGTGGATTTGGAAGGTGTTGTCTAAGCAGCCTTGGTGAGTTTCTGCAGTGTATTTGTAGATGGCACACACTGCTGCTACTGTGTGTCTCTGGTGGAGGGAGTGAATGTTTGTGGAAGGGGTGCCAATCAAGCGCGCTGCTTTGTCCTGGATGGTGTCAAGCTTCTTGAGTGTTGTTGGAGCTGCATTCATCCAGGCAAGGGGAGAGTATTGCCTCACACTTCTGACTTGTGCCTTGTAGATTGTAGGGAGTTAGGAAGTGGGTTACTTTCAACATAACCTCCTTGTTCTTGTGCTCTATGCTCCTATTAATAAAGCCTAGGATACTGTATGCTTTAGTGACCACTCTTACAACCTGTCATGCCACCTTCAATGACTTATGCACAAAGGACATCCAGGTCCCTCTCTCCTGTACCCCCTTTATGTGGAGGGCTCAGTCATAATTACAGAAGCAACAAGAAGCAAACTAAAGAAGCAAACAAGAAATCTTCAGATTTCTTAAGCAGAACACAAAAAAATGCAGAAACAGGAATGCGTTTTTTTAAATTACCTTTTTTTACAGACTGTAAATGTGAAAAAATTATATTTGTATTAGGATTGTGCATTTTTAACCGGGAGAGCACAATCTAAAGGCAAACGGCTGTTTAACAAAATTGAGGCTCATGGAATAGTGGGGTCAGTGTCAGTTTGGATAAAAGGTTGGCTTAAGGACACAAAACAACGAGTCATGGTAAATTGCTGTTTTTCAGACTGAAGGATGTCAGATAGTGTTCCCCAAGGGGCAATGTAAAGAACATAGCTTTTTTTGCTATGTACAAATGGCTTGGATATTGGAATACAACATAAAATTTCAAAATTTGCCGATGATACCAAGCTTGAAGGTGTGGCAAACAGTGAGGGTGATAGCAAGCAACTGCAACAGGAAATAGATAGGCGAGCAAATGGGCAGGAAAGTGTCTGAAGTCTGAAGAAGAGTCATGCGGACTCGGAACATTAACTCTGTTTTTCTCTCCACAGATGCTGTTGGATCTGCTGAGTTTTTCTAGCATTTTCCATATTTCAGACTGCCAGCATCCGCAGTATTTTGCTTTTATTTTAGGAAAACGGGAGATGGAATTTACTACAGAGGTGATGCATTTTGGCAGGAAGGTTTGTAAGAAGCAATAGACATGGTGGCAACACTAAACAGTGTGCATGGACAGAGTGATGTGGGGGTTTATCTGCATAGATCTTTGAAGGTGGCAGGACATATTGAGAGAGCATGGGATGTGGGCATCACTGGCAAGAACAGCATTTGTTGCCCATTCCTAATTGTCCATGAATTGCATGGCATCAGCTTGCTAGGCCACTTCAGAGGGCAGTTAAGAGTCAACCACATTGTTAATGAAGCATATAAGATCTTGGGTTTAATGAATAGAGGTATTGAGTACAATAGCAGGGAAGTTATAACGAACTTTAATAAAGCTCTGATTAGGCCAACTCCAGTATTTCATCCCATTCTGGTCACCATACTTTAGAAAGGTTTGAGTGTCCTTGAAATGATGCAGAGGAGGTTTCCCAGAATAGTTTCAAAGATGAGGGATTTTAACTACAAGGTTAGGTTGGAGAAGCTGGAGTTTTTTTTTTGAACCAAAGAAGACTGAGTGGAAATTTGATAGAGGTGTACAAGATTGTCTACCTTAAATAAACATGTCATCAAGAAAAGTGTTACCACTAACTGATAGTACAAGGACTAGAGGCCATAGATTTATGGTTTTGGGCAAGAAATACAGGGGGGATGTGAGGTGGAGCAAGTGGTAATGACTGGAATTTACTGCTTTTGAGGATGGTGGAAGTGGAGATGGTCAATGATTTCAAAATAAAATTGGATTGCCATTTGAAGGAAATAAGGTTGCAGGGCTAAAGGAATAGAGCAGGGAAATGGGACTGGATTGCTCTACAGAGAGCTGGCATTGACTTGATGGGATGAATGGCTTTAAATTAATTGAACTCATCCAAATAATCTCATTATCCAGGCCAACATCCATCCCTCAGCCAACACCACCGAAAATAGATTAAGTGATAATTTATTTTGTTGTTCTTTGTGGAATACACGTTGAAGTTTGTAGTCAAACATGAGGACGAAACATTGAAGTTTGAGTCAACGACAAAACATTGACTATACTTCAGAAGTACTTCACTGGCTGTGAAATGCTTTGGAACATCCTATGGTTGACTGCTCAAGGGCAGATCTGGATACTCTACCTCAAAAATAAAACATTCTGGGAAACAGTAAATGAGTAATTTGGCACCTAAGATGTGGTAAGTATGGCATTCTTGGAGGAAAAATGTGACTTTGGTTCCCAAAACTATCCATCTCTGTGGTTTTCCTAATGTCATTTCTGGTTCTGTTGTGTACTAATTCATAGTGATTGATTTCATGATTAGTCAACAACTCCCTATATTGTATCAAATGACTACCAGGATAGTAGAACATAAACTAGACCAACGGTGGTCTTCTTTTCTTGGACAAATTCTTCTGTTCTTATAAATGAACCCGACTCTGATCTAACCTCAAGCTCTCCATTTCCTCCTACAAAGTCAGCAAAAACCAATCTTATGAATTTTGATTTCTGCAACTAAAATGGAAGTACCCAGAGGCCAGAAATAATAAACGCATGGGTAATTTGAAAAAACCTGGAGAAAAGCTAAGGCAAAAATATGTGCAAAAGTAAAAATGCCAGCAAAAATACCAGAAGCACAAATTCAAGAATCTAAATTGCAGCTGAAAATTGTAAATGCTGACACAAAAGTTTCAGACATAAGTTGATGGTGCAGCATGTGTACTTCCTCAATCATCCATTTTGGAAAGCCATTGTAGGTGCACTGCATATTCTCAGTGAACAAGCCAAGAAATCTTATGTGCGCATCATCAAAATACTTTTCAGAGTCTTAATGAGGCTGGTGTACATTTTGTGTGAGAGGTCTCTGCACAATTATCTCGTTGTGAAATAATGGGCAGAAATAACTGGGTGAAAGGCAGGCTCTAAGTACTCAATCTCTTGACCTGTTTTCATGGGTCCTGTCTATTCTACCTGTAAAGACTGTTAGAAAACCACCCACACATTTTAACCTTACAGGAGTTTTTTCAAATGTCTTTACCTAAAATCCTCCCCTGTGCATCTCGCTTGACTCGCATTTCTTTCTCCTCTTCCCTCCAAAGATATAGTAGGAGGCTAGCTGCAGTAGAATCATTTTTTCCACGCCACACATTTATGTGATGGATTGTTTTGGAGTTGTCACATAACTCAAGTAAGGTCCCAAGTATCAAATTGTGCATGCGCTTTGAACTTGCCTGTGTAGGGAGACAGAAAAATTCCACTTGAAATTGTTCAAATACAATAATTTTTAAAACAAAATTAGCAGAGATTAGAAACAAAAAATTCTTGCCTACAAAGACCTTCAAATTGTATTATTTCTTTTTGTCTTGCTGATACAATCATTCAACCTCAAAAGTTGTAACAGAATTATACAATTCTGACAATAGTGTTAGTACAGTGTACTAACAACATTAAACTAAAGAATTAGAAATGCTAACAATACACATTAATTGTCCATCATTTTTCCCAAATGTGAAGTTGACTGTTAACCTACCTTGGTCAATAAATAAGCTTACGTGCCTTATCAGATTGCATTTATATAGCACCTTTAATATAGAAAAAGGTTGCAAAGTGCTTCGCAGAGGTATAATAATACCTTCTGGGATACAAAGAAAAAGACCCTCAGTGTTTATTGCTCTGGCTCCCTTCCTAATTCTATCCTTAGCATACTTTACCTCCATTAGTTTTACAATTGTGGGAACAAACAAATAAAATCCCACACCACATCTAATGACTATCATCACAGACCTAACTGGGATGTACTGATATTGTGAAAAGATAGGGAAGGAAAAAAAGGGAGGTGAGGTGGTAGCACAGAATAGAGAAGATATTGCAGTGTTGGAAACAGAGAATGTCCTTGAGGGAGCATGTTGTTTCTAGCAAGGGTAAATAAGCCATTGCATTGGAGCAGTGTGAAATGGCCTGCCTAACCTGCTATTCAAATTTGTATGTGCTACTTATTGCGCAAACTTGCAAATGGGCCAAATGGCCTGCACCTTCGGACCTGAAAAATGCCCAGTCTACCTCAAATTACCCTGCAAAGGCAAAGGCCTTTTGGCCAATCACAGTCAATTTGCCAACCAATCAGCATCCTTTTTTCAGGTAGTATAAATTGTTGCAATAATTTGAAATTTGACCTCCTTACGTTCATTCTGAGGAGTGCTAGACAAAAAGCTTCAGCAGCAAGTTTCTCTTTTCAACAATTTTTAAACCAGGTAGGGAAAGGCAAAAATAAACAATAATGGATAATCAAAGAAACAAAAAGAACAAAAAATGTTTAGAGAAACATAAATAGGACACCAGAATCACCACCAACAGTTATCATTCAAATAAAGGGAAGAATGGCTATGATCAGAAATTATTGAACTCAGCGGTGAGTCTGGAAGGCTGTAACGTGCCTAACTGAAAGATGAGGTGCTGTTCCTTGAGTTTACACTGAGCTTTATTGAAACAGTGTACAAGGTCACATGCAGAAAGGTCAGAGTGTGAGTGGAGCCTGTCATTTTAATTCTCTGATCAACTCCCATGTTCTATTAATCTAGTCCACATTACTGGTTACCCATATAAGCCCCCACACAAAATGACTGCTTGTGCCAGCAGCAAATACCTGTGCATTTTCCTTGTCGACAACGGCCAAGTCTACTTGTCATTTTAGATGTTACAGCAAATACACAAACTTTGGTTTGACATTATGTGGTCAGGAGACATGGTGATAATTTTACTCAATTGAACAGTGCAGCTTGGATCGGCCCTACTGCCAGATTCTCTCAACTATGGAAAGATAAGAGTATTGCAGTCCAAATAAGTTTCCATGGCATCAGTGCTGGCTCCTTGAACTTCAGTAAGTTGACCTTCGTTTCATGCATATGTAGAATTCACATTTAAAGTATAACATACAAAGTAAAACCTCACCACTGATACACTTTTTACATAAAGGACAGAATTTTACTGGCCCTCGGGTGGCGGGATTGAAGGCAGGGGTGGGTGGATAGTAAAATAGTGGAGGTCCACGACAGGATAGCTCCCTGATACAGTCCCACTGAAGGGAGGTTTCCCAGCAGCGGATTTTGAGGTGGATCAGCCAGCTGCTACAGCGAGGCAAGCAGCCAACTTGCATAATTAAAGGCCTTACCAAGGGTCATTTTATAGGGTCTTTAACATTTTGCCGACAGTTGGGGGCAGACCCCTGCTGTGTGGGGAGGTTGCCATTTTCATTAAAATGTCCTCCCAGTGGCAATCTATAGTGTCATCAGAGCCAGAGGCTCCATGCCCCACAGCGAAGGTCAAGGGCAGGAAAGGCAGGCCCTGTGGCCTCAACAATCCCCTCAAACAGGTTTGCCCTCCAATGGACAGGCTTTCTCCTTTGGCCATCCTTAATTTTAATTTGAATTTATCTCCATGATTGCCACTCCATCTTGAGGTGCCCTGAGATCGCTGACCTGCCTTAGCAGTGCCCACCTCTCCCAGTGGCATGCTGAGGCTGCAGAGCTTGCTGGCCCTCTGACTGGACCAGCAGCACGGAGAGTCTGTCCATAGTTCTGAATTGGACGGCAGGCCTGCAAGCTACAATTAGGAGGCTGCCAGCTGTAAAATCATCAAGCTGGTCTTGCTGCAGGCAATGCAGGCTCGGGGCCCCCATTTGGTCCTAATGGTCTCAAAGTCCAGTCCCAAATCACTAACACAAACAAACTGCATGATCACTTAGGTTGACTATAGGTTGTTCACCTGCTTGACCTAATGCAAATGCTCTTTCAAGACCATTTCAAGGCCAGTTTCTGCTTACACCACAAAATGGCACAAAATTCAAAGGCACAGGTCCAAATGGAGAATGGTCATAAATCATAGATCTAGAAGAAAATGACCGTACTAGACATACTGGTGTATCAGAGCATGGAAGAAGTTAAGCTGTAGCAGTAGACCTTCCTGCAATTCAAGCCTTGTACTACCCTGTCCTTACATTGGACATCACAGCTTTTGTGATGCTCATGTTGATTTCAGCACCAAGTGGTGATTCTAGAACCTGGATATGTGAAGCTTTGCACATTTCCAGCGTTACATTGTTAATGCTGATAGATGTCAGTATTGCAACATCCTGGACCATGTTATTTGCCATACTAATGTTGATGGTAAAAGCAAACTCTTTACATGCATGAGAGAGTCTATACATTTCCTGCTGAAGATGTTCCTCAGAATGAAATGCTCATGTGGCATTGTCAGCGTGGGGCAACTCTCTGATGAGGACTTGGCACACCTTCGTCTTGGACCTCAGGTGAGCAAAGCTGAACAACTTTCTGTCGGTTCTGGTATGTAAGTAAACACTCTCTGTAGATGATCTTAAGGCATATGATGGGATCAAAGAGAACAAGCAAAAGAGTTCCAGAACACAAACTTGTTTGACCCCACTGCAGATCTCAAAGGGTCCTGATGTTACTCCATCATAGTTGACCTTACTCATTAGTTTTTCATGGAAAGAGATCACACTGAGCAGTATAGCAAAACAGCACCTTGACTGAGAACACCAACCTGCCAGTCTACCAACCCGCCTCCCCAGCACATTCCTCTACAATAGTAAGATCTAGACAACATATGATATTTGCAAGAGAAAAGGTTGAACATTTTCCACTTTTGCTCTCTTTGATGTATCCTCAGTATTCCTTGGCAGGACAAGGTCATCAACTAAGAGGTCCTGGAATGTCTTAATTCAATCAGCATACACTCATTGCTAAGCAAATGGCATCTGGGCTGGCTCAGTCACATTTATCAGATGGGTAACAAAAGTATATCCAAAGACCTTCTGTACCGTGAACTGGCCACTAGGTCGTGACCTTCTGGGCATCCATACTATAAGAACACAAGATATGAAATTAGCAGACATTGGCACTGACAATTAGGAGATAATCGCTGATGGTCATGGCCTCTGGAGGCTGCCTGTTTGAGGGGGCATTGGAAGAGGTGAGCAGAAATGGAAAGCTCAGTTGACCAAGAAGAGGGCTCAGAGAAAACAGAGACCAGTGAATCCTCAATCCACCGTCTTCCTTTGCAGCAAATGCGGCAAAGACTGGCATGCCAGAAATGGGGTTCCTGAGCCACACCAGAAAATACTTAGCACAGTCAAACAGAAGTAGACAGCACCTGACGCCTTTTCAGTGCAATTTGGAAGTACCAATATAGCATATATTTCAAGGAGTGAAATGATTAAGCAGGAGGCAGCAGTCCTGGTTGAGGTGATTCTAGAACCACATAGAAACTATGGACAACCCTACATCACATTATTAATGCTGACAGATGTTGGTATTGCAATATTCTGGACCATGGCATTTGTCTTCCTGATGCTGATGGTCAAAGCAGACTCTTTACAGGTGTGGGAGAATTCATCCATTTGCCTTTGAAGGTGTTCCACGGTATGGAATGCTAGTGTGGCACTATTAGCATAGAACAAATCTCTGATGAATAAGTAATGCGTAAGAAGAGAAGTGATGGTGGCAGAGGAGAAGCAGGGAGTCATTGGCCACACGACCATGATGCTCTGCATTCTTGGAAACCCTGTCACTTTCCATGGGTAAAGTGGCCAATGTATTGTACCTTTCAAGTAAGGCCATTGTTACTTGCTTGATGTGCCTGTAAACAGCTAAATGACTGATTGTCATAGGCTATGAGCAATGGCTTGGAATATTCAGCTATGCCTGCGACCTTCATAACTATGGAAAGGGCAGAGGGACCAAAATTCAATAGTGTCTGAAAACCGGCATGGGGATTGCAATGCGATCTGTTGCTTCTGATGCAGACAGAAGAGCAACTTTGTGCTGCATGCAAATTTGCAAGATATGTAAAGCCAGTGTTAACTGCATTGTTGAGTGTGAACCTCATGAGGGGACCAAGGTTTGTGCAAGTAAAGCAAGTCTGCGTTACTTAAAGCCAGCCTCACCTCTTAAAAGGGAGGTGCACACTGGCAGGAGCAGTTACTAGAAACATAGAAAATAGGAGCAGGAGTAGGTCATTCAGCTCCTCGAGCCTGCTCTGCCATTCCATATGATCATGTCTGATCTTCTGTCTCAACTCCATGCTCCTTTGCTCTCCCCATACCCAATGATACCCAGAAATCTATCTATTTCCTTCTCGAATATATTCAGTGACTTGGCCTCCACAGCCTTCTGTGGTAGACAATTCCATAGGTTCACCAACCTCTGAGTGAAAAGGTTTCTCCTCACTTCAGTCCTAAATGGCCTACCCCCTATCCTGAGACTGTGACCCCTTGTTCTGGATCTCCCACCCAGAGTAAACATCATCCTTGCATCCAGTCTGTCCATCCCTGTCAGAATTTTATATGTTTCAATGAGATCTCCTCTTATTCTTCTAAAATTCAGTGAATACAGGCCTAGTTGGCCCAAGATATATCGGGTATATATAATATATATATATATGTACTATAATATATATTTATATTTTATAATATGCATATTGCAAGGTACTGGAACAGTTTGTGGAAGAAAGTGTGAACAGGAAGAAGAATGAATTATGACACAACAGGGGAAAAAGCATGCTCCAAGGTTCTTGACCCTGCACTGGATGCATTGCAGAGGAAGTGGAGAGGAGGAGAGATGTCATCCATCCTCTGGATGTCAGGAAGCCTTCCAAATAAACTTTGCAAAGGCAGTGGGACTTGATAGCTGTGGTGGTTAATGGCAGCAATTGAATCCTGAGGATCTGAATGCAATGCCATAAAAGGTTCAATGACCTCATACGAATTGTCAAGGTTAGTGAAGGCACCTTCAAGTGCCACAGCCCATGAACTGCACTGCTGAACTCACACACTGCGCTATACCCCCATCACTCAGCTACCACTCAGATCTATCAATCTGGACTCATACCTTATATTCATAGATTCAATTCATCCTCATTTACTCAGCACTACTGAAAGCCTCACACCCACATTTCACAATTTGCATGTGCTTCTAGCTATTCAACAACAACAGCCACATTAAACACTCACTGACACACTTGCCTTTCTCTTAAAGGGCAAGTTGGCATACAACTGGAGGCAGCAGTACCTAACTGGCAGGGGACAGGCACACTTGCATCTTGTTATCTCAAAGGTTGTCATCACTGGAGGTAGCCATCACTGTGGCCATGGCTTGCGGAGTTGTTGAAACCATTGAAAATGACAGTATCTTTATACCTTAAATTTTTTCTCACATCTCACTTCCCTCTCATTCCACAATTCCCTTTGATTTTCAAGATGCAGATGGTGTAAGCATGCACCCCTTACCTTCCACGCCCTCCCCTCAACACAACCCTACCCTCGTGCCTTTCTGCTTTCAGATACCCAAGAACTGCAATGTGGCCAGGAATGGTGGAAGAGCGAGAGGTGGAAGACCAGGAAGACAGTGAAGAAGAAACACTGTCACTTTGTATCAAGCAATGCCAGTCGAAATTAATCAGCAGACAAACTGCAAGTAGTTGATCCCTTTTAACTGATGCTGGTGGAGGAGTCCCACCTGCTGTTGAATGAGTTTTCAGTTGTGCATACTTGAATTGAGGTGACGTTGGCTGGAGCATTAATTTCCAAAATTATACTGCTGGTATCAAATTAGTCTACTTCTGGGGGATGGTCATTGTTTACTATTTTCGTTTGGCAATAGCTCATTAGCCTGAAATGTTAATTCTGTTTCTCGGTCCACAGATGCTGCCTGACATGTTAAATATTTGCAGCTTCCACAGTATTTTGTTTTGGTATCAATGAACTAGTTGTTCTTTTTATAATAATCAACAGCTTCATGATCACTTCCTGATAGTGATTTCCAGATACTTGAAAATAGAATTCAAATTATGAAGAGTCATATTGAACTCAAAAAGTTAACTCTGTTTCTCACTCCACATATTCTGCCAGATCTGCTCAGTTTTTCCAGCATTTTCTATTTTTATTTCAAATTCTCAAACTGCATGCGTGGATTTAAGTTCACAACTTCTGGATTCTTAATCCAGTAACATAACTAACACAGTATCTATAATTTTTTATGCTTACTTCAAGAAAATCTAGGAGAAGAAAAATGCCTCCCATTTCAAGGAAGCTGTCCTCAGCCGTAGAGCATCCAACAATGCAGCACCTGCAATAAATATAAAAGAATTAGATTTCTTCTAACTTATTAAAAATTACTGCTTTCTTTATTCACTGGATGACCAATAAATAGACATACATTTATCCTAGGATTATCTTCACTTTGGAAAAGATATCTTAATTGATCTTAAGTTACAGTGGCTGCATTTCAAAAGTATATCATTGGTTGTGAGGTGCTTTAGTACATCTTGGAGGATGTCGAAGCTATTATGCAAACCCAAGCTCTTACTTTCTTTTCATCACTAATTTCTTTCCTGTCATCCAATTCTGTATTAAAAGTCCCAAAGGCAGTAAAAATGTCAGATCTGAGCAGTTCTGAGGACTAATAATAAGTTGTTGAAGTCAAATCACTTACCATACCTAGTTCTTCAATCACCTTGATTGCTACTTTTAGCTATTATACTCTGCAGCATAATGTGCTATAAAATTCTCTAGGTTGCTTGCACCTTTTATTCTGAAGACAGTAACTCATGCTAGTGTATGGCTTATAGGGAGTAGCAGATTTCAGTGATGCTTTGCTCAAGTTGTAGTCCTTCATATGCAAGCCAGGAGAGCAAGGTGCTTTGATTAAAATACCATTGAGGCCAACTGCTAGTGTTTACCAG
Source organism: Carcharodon carcharias (assembly GCF_017639515.1). Taxonomy (NCBI): domain Eukaryota; kingdom Metazoa; phylum Chordata; class Chondrichthyes; order Lamniformes; family Lamnidae; genus Carcharodon; species Carcharodon carcharias. Next base: position 67,165,923 of record NC_054469.1, on the reverse strand, counting down.
CTACTGCTCCCTTCTCCTTGTTTGCTGATAAAAAACAAAGACATTTAATATTCCCACAAATATTGCATGGCAAAATACTTTTGTACATGTGATATCAGAATGATTATCTATCTCCCACATTTGAACAAATATGAGGGGAACTCCTGGCCAGCCTTCATAAGCTTGAGGTCATCCAAAACTCTGCTCCCTGCGTTCTTATTTGCATCAAGTCCGATCACTCTTGTGCTCACTGACATACACTGGTTCCTGGTTAAGCAATGCCTTGATTTTAAAATTCTCAGCCTTGTTATCATATCTTTCCATAGCTTCGGTCCTCTTTATCCCTATAATCTCCTCCAGAACTCTCAGAGATATCTGCAGTATTGAAATTCTAATCTTTTGAGCATTCCCAATTTGAATCACTCCACTATCATAGCCAACTGCTCTACGTGGCTTGATATCATATTTTACTTTCACTCCTGTGAACTGCCTTAGGATGTTTTATTATGCTAAGGATGCTAAATAAATACCAGTTGTTATGACTGTTAAGTACAGTAAGTCCATACAGTATTTATATTTTATTGTCCTTTGCCACTAATGATGTCATATGCTCAGACTGACCTGTAGGAATGAGGTTACTTGAGAATAGATAGACTTTGGAGTATTGTTCAGTGATGCATTAGGGTTGCTCCTGTGAAATTATCTGGCCACTACTGAGGTTGGGTTTGCTCCCTGTTTAGAAAATAGTGTAATGTCTTCAATCTAACTCGACCCTGCATCTAACATGTTTGAAATCTTGTTAATTCCAATAAGGATGGCACTGCAAAAAGATTAGATGTTTTTAATCCTAGGTGGCCAGTCTGAACAATTGCAAGCTTTTATGGGATAAATTACTTTCCTAATTAATTGCACATACATTCTAACCATCAGCATTTGAGTGCTTATTGATAAAAAAAAGTGTGGGATTTAAACTGCTGTGCTGTCCTTAAGTTACACTTAAATGTCCTTTGTACATGTTTGTACTTAAGTTGACTTTCTTTACACTTCTTTTATTTTAGAAAACATCAACATTTAACATCAAATCAAATTTTCATTTCTACTTGCAATGTGTTAAACAGTTATCTTTATTGAACTGTTAATTATTTATTTACAGTAGTGAAAAGGGGATTTTGCAGTGGCAGGCAATGGCTTGGCTGATTAATTGTATGCCTCAAAATACAGTAAAATTTACAAAATTGCAAAAAAAGTTTTCAAAACTAAAGACTTCAACAAGCAGAAAAAAAATGTCCCAGGCATCCATAGGTAACAAGTCTTCTGCCTTGACCATCTGTCCTTCAGGTTTTTGTGTGCTAATGGCATATTCCCAACAATATAAACAAAGGAATATTAGGCATAGCTACACCTTAAGTTACAACATTGTTCCACTTATGTTATGTTTAATGGCTGTTTTTCAGAACTATATAATCAGGGGCATTTTTGAGTTGTAAGTTTTTTAGGGTCTGTTAGTTTTCTGATTTGCCACAGATAAGTTTTGCTACGCCAATTCACAATTATACCGCACTTTTATTTCCTATTCCTCTTTCAAATAGAGCATTAATCATCACAGAGATAGTTATGTTTTACTAAGCAACATTGACCAAACTGAACAGTATTAGTGATGAAAATTCTAAGAACAAATGCAAGGTATTGCTGAAAATAGACATTTTGTTGAAGCTTTTTGTCTTGCACTCATCAGGATAATCGCAAGAATACAATGCCGGGGGAGCAACAACTTTATACTGTATGACAAGAGAATGCTGATTGGTTGGCAAGTGGACTCTGATTGGTAGAGGCATTGCCCTGAGGAATGAACCAGCGAATGACTATCACTTATTTTGTTTAGCTGAAACAGGCGCAACGTGTGTACATGTTCTTTCTGTCTGCAAATTACGGGGCCCTGTGTATTAATATATGTAACTTACAGTACGTGCAAATTTGCTACACTACGAGTCTGACTGACAATCTTAAATTGGTTGTCAGCTTAATTTTTAGCTCACTGAGAATTATTTGGCAAATGTTGTCCAATTGTGGAATCACATCAAATGCTGGACACTGTGTTTTGAGTTTTGCAAGCATGGGCTGGTTGGGTATGGCCTACTGGTAAAAATTAGGTATAGGGCCAACCTGCTCAACCCTTCCTTGTAAGATAACCCCTTAACCTAGAAATCAGAATCGCAAACCTTCTCTGAACTGCTTCCAATGCAAGTATATCCTTCCTCAAGTAAGGAGACCAAAACTGTACATAGTACTGTAGGTGTGGTCTCACCAACACCCTATACAATTATAGCAAGACTTCCCTACTTCTATACTCCATGCCCCTTGCAATAAAGGCCAACATTCAATTTGCCTTCCTAATTACTTGCTGTATCTGCATGCTAGTTGTTTGAGATTCATGTACGAGGACACCCAGATTTCACTGTACTGCAGCATTCTACAGTCTTCCTCATTTAAACAACATTCTGCTTTTCTATTTTTCCTACCAAAGAGAATAACTTCATGTTTCCTATGTTATGCTCCATCTGCTAAATTTTTGCCCACTCACTTAACCTTTCCGTTTGCAGATTCCTTGCATGTAATGTAATGCATTTGGCAGTGGGCCTGTCCGCTGGTTGGAGAGCAGATGGCAACCTGCTGTGGTCATTCCACTACCCTCTGCCAACTTGACTTATTGTCACTCAGGCACTTACCTGGTTGGAGTCAGGGTCCTCACCATCCTAAGGAGGAATTTCTCACTCCCTAGAGTTGCCGATCAATTGGATGCTGGCAGCTGTCCAGTACCAGCAGCACCAGTGAGACTGGTGGCCACTGCTAGTACTATAGCGGGGCCAGGCAGAGGATCAACAATGGAATCCCAGGGGTAAGACAGGTGGGATGGGTTCGCTGAGACTAGAGAGGGAGGCACCAGTGAGGGGAGGAAGAGGGGTTAGTATTTAGGGCAAATAGGGGTCTTCAGCTATGAGGTGGCCCATCCCTCGGCAGGTATCTCCATTGGTCATGGACTGCCCAAGTAGAAGGGATTCCCCCACTAGGCTGCAAAATGCCCACGAGGTTTACCTGAGGCGGTTGCCCACCTGGCATGGCCCTTGTCCACTGCAGGTTAAAAACTAATAGCAATGGGATGAGGGTCTTGGGCAAATGTAAGTTAATTAAGGAAAGGCAGCACGGTGGATTTGTTAATGGCAAATCATGTTTAAGTAACTCGCTTGAGTTTTTTGATGCAGTAACAGACAAAGTTGATGAGAGTAATGGTGTTGACGTGGTGTACATGGACTTCCAAAAGGCATGTGATAAAGTGTTGCAAAGTTAAGCTCATGGAATAAAAGGGACAGGAGCAACACAGATACAAAATTAGTTGAGTGACAGGAAACAGAGGCCTGGATTTTCTGTGCCCATTGGCATCGGTCTTGTTTGGTGGCATGAGCAGACAATATGGCGCGACTGGTTTCACGATGGTGTGAAATCAGTTTGCATTCGTCCGCTCACTCCGCCGAAGGCCGGAAACGAGGCCTGTCATTGGATGTCGGGAACCTCATTGTAATACATCAGCATGTCACTAGAAGGCCAGCCTGTCGGACCCATTCCCCCCCCACACTGGATTGTCCACCCACTCGGCAGGAAGACACACCGACGTGTTTCACAACAGCATATAAGCGACATGAACCTGGTGGGCTGCACTTCGCTTGGGACTTCAAGGTTTGTTTGCCTACTTTGCTTCAGTCAGTACTCATGGTCATCAGCGCCAGGCTTCACAGGCAGCACTACATCACTTTTAGGGGTGCTCATGGGTAGGTCTCTACCTACCAGATCAGCCATTTGTGGGTGACTTTTTAATACCTACAGGGCAAGGTCTTGCTTGGGGAAGGGGGAGAAGTGGCCTCCAGCAAGAGAACAGGCTGCAGGACGAGAACTATACTGAGGATGGAGGGTATCCCAGGATGTGTGGGGGCACATGTTGATCTGTGCCAGTGGCCTCAAGTTGGTGAGGGCTGAGGAGGCAGTCTCCAGAAGAAATTAGGCCAGATGGACATCTGAGAATATGTGTTTGTTTTTTATTCATTCACGGGATGTGGGCTTCGCTGGTTGGGCCAGCATTTATTGCCCTTGAGAAGGAGGTGGTGAGCTGCCTTCTTGAACCGTTGTAGTCCATGTGGTGTAGGTATACCTACAGTGCTGTTAGGAAGGGAGTTCCAGGATCTGAACCCAGCGACAGTGAAGGAACGGCGATGTATTTCCGAGTCAGTTTGGTGTGTTACTTGGAGGGGAACCTCCAGGTGGTGGCATTCCCATCTATTTGCTGCCCTTGTCCTTCTAGGTGGTAGTGGTCATGGGTTTGGAAGGTTCTGTCTGGGGAGCCTTGGTGAATTCCTGCAGTATATCTTGTAGGTGGTACACACTGCTGCTGTGAGAATGGGTGGTGATGTCCCCTGAGCTGGCAGTGAGTGAGATTTCAGTGAGTGTGTGATGGGCTTGAGTGTGTGAGTTTAGAGTGATGAGATAGTTGCCATACCCTGCACAATGAGATCATTCATCCTCTATCTGCATTGGATGGCCAACATCTTCTGTGCCGCACTGGTACTGACCACCACTGCCATCGCCTGACACGCTGGATTGGTGATGCCGTCCTGCGGCCAGAACGGGGGTAAAGGACATCACGGTGGGCCTCCACAGCGTCCAAATGGCATTTCAGTGACGTGTCATTAAACCTGGGAGCTGCAGTCTTTCTGCCTTTCATGGACATCTTCCCTGTAGTAGTTGTGGGCTGGAAGCACTGAGATGTGTGCATGCGGCCAGACTTTAGATATGGTGTCAGGCATGATGGAGCACTGAGGTAGAGGTGTGGTGGGCGAATGAGAGCCTGCCCACCATGGAAATGGCGTGTTTCCCGGGAATGCATAAGTAATGCCGTGGGTTTGGGATGATACAGTGTGTAAATCTACCATCGTGGCCAGCGGGTAAAATGTAATTTTACCGGCCCACTACCACACAGTGCAAATCTGGGATAATTCCACCCGGAGAGTAGTGGTTATTTTTAATAGACATATTCTGGACTGGAGGAAGGTATATAGTGGAGTTCCCCAGGGGTCAGTGTTAGGACCCCTGCCTTACTATTTTATATATTAATGACTTAGATCTTGGTGTACAGGGCACAATTTCAACATTTATGGATCATACAAAACTTGGAAGTATTGTAAACTGTAAGGAGGATAGTGCAGAACTTCAAAAGGACACAGACAAGTTAGTGAAAAGGGCAGACAAGTGGCAGATGAAATTTTATGCAGAGAAGTATGAAGCGATTCATTTTGGTAGGAAGAATGTGGAAAGACATGTGCATAAATCATTGAATATGACAAGGCATGTTGCGGGACCACTTATTAAAGCATGCAGTATACTAAGCTTTATTTACAGAGACATTGAGAGAAAGAAAGTTATGTTAAATTTGTACAAAACACCGATCCAGCCTCAACTGGAGTACTGCGCCCAGTTTTGTGTGGCACTTTAGAAAGATGTGAAGACATTGGACAGATTGCAGAAAAGATTCATGAGAATGATTGCAAGGTTGAGGAACTTCAGTTACATCGATAAATTGGAGAATTTGGAACTGTTTTCTTTGGAGAAGACAAGACTGAGAGGAAATTTAATCAAGGTATTCAAAATCATGAGGGGTCTGGACAGAGTAAATAGGGAGAAACTGTTCCACTGGTGGAAGGGTCGAGACACAGAGGGCACAAGAAAAGGTAATATGCGAAAGAAGCAATGGCAATATGAGGAAAAACTTTGTCATGCAGTGAGTGGTTAGGATCTGGAATGCACTGCCTGAGACTGTGGTGGAAGCAAGTTCAAATGAGGCATTAAAGAGGGAACTGGATTATTATCTGAAACAGGAGACTGCAGGACCATGCAGTGAAAATTGAGAATTTAGGATGGTTCCCATTGCAGGGCAATTGCCCAATGGAAGTTTGAACGTCATGTGCAGGCATGAGGATTTCTGGAGGTGGGATGGGGGGATCCCACAGGGCATCTTTGGTGTCCCTTCAACTGGAAGTTATGGGCTATTAACTCCGTTTCTCTCCACAGATGCCGACTGACCTACTGAGTTTTTCCAGCATTTTTTGTTTTTATTTTAGATAAGGAAGGTACCAGGTTGCATTCCTGGTCATGTTGGCTTAGCTGATTTCAATTGGGCAGGTAGTGTGGCAGATTGGGAGGTGGTGGCATAGTGGTATTGTCACTATAGTGATATTATCACTGGATGGTATTCCAAAAGACCCAGGATAATGCTCTGGAGACCCAAGTTCAAATCCCACCATGGCAGATGGTGAAATTTGAATTCAATAAAAATCTGGAATTAAAATCTAATGATGACCATGAAATCATTGTCGATGGACGTAAAAACCCATCTGGTTCGCTAATGTGCTTTAGGGAAGGAAACCTGCTGTACTCACCTGGTCTGGCCTACATGTGACTCCAGACCCACAGCAATGTGGTTGATTCTTAAATGCCCTCTAAACAAGGGCATTAGGGATGGGCAATAAATGCTGATCTAGTCAGAGACGCCCATATCCCATGAACAAATAAATAAAAGAAACGAAATTGGCTGCAACATCTCGTGGCGTCAGCTCAACATCTCCCATAGGAAGTGTGTGTTTTGAGGATAGATCTAAGCTCAACTATAGACCCTCTGTTGTAAAACAGCCTTTTGGCCATCGCTGCCTTTGCTACAGGAGCACAACCACAGGACTACATAAAAGTTAATGTCTTCTGGTTAAGAAGATGAAAGAAATGGAGTGAAAAACAGAGGGAAAAGCAGGAAGAAAAAAAGAATAAAAGTGGCCTTAAGTGGGGAAAGATGGTATTATATGTAAAATATTAATTTGATTATTGTTTGAGTCCTAAAATGAGAAAACAAAGTAAAGCAGTTATATATAAAAAGTAATAAGTGAAACTCTCATAGCAGATCGCTGTTAATTTTACAATAGTTTATCCTCCAAAATTGCTTTACCCTTACAACTATGGCCCATAATGTCCGCGCTCCCCAGCGTCAGATTTGGGGGGTACCCCAATGATGCGTTGGGGAATCCCTCTGGCAAGTTCGCAGGTAAGGGTTTGTACGGCAATTGCGCAGAAGTGCACACTTCCCCTGGACAATTGCGCTGTGCTGGGAGCCATCCAAAAATTCAATTTAGATTGCAAACTTTGATGGTTCCGCCGGGGTTATACCAATAGTTACCCAGAAAAAGTTAGAATTAAAACCTTTTCTAACTTCTACATAACTATTGTGAAGACCCAGACCAACCCCACAGGACTCACCCACACCTGTGCCACTGACATCCCCCCCCACCACCTCCCCCCCCACACCCCCTACCCAAACCACGGGGCTCCCCCCTGAACTCTGACAACCCCACTCCCCCCTCCCCACAGATCTCAGCACCTATCCCGATATTGGATTCTCCCCCCGACCTCGGACTCCGACCCCCCCTCCCCCCCTACCCCCACCCCCGGTCCTCAGACTCCAAATCCCCGACCTCAGACCCCCTCCCCCAACTGACCTCGGACCCCGCCCCGATCTCCAGCCCCCTGACCTCCGAACGACCCCCTTGACCAGCGGACCCTCTCCAACCTCTGGACAAACCCATCCCTGTGTCCTCCGGACCACGCCCAGAACCTTCGGCACCCCCCCAATGACACAATGACATTCAGACCCCCCCTCCCCACTGACCTCTGGACCACCCCCACATCTGGACCCCCTAACCTCAGACTCCCCCCCCCGCCTCCCCCCACCCCCAGACCTTGGACCCTTCCTCTCCAGACCTTGAACCCCACCACCTCCCATTCCCCCCCCCGCCACCCCCCCAACTCACTGACTTTGGACCCCCCACAACCCCCGGACATCCCCAACCCCCAGATCCTATCCAATTCCCTTAGACACTTACCTTCCATGGCTTGTCAATTTCCCTGGCCCTTTAAACTTTCCTGCTTTATGGCAGCAAGTGCTGTAAAAAAGGAGGCGCGGCCTCCATGAATACACTGGATCTACACTTCGCTGGGGCCCAAGCAGCTCCGGCGAATGGAAGTGGCAACGCAATTTTCAAGGCCAGGTAACTGTGCATTTATTTCTTCTGATTACTGCGGGCCAGCACTTTCCGACGCTAGTCGGAAGTTACAGCCATACATTTCAATCTCAAGTTACATTGTTGATGCAGGCTTGTTACTCATTGGATAAAACAAACCCCAAGCACTGTACTAATTAGTTCACAAATGTGGAGCTACAGCAGTGTCAGAAGGTTAAACACAAGTAATAATGTAAGATTTCATGACAAATTTACAAATAGCATACAAGCGTAACTTATAAATATCTATTATGTTGCTTTGTTAATGTAGTAAGAAAAAAATTATATAAATTTGTATGGTTCTGCACTGTTCTAAAATGTAAAACAAAATACAGACTGATGGAAGTGATGCTTAAAAGTATTTATTGCTGCAATATAACAATAAACTTACCAGATACAGTCTACTGTGGACAGTAAAAGCCTGTTGTGACCAATGCCGCTGTAGAACTTAGTTGGATCAATCTTTAACAGCTTTATGACAATTTCTACTCCAAAGGCACCAAAGAGTTCCTAATACACAATAAAAGAAAGCACAGTGAGCAGGTAAATGCTCAATGAGGAGATGGTGGCGTAGTGTTAATGTCACTGGACTAGTAATCCAGAACCTTAGGCTAAAGCTCTAGCAACATGGGTTCAAATCATACCATAGCAGCTGGTGGAATTTAAATTCAATTAATAAATGTGGAACTGAAAACTATTTTCAGTAATGAAGACCATGAAACTATCATCAATTGTCGTAAAAGCCTATCTGGTTCACTAACATCCTTTAGGCAAGGAAATCTGCCATTCTTCCCTGGTCTGGCCTGCATATGACTCCAGAGCCACAGCAATGTGTTTGATGCTTAACTGCCCTCTGAAATGATTGAGCAAGCTCAATTCAAGGGCAATTAGAAATGGGCAATAAATGCTGGCCCTGCCAGAAACATACACATCCCATGAAAGAATAAATAACAAGAAAACTTGAAGGAGAAATAATTTCAGTGATATAGGGAAAGAGTGGTGAATGGGACTAACTGAATTGCTCTTTAAAAGAACTGGTGCAGACTCGATGGAGCAAATGGCCTCCTTCTATTCTATAATAGAACTGTTGACTACATCACTTTGCTGTTGATTGAGAGTAGGTTGATGGGGAAGTAATAGGCAGGATTGGATTTATCCTGCTTTTTGTGGACAGGACATAGCTGGGCAATTTTCCATTTTGCCAGATAGATGTCAGTGCTGCACATTACCGAAAACAGCTCGGCTAGTTCTGGAGCACAAGTTTTTAGTGCTAAAGGATGTTGGTTGTGGCAGGATAAGGCACAGGATATACCATCACCCACCAACTGTGCCAGTAGCCTCACACACAGCTCAATGAATGACAATTCTATCAATTATCTGCCACCAATCTCTATCAATCACGGCTTATACCTATCATTCATTGCATCACCTCACCCTCACACACTTAGCACTGCTGCAAGCCTCATACCCACATGTACCAGCTTGCACACACAGCCATCTATTCAACTGTGATAGCCACATCACCAAAACATTTTGCACCATAGTCAATGACACACTTTCCACTCTTTTGCAAGTTGGTGTACAACGAGAGGCAGGAGGTGCTCAGCAGTAGGGTACAGGTAAGGCTGTATGTCCTTACCACCAGGGAGGAGATGGTTCTCACCCATTGGAACACCCATTGCTGCGGCCATGGCCAGGGGTGTGGCTGAAAAAAACAGAACAGGATGGTAACTTCATATCTAATTCTCCTTCTCATATCCCAGTTCACCCTTATGCCACAATCTCTTTTGATTTACAAGCTGCAGACAGCATAAATATGCACCTCTTGCTTCTCACCACCCCTTACCGCAACCCCAACCTTAAAGATATAAGAATTCGGAGCAGGAATAGGCTATATGGCCCTTGCACCTGCTTCATCATTTAATAAGGCAATGGCTGATCCCCAACCTCAACTCCACATTCCTATGTGACCCCCAGGATCCCTTAATTTCCTTACAGTCCAAAAATGTAACAATCTCAGCCCTGAATATACTCAATGACTGAGCATCCAGAGGCCTCTGCAGCTAAATATTCACAATTCTCTAAATGAAGAAATTTCTTCTCATCTCAGTCCTTTGTGCCTTTCTACTTTCAGATACCCAAGAACTCCCCTTTAGTCAGGAAATGGTGGAAGAACAACATGTGGAAGAGCAGCAAGACACTAAGTGATAAAGAAATATTGGCCGGGATTTTCCCAGCGGCTGGGACGAGAAAATTTGGAGAGTGGCCAGTCCCGCCCACGATGATGCCCAAATCTCACCAACTGTCACTCGATATCACACCAGCTCAGATATTGACAATGCACATAATTTACAGAATAACTTAGAGTTGCAGCATGCACATCGTGATGGCGTATTGGTAATGTCACTAGACTGCAATCCAGAGGGCCATGCTAATACCCTGGGGACAGGGATTCAAATTCCACCATGGTAGCTGGCGGAATTTAAATCCAATTTATTAAAAATATCTGGAATTGAATGCTAGTCTCAGCAAATGATTGTTGTAAAAGCCCATCTGGTTCATTAGGGAAGGCAATCTGCTGTCCTTACATGTGGCTCCAGCAAAGTCTGTCCTTCAACAGATTATGGTATCCCACAAGCAGTGTAGCAATGGCACTCTGTGGAGCCATCTCAGGTTTACAGCATTTGCCTTCCCAATCTGCCTCTACCTTTGCTGCTGCATATCAGCCAGCCAACCCAGACGACTGATGCCTATGCTGAAATGGGGTATTCTGAAGCCAGGGCTTCCTAGGGTCCTGAGGTTTTCCTCCAGTGAAAGTCAGCAGCTTTCCACTAACCATGTTTTAGCCACTGGGATAGCACTGAGTAGGAGCACTAGTACAGCAAAGGTACACCAAAGAGAGGCATTGAGGGAATGCACAAAAGTCAGGGATGTTTGTAATGCATGGGTTTATTTATAGATTTGGTTTGGAATGTTTATTTTGGAGTGGCATTTATTTCAGCATTGTAGCCAAGCAGCTGCTATGATAGTCTGTAACAAGGAAGGTAAGGCATGGGACTATTGTTGAATGGAGAATTGTTGTTGACTGGTATCACCATCATATAAGTTGCTCACGAACAGCCCGACCAGAAAGGAGCTGTCTTTATTCCCTGCTCCTTTCCTCTTCTCCCTCAGCTGCTTGCTTTGTAGCTGATGGGAAGGTGCCTTCACAGTGGTGAGGTTGTGCAGCATAGAGCAGACCACCATGATTCCTGATATCTACTGCAGTAGGTCGGTTCAGGCAACAGAAGTGTTTCAGCATGACAATGCACTGCTTTATCACATCCCATGTGGGATGGCTTTCATTGTATGCATAGCTGAAAGCATGGCTTTCATTGTATGCATGCTGCACAAGTGTGTGTGGGTTGCAAACTGAAGTCATTAGGTGGCCAGCAGATGGGCTTTATTGCCACAGTGGGCACACTTTGATTGGCGGTGGTGGCTCAAATACAGATGACACAGCAGACTTCTGCAGAATGAAAGCATCATGACGGCTGCCAGAAAACTGGACATTAAGCTGCATGATTCACTGCATATGGTTGCACATCATCTGGATATTGAGGGAATTGCATTCATTTTGGGTGTGATACATCTCTGAGTTTACATGCAGCACCTGCAAAGTTATGTGAGTGCAGTCAATCGTATCCTGCACCATGGTGAAGTACGTAATCCTCACAAAGCCGTGTGTTCAATCACTTGCCATTTTCTGGCAGGAGAGAATGAAATGTAGTTAGCTCTCTTTAAATAAACAGCATCAGTGACCTTCCTTATGCAACAGTGGACAGCAAACTGTGAGATGTTGCAAATATCTCCAGCTCAAGATTGTGTGATGGAATCTGTGCTTTCAAGTCATTATTTTTTGAGACAGACCCTAACTGCAAACAAAAAATGAAAAGGAAAATAGAGAAAGGAAATTGACCCTCCTAGTTTCTAAGGAAATGGAAACTAAACCTGAGATTTGGAAACCAAAACTTCTGGGCAGACTGAAACTGGTTGAGGCTATATAAGGAGATGTAGAGCCAGCTAAGCATGACAGTAGCATTCAATGAGTCCAGTGGTGCAGTATAGGCAAGCTGAAAAAGACAAAGTCCAGATCCAGAAGCTGAGAATAAGTTGCAGCAGTTGTTTCTGTTACTTGAAGATAACATTGGCAGATCTAAAACAAAAACAGAATTACCTGGAAAAACTCGGCGGAGAAGAAAAGAATTGACGTTTCGAGTCCTCATGACCCTTCGACAGAACTTGAGTTCGAGTCCAGGAAAGAGCTGAAATATAAGCTGGTTCAAGGTGTGTTTGTGGGGGGCGGAGAGATAGAGAGACAGAGAGGTGGGGGGGTGGGGGGGCGGTGTGGTTGTAGGGACAAACAAGCAGTGATAGAAGCAGATCATCAAAAGATGTCAACGACAATAGTATAATAGAACACATAGGTGTTAAAGTTAAAGTTGGTGATATTATCTAAACGAATGTGCTAATTAAGAATGGATGGTAGGGCACTCAAGGTATAGCTCTAGTGGGGTTTTTTTTAATAATGGAAATAGGTGGGAAAAGGAAAATCTTTATAATTTATTGGAAAAAAAAAAGGAAGGGGGAAACAGAAAGGGGGTGGGGATGGGGGAGGGAGCTCACGACCTAAAGTTGTTGAATTCAATATTCAGTCCGGAAGGCTGTAAAGTCCCTAGTCGGAAGATGAGGTGTTGTTCCTCCAGTTTGCCTTGGGCTTCACTGGAACAATGCAGCAAGCCAAGGACAGACATATGCGCAAGAGAGCAGGGTGGAGTGTTAAAATGGCAAGCGACAGGGAGGTTTGGGTCATTCTTGCGGACAGACCGCAGGTGTTCTGCAAAGCGGTTGCCCAGTTTACGTTTGGTCTCTCCAATGTAGAGGAGACCACATTGGGAGCAACGAATGCAGTAGACTAAGTTGGGGGAAATGCAAGTGAAATGCTGTTTCACTTGAAAGGAGTGTTTGGGTCCTTGGACGGTGAGGAGAGAGGAAGTGAAGGGGCAGGTGTTGCATCTTTTGCGTGGGCATGGGGTTGTGCCATAGGAGGGGGTTGAGGAGTAGGGGGTGATGGAGGAGTGGACCAGGGTGTCCCGGAAGGAGCGATCCCTACGGAATGCCGATAAGGGGGGTGAAGGGAAGATGTGTTTGGTGGTGGCATCATGCTGGAGTTGGCGGAAATGGCGGAGGATAATCCTTTGAATGCGGAGGTTGGTGGGGTGATAAGTGAGGACAAGGAGGACCCTATCATGTTCCTGGGAGGGAGGAGAAGGCGTGAGGGCGGATGCGTGGGAGATGGGCCGGACACGGTTGAGGGCCCTGTCAACGACCGTGGGTGGAAAACCTCGGTTAAGGAAGAAGGAGGACATGTCAGAGGAACTGTTTTTGAATGTAGCATCATCGGAACAGATGCGACGGAGGCAAAGGAACTGAGAGAATGGGATGGAGTCCTTACAGGAAGCGGGGTGTGAGGAGCTGTAGTCGAGATAGCTGTGGGAGTCGGTGGGTTTGTAATGGATATTGGTGGACAGTCTATCACCAGAGATTGAGACAGAGAGGTCAAGGAAGGGAAGGGAAGTGTCAGAGATGGACCACGTGAAAATGATGGAGGGGTGGAGATTGGAAGCAAAATTAATAAATTTTTCCAAGTCCTGACGAGAGCATGAAGCGGCACCGAAGTAATCATCGATGTACCGGAGAAAGAGTTGTGGAAGGGGGCCGGAGTAGGACTGCAACAAGGAATGTTCCACATACCCCATAAAGAGACAGGCATAGCTGGGGCCCATGCGGGTACCCATAGCCACACCTTTTATTTGGAGGAAGTGAGAGGAGTTGAAGGAGAAATTGTTCAGCGTGAGAACAAGTTCAGCCAGACGGAGGAGAGTAGTGGTGGATGGGGATTGTTCGGGCCTCTGTTCGAGGAAGAAACTAAGGGCCCTCAGACCATCCCGGTGGGGGATGGAGGTGTAGAGGGATTGGACGTCCATGGTGAAGAGGAAGCGGTAGGGGCCAGGGAACTGGAAATTGTTGATGTGATGTAAGGTGTCAGAGGAATCACGGATGTAGGTGGGAAGGGACTGGACAAGGGGAGAGAGAAGGGAGTCAAGATAACGAGAAATGAATTCTGTGGGGCAGGAGCAAGCTGAGACGATCGGTCTACCGGGGCAGTTCTGTTTGTGGATTTTGGGTACGAGATAGAAGCGGGCCGTCCAAGGTTGGGCGACTGTCAGGTTGGAAGCTGTGGGAGGGAGATCCCCAGAGGAGATGAGGTCAGTGACAGTCCTGGAAACAGTGGCTTGATGTTCAGTGGTGGGGTCATGGTCCAGGGAGAGGTAGGAGGATGTGTCTGCGAGTTGACGCTCAGCCTCCGCGAGGTAGAGGTCAGTGCACCAGACAACAACAGCACCACCCTTGTCAGCGGGTTTGATGACAATGTCAGGGTTGGACCTGAGAGAATGGGGTGCAGTAAGTTCAGAGAGAGACAGGTTAGAATGGGTGAGAGGAGCAGAGAAATTGAGACGACTAATGTCGCGCCGACAGTTCTCAATGAAAAGATCGAGAGAAGGTAAGAATCCAGAGGGAGGGGTCCAGGTGGAGGGAGAATATTGAAGATGGGTAAAAGGATCCGTTGAACTGGGAGAGGACTCCTGCCCAAAGAAGTGAGCCCGGAGACGAAGACGGCGGAAGAAGAGTTCAGTATCATGCCGAGCCCAAAATTCATTGAGGTGAGGGCGTAAGGGTATGAAACTAAGTCCTTTGCTGAGCACTGAACGTTCAGCATCGGAGAGGGGAAGGTCAGGGGGTACAGTGAATACACGGCTGGGGTTGGGACTGGAAGAAAGGGTGGGGACGGAGGGACAGGCAGGGGTGGAGGGTCCTAGATGGGTGTTGGTGTCGATGAGTTGTTGGAGCTTGCGTTCCTTAGCACTTGAGAGAAAGAGAAAAAGTTTCTTGTTGAGGCGTCGGATGAGCCGAAGGATAAAATGAAACTGGGGGCACGCGCAGCTTTGAAAAAGGGTACGGCGGTGCTGCTGGAGGGAGAGGTCGAGTGTGTTCATATGGCGGCGCATGGCACTGAGAGTGGATTTCAGAATGTGACGGGAACAGCAGTCCGAGAAACGTTTTATGTCCCGGAGATACCTGTAATCCTGGGTGGGTTCGAAACATGAGGGGTGGAATTTCAGTTGAAATCCATGTGGGGTAAGTCGGAGACGGAGACAGTCACTGAGAAAGGAGATATGGCTGTGAAAGCGGGTTTTAGTAAACACCTTGTCAAACACTAGGAGGGAAATGGAAAGCAATGAAGGTAAAGAAGGCAACAGAGAGATACGGAAATCTTGTCGCAGAGAGGAACAGAACTTCTTCAAGGAGGTAGGCGTTTATTGAAGAGCAGTGGCAGTCAATTAAACACAGAGATAAAAACAAAAAAAACTGCGAATGCTGGAAATCCAAAACAAAAACGGAATTACCTGGAAAAACTCAGCAGGTCTGGCAGCATCGGCGGAGAAGAAAAGAATTGACGTTTCGAGTCCTCATGACCCTTCGACAGAACTTGAGTTCGAGTCCAGGAAAGAGCTGAAATATAAGCTGGTTTAAGGTGTGTGTGTGGGGGGCAGAGAGATAGAGAGACAGAGAGGTGGGGGGGGGTGTGTGGTTGTAGGGACAAACAAGCAGTGATAGAAGCAGATCATCAAAAGATGTCAACGACAATAGTACAATAGAACACATAGGTGTTAAAGTTAAAGTTGGTGATATTATCTAAACGAATGTGCTAATTAAGAATGGATGGTAGGGCACTCAAGGTATAGCTCTAGTGGGGTTTTTTTTAATAATGGAAATAGGTGGGAAAAGGAAAATCTTTATAATTTATTGGAAAAAAAAAAGGAAGGGGGAAACAGAAAGGGGGTGGGGATGGGGGAGGGAGCTCACGACCTAAAGTTGTTGAATTCAATATTCAGTCCGGAAGGCTGTAAAGTCCCTAGTCGGAAGATGAGGTGTTGTTCCTCCAGTTTGCCTTGGGCTTCACTGGAACAATGCAGCAAGCCAAGGACAGACATATGCGCAAGAGAGCAGGGTGGAGTGTTAAAATGGCAAGCGACAGGGAGGTTTGGGTCATTCTTGCGGTCAGACCGCAGGTGTTCTGCAAAGCGGTCGCCCAGTTTACGTTTGGTCTCTCCAATGTAGAGGAGACCACATTGGGAGCAACGAATGCAGTAGACTAAGTTGGGGGAAATGCAAGTGAAATGTTGCTTCACTTGAAAGGAGTGTTTGGGTCCTTGGATGGTGAGGAGAGAGGAAGTGAAGGGGCAGGTGTTGCATCTTTTGCGTGGGCATGGGGTTGTGCCATAGGAGGGGGTTGAGGAGTAGGGGGTGATGGAGGAGTGGACCAGGGTGTCCCGGAGGGAGCGATCCCTACGGAATGCCGATAAGGGGGGTGAAGGGAAGATGTGTTTGGTGGTGGCATCATGCTGGAGTTGGCGGAAATGGCGGAGGATGATCCTTTGAATGCGGAGGCTGGTGGGGTGATAAGTGAGGACAAGGGGGACCCTATCATGTTTCTGGGAGGGAGGAGAAGGCATGAGGGCGGATGCGTGGGAGATGGGCCGGACACGGTTGAGGGCCCTGTCAACGACCGTGGGTGGAAAACCTCGGTTAAGGAAGAAGGAGGACATGTCAGAGGAACTGTTTTTGAATGTAGCATCATCGGAACAGATGCGACGGAGGCAAAGGAACTGAGAGAATGGGATGGAGTCCTTACAGGAAGCGGGGTGTGAGGAACTGTAGTCGAGATAGCTGTGGGAGTCGGTGGGTTTGTAATGGATATTGGTGGACAGTCTATCACCAGAGATTGAGACAGAGAGTTCAAGGAAGGGAAGGGAAGTGTCAGAGATGGACCACGTGAAAATGATGGAGGGGTGGAGATTGGAAGCAAAATTAATAAATTTTTCCAAGTCCTGACGAGAGCATGAAGCGGCACCGAAGTAATCATCGATGTACCGGAGAAAGAGTTGTGGAAGGGGGCCGGAGTAGGACTGCAACAAGGAATGTTCCACATACCCCATAAAGAGACAGGCATAGCTGGGGCCCATGCGGGTACCCATAGCCACACCTTTTATTTGGAGGAAGTGAGAGGAGTTGAAGGAGAAATTGTTCAGCGTGAGAACAAGTTCAGCCAGACGGAGGAGAGTAGTGGTGGATGGGGATTGTTCGGGCTTCTGTTCGAGGAAGAAGCTAAGGGCCCTCAGACCATCCTGGTGGGGGATGGAGGTGTAGAGGGATTGGACGTCCATGGTGAAGAGGAAGCGGTAGGGGCCAGGGAACTGGAAATTGTTGATGTGACGTAAGGTGTCAGAGGAATCACGGATGTAGGTGGGAAGGGACTGGACAAGGGGAGAGAGAAGGGAGTCAAGATAACGAGAAATGAGTTCTGTGGGGCAGGAGCAAGCTGAGACGATCGGTCTACCGGGGCAGTTCTGTTTGTGGATTTTGGGTAGGAGATAGAAGCGGGCCGTCCAAGGTTGGGCGACTATCAGGTTGGAAGCTGTGGGAGGGAGATCCCCAGAGGAGATGAGGTCAGTGACAGTCCTGGAAACAGTGGCTTGATGTTCAGTGGTGGGGTCATGGTCCAGGGAGAGGTAGGAGGAAGTGTCTGCGAGTTGACGCTCAGCCTCCGCGAGGTAGAGGTCAGTGCGCCAGACAACAACAGCACCACCCTTGTCAGCGGGTTTGATGACAATGTCAGGGTTGGACCTGAGAGAATGGAGTGCAGTAAATTCAGAGAGAGCCAGGTTAGAATGGGTGAGAGGAGCAGAGAAATTGAGACGACTAATGTCGCGCCGACAGTTCTCAATGAAAAGATCGAGAGAAGGTAAGAATCCAGAGGGAAGGTAAGAATCTCAGATCTAGACTGAGTTGAGGAGTTCTGCAGATGTGTGCCATTTGTGGTGAAGACCATGCCTGAGGAAGTCGGGCTGGTTGTGCGCTGCTCTTGGCTGGGGCTCAGGCTAAGATTCTAAGATAGAATGAGAGGAGTTGAAATTCTTCGTTAGGAAGACAGAGTTTTGAAGGATTTTTTGACTGAGATTGATGATATATATGCTGTGTGGACAGCTGAGCTAATTTGTAAGATCTACCTTAGTTGTATCTGTTATTTGATGTATAATTTTTAGGTTATAATCGACAGTAATTTACCTGATAATTCATGTTTAACATATGTTGATTCCAGATGTTAGCATATAGGAGGTTATTTAAGATAATACTTAATGTTTGCTTTGACTCATGTATAGTAAGAGTTCTTCCCTTTTAAAACGCGGAATCATGTGGCTTCATTCTTTTAGTAAATATCTGGGATTTCAGACAAAAAATAGCTACTAGTCTCTGCTGAGATTGTAACAGCTGGAAGGACCTCAACACATAAAAGTTCATGGCCATGGTCACCTTTACAGCCACTGATGATGTGATCCTTGAAGACATGCACTACAGCCATGTTTTATACCTTTCTTTAGAGAATTCTTTATTTTGATAGGCAAAGCGGCAGGAGTATATACTAGGAAAGCAAATCAGACACTTTTTAAAGTCAAAGTAGAGAACTCATATCTCACGCAAAGATACGTATATGTCTCAGGCTACGGTGCACACATGCACGAACTGAGTATGCCAGTTTATCCAACCAGTCACAGCTGAGCTACATTGTTCAATATTTACTCACCTTTCTATGAATATCATGTTCACAGATGCTGGACAAGATGATGAGGATGTCAGTTTGCATATCCAAATTAATTTTGGTTTCTTCTTCCAAGCTGTTTGTCATGCCTTTCAAAACATCTATTAAACATTTAAGAAAAATCATATCACTCAGATAATAAAAAATACATAAAAGGCCTTTTAAAAAAACCCATGCACACTGGGGAATCCTGTTTCTTATTTGAGCAAAAATCTTTTATTTTCCCTGCCCAATCAACCATGTGATACACCTAATCTAAACAGGACAGTGACCTGCTCCTTTAACTCTTTAACTCAACCTATTTCACCCTCAATCATAGAACGGTTATGGCACAGAAGGAGGCCACTCAGCTTGTCGCATCCATGCCAGCTGTCTGGAAGAGCAACTCACCTTTGTCCCATTTACCAGCTCCTTTCCTTGCAGCCCTGCAAATTTTTTCATTTCAGATAATTATCCAATTCTCTTTTGGAGGCCACAATTGAATCTCCCTCCACCACACTTGAAGACAGAGCATTCCAGATCTTAACCATGTTTTTCTTCATGTCACTGTTGCTTCTTTTGCCAGTCAACTTAAATCAGTGTCCCCTGGTTCTTGACCGTTCCAACAATGGGAATAGTTTCTTCTTATCCATCAGAACCCTCATGATTTTGAAAACCTCTTAATCTTCTCGTCTCCATGGAGGATAGCCCCAGCTTCTCCAATCTATCCATGTATCTGAATCCTTGCTGGTGAAGCCATTAAGAGCCCCCAGTGTTGGTTAAGCCATTAACGTCAGTCCATGATGACTTTCCCTCCAATTATCTCTCCTTGTTGGTAAGTGAACAAACTCTGTTTGGCGGTTGTGAATTCAACCACCCAACCTCACAACCAAACTGCTCCAGCTTTCCATTTCTCTCTCCTCTTTTAAGACCTTTTTTAAAACCCATCCCTTTGTCCAAGTTTTGAGTTCCCCCTCTCTTCTGTATGATGTCCATTTTATTTGCATTGGGTACAGTGCCTTGGGATATTCTTCTGCTAAAGATGCCACATAAATGCAAGCTGCATTTTTAAACCTTTGATCCCGTCTGTTTCTTCCTTGATTCCTCAGTCCCGATTAATCTGGGTAGGAAGGCCTCATCCCACTGCTGCTGGGATTCATCCAGTGGCAGGCGGGGGACCCTCTATGCAGGAAGTTTGAAAAACATACCCTCAGGATTGCTTGTGGGCTTCCAGGGCAGGGCCCTCATTCAAAGACACTCAGTGTCTGATCGAAGGACCTGGCATTGGGAAGGAGGGGCCCGCCTTCCCACGCTGCTGACCCCTCTCCCTCATGACCCCCAACCCACAACCTCCATCCCATCATCACTCAGCTGTGGCCTGGATCCCTCACTGGTCCTGGGCCTCTCCAGCTGCAGTGCCAGCAGCAGCCACTGCCCCACAGTGGCACTACTTGCAATAATAATTGCTGGCCTCCGATTGACCAGTAGCTCTCTGCCCCTGGAGTCCTTGATCCCTGAAAGGCACTTAATACAGGTGATGTAGGGTTCTCATTGGCTCTCTGGCCAGAGGGCAAGATCCCCATCACCTCCATTAAATACCGCACTTTTAGACACTTTTCCTTATCTAGGTGGTTGGAAAATAAATGTTCTTCCATATAGACTTTAACAAAACAATGACAAAAACTAGTATCTGTTAAATGAACGTACTTTGAGTCAGTACGTGCAAATAGTTATGCAGTTTAATAGACATTTTCTAATATCAAACCAGCTAGAAGGAGAAAATCAGCTAGAGGAGAATGATATGGTTAAGAAAGAAGAAGCAGAGGGTAATAGAAATTACTGGACAAAGAAAGGAAGGTCTCTAACCATGAGAAAATTTAAATAATAGTGTCAAAGAATCTTTATAGCACAGAAGGAAGCTATTTAGCCCATCAAGTCCATACCAGCAATTTGCAGAGTGATCAGTCAATCCCATTCCCCGCTCTATTCCAGCAGCTCTGCAAGTTTATTTTCCTCAAGTGCCAATCCAATTTATTTTGAAATTATTGATTATCTCTGCCTCCAGCACACTTATTGACAGATTTCCAATTTGCTACCACTAGCTGCATAAAAATGTTCTTCCTCACATCCTCGCGTATCACTTGCCTAAAATCTTAAATCTGTATCACCTAGTCCTTGTACCATCAGCTAATGGGAAGAACTTTTCTTTGCAAATCTATCATAATCTTGAACACCTCTATCAAATCTCCCCTCAATCTCCTTTGCTCCACGGCGAACAACACCAACTTCTCTAATGTAGCTGTCACCAGAATCCTCACATCTTTCCTAAAGTGTGGTGACCAGAACTGGATCCAATACTCTAATAGTGGGTTTAGCCAGAGCTTTATCAAGGTGCAGCATTACTTCCCTTTTGTATTCAATATTGCTATAGAGGAAGGCCAAGATCGCATCTGCTTTTCTAACTACTCTGTCAGTATGTCCTGCCACCTGTGTGTGAGGCACTTCACTAGCTATGATTCAACTATTATTCAGTCATGTGAAAGGAAATCCGCTCAACGACACTAGTGTCACACTTAGTTGAAAAGGTTAAAAACAAGCCAATATATAGTCAATAGAATGAATCTTTTAAAAATTATTTCATGGGATGTGGGCATTGCTAATGAAGCCAGCATTTAACTCATACAAAGTTTACATAAGTTAACTGGCACTTCAAGAGAATATGACGTAGCTTCTGATCCAGATGAAGTGTCCCAAGTGAAATGAGGTATAAAAACATTATTACTTGTGGCTTATAAAAGATTGCACAGTGTCCAGTACCATTCATGATTGCTCAGATACAGAAGCAGTTTTTGCCCGCATGCACCAAGTCCTGGAGAACATTCAGACTTGGGCTGATAAGTGGCAAAAAACATTCACACCTCACAAATGCCAGGCAAAGACCAATAACAGAGAATCTAACCAATCCCTCCTTGACATTCAATGGTATTACCATCACTGAATCCCTCACCAACAATATCCTGGGGGTGACCATTGATCGAAACTAAATTGGACCAGCCATATAAATAATGTGTCAACAAGAACAGGTCAGAGGCTGTGAGTTCTGCTGGGTGAAAAACCATCCTAACAGCACTGTAGGTGTACCTCACCAGATGGAGTGCGGCAGTTCAACAAGGTGGCTAACCATCACCTTCTCAAAGGGTTGACGTTTCGAGTCCTCATGACCCTTCGACAGAACTTGTTCTGTCGAAGGGTCATGAGGACTCGAAACGTCAACTCTTTTCTTCTCCGCCGATGCTGCCAGACCTGCTGAGTTTTTCCAGGTAATTCTGTTTTTGTTTTGGATTTCCAGCATCCGCAGTTTTTTTGTTTTTACCTTCTCAAAGGCCTTGCCAGCAACTCTCACATGAGGGAGAAATTAAAAAAAAACTGTCACTACATTAAGATTTAACAATGACTGTAATGCTTAAGTTCAGGTGGACTTTCTAACTACTAAAGGCAGATGGGGGGGAGCTGGGCGGGAGTAGGCGCGCAGCCGATCGCCGCCCGCAATCGGCTGGGTGGCGCCATTTCGCATGTGTGCGAAAGAGCACAGAAATCTCCCTGAGGCAGCTCCGTGCCTCAGGGATATTATTAAAATTTTTAAAAATCAAACTAAAGAAAAAAAAAATTTAAGACATGTCCCCTCATGTGACAATGTCACATAAGCTGGGACATGTCAACAAATTTTAATAAAAAATTTATTTAATGCAGAAACCCTTCATGAAACCTCATCCCGCCCGTGGATGAGGTTGCATAATAAATGTGAAGGCCGCCTGGGCTCTTCGCCTGCCCGCCAACCTTAAGGTTGGACGGGCAGCTCAGTTAATAACTTTAATTAGTGTTTAAATGGCCTTAATAGGCCTTTGACAGTTTGGCGGGTGTGCAGCCGACTCCGCTGTGCGCCCGCTGAACTGAAGGTCAGGATGATGCGTCCCCACTCGCGACCCGAAGATTCTGGCCCATGTTACGTGTGTTGTGAATTCCTTGAATCAATTGACATGACATCTGGTACCCTGAACAACAGTACTTTTTCTTATATAATTGGGCTAATCTGACTATCCTTCTTTTTCTCCTTCCTTAGCCAATATGTCAACTTTATTTCATAGCTAATTCCTATGTTCCTACACTTTCCTTGCCTATATTACCAGCTGGCTTTATGTTATTCCAATCTCTGCATACTCTTTCAGTATCACCTATCGGCTCTCATTTCTCTAAAGAGGCTCTTTATGTCCCCCTCCAGCTATGCTTAATTGTCTGTACTACTGAATTCAACGCCAGACATGTGTTATCTATGAACCTTTCATGTGTGCTTGTGAGCACAGGAACTTTACTCTATAAAAATTCCTTATCAAATAAACATACTCAGCCACTTGAGGGAATACATTTAATGATTTGGTACTGAGTCATGCAGACCAGAAAGATCTTATATAATTTTTTGTTTGTGCTGTGTTAGCTAAATACAGCCAGAGTGCTTGTAGAGATCTGATCTCAGTGAATCAAGAAATGGAAAAGTCAACCAGGATTTCAATTCCTGATCACTGTCTATATCCCTTTCCTACAAAGTATGCATGTTATAGACACTTCAAGTGTGATGCTGCCAAAGCCAAACTGCTAACTTACATTTATCATTTAGGTTCACTTCAGATTGGACATTTGAATGAGACATCTGAGGGCTGCGAGCAGCTTCAGAGCCATTCTCTAATTTAATTTCATGAGAACAGTGGAGAAAAGGGAAGAGAGAAAATATATTTATATGGCCCCTTTGAAAGCATCTCATAGCATCATTATTTTGTAGGCAAGTGTAGCAGCCAACTTATACACAATAATGTATCACACAGCGAATTAGGTAAATAGCAGGTTAATATGTTTTGCAGATATTAGTTGAATGTTAAACATTGGACAAGATGCTTCTAAATTCTCTCCCACTTATTGTTTGTAACTGTTGTTGTGACCGAGCAGTTAGTAAAGGTGAGTTATTTTTTTTAAAAATCCCAGAGGGAAACTTTAAACAACTGCCATAACCTATAATTTTAAGTGTTATGTTTGAGATGCAACTATAAATTGAGGAATCATACCAACAGTTCTCAAGAGGTTTTATAGTAAGCTAAATGAAACATCTGATTAATTTACACAAATTAAATATAGACACATGGCTACAAATTACTACAATCATAACTTTTAACAAATTCCCAAACTAATTTCCATTAAGGCAACAGCAACCCATAGACTTAACCAGACACCAGGCAGAGCATTTTCACCTTATGAATTCAAAATGAGGTTCTTTTCACTTTAGTTCTTATGGAGACAGTTGGAGGCTTACAGCTGCTTTTGACCTTACATTGCCTCTGCTCTACACACACAAAACTGCTGAAGTTATACCTAGCATAGCTCATTGAATGTAAATTCTCATTGTATCACCAGCCTCTTCTAACAATAAAAACCCCTTTCATAGTACCAATTTTATTAGCAATATAAACATATTGCTTGGTCTCTGTTCGCTAGGTGCCAGAATTCACCCCACTTCTTGAATGCTCTATTCAAAAAAAATGCAAATACACTCTACCTCTCTGTTTACATCTCAAAACTAGTACACATCAAAGTACCCAGACTAGTTGGCTTTAATCCAATTAAGACACACCCACAGACTAAACCTCTATTTTAAAAGAAAAATGTTTTCCAGTAATATTATATACATTATTAGCTTCATGAAACTGTATGTTAAACTCCTTATTAGGGTAGGATTGTGATTGCAAATATACCTTACCTAGAAGTTGAGGAATTACTCCTTGGTCATATAGGTTTTGGTTTATCAATTCTTCACCAAGGGATGCCATAGATCTCAGAAGTCTTAGACAGTAGTGCTTTTGAGCTTTCTTACTGCCACGGCCACCAGCAGCATGGAATGAATTGCCTTTGCCAAAGTATGGATCTGGGAGGGAACAAATTAAAATTGTGTGATTGATACACAGATCTATTATTCTAAATAACTAACTCAGATTATTGGAAGTACAAATTTATGAAAAGGAAAAATTGGAAGCCGTTCATGCCATATCTCATCAAAAAACATGTTGCATAAATAGAATAGGCACTAATTTTATACTGCATTCACACTCAAAATTGGTCCATTTAAATGGGTTAAATCATTGTTCAATACTTCTTTGTTCTCTTATCGCTGAAGCATACAGATGAATCAAAACTCATATTTTATTATTTTCTCTTTAAGTGGAGACAATTTTAAATTTATTGGAATTTAAAGGCATTTACCTTGATTTACACACCAGTCCAACAGAAGCAGCAAACGGGTATTCCCTTGACAGTTCATGTAATCATCCACCATGACTGGAGCCACTGAGATCAAAGTAGCTAAGGCATGAAGCTGAAGCTCTTCAAACTGGGCAGGAGACCAATACCGAACTCCAGGATTCTCATTTGGTTTAACATAATGAAATAGTGCCAATAGTGCTCCCCCTTCACTGAGTAGCTACAGGGCAAAAGCATACATAAAAAGACAAATTTGAAAGTTTAGATCATTTTCACTATAAATCACCCTCCTAAGTGGTTAATCTGTAAAGATTTTATGAAGCAATAGCTACCTATTGTGTGAAAAGTAAAGCTCCTGAATTACCAAATTAACAAGAACAAATAGTTGCTTTAATGCTACTCAGGCATGCAGACTTATGACAGCACACATAACAGTGCAGAAAAAAATAGTGGATGCTGATTAGGAAGGGGAGGAAGCTAATAAAAATGTTGAGGGTGCCAATGACACTGTATTGGGGGAGGGTTTTTTCAGAGGTTTTGTAAGGTGGGTGGATTGAGATGCGGAGTTTCTTATAACAGAGACATTTATTGTGGAGGACAGGTAGAACAAGGAGGAACACAGTGCCAGAGCAACGTGGGGTGCTTGAATAAAAGAAAAGCTATAGACCATCTGGTCCCTCAAGCTTGCTCTGCCATTCAACATGAATATGGTTGACCATTGGCCTTGGCTCTACTTTCCCACCCACTCTGCATATCCTTTGATTTCCTGGGAGGCCAAAAAGCTCAGCCTCTAATATATTCAACAATGGAACATCTACAACCCTCTTCCAACTAAAATGATTCACAACCCTTTGAGTGAAGGAATTTCTCCTAATCTCAGTCCTAAATGATTAACCCCTTATTCTGAGACTGTGCCTTCATGTTGCAGATTCCCTAGACAGGGGAAACCACTTCTCAAGTGTCTACCTTTTCAAGCCCCTTCAGAATCTTGGCCAGGGTTTTTCGGATGGCCAAGTTTCCTATGCCACCATCGGAGAACACATCCCCGTTGCCACTGCCTGCCCTGCAGCCATTTCACGCCCCAGTAAGTGTTAATTGGCTGCAGGCGGGACTTCCACTCCTCACATGGGCGGAAGTCCTGCCTTAGAGAGCTGCTGGCCATTCCAGTCCTTGCAGTGACAGCGCTGCAGTGGACAGAAGAAGTGTAGGAGAACATTGGAGTCCAAGTCTGGGCACTGGAGGGCCAGGTAAGTTCAAGGGATCCCAGGGCAGGGAGAGCTGGGCGGGGGTGCAGGGGGCGATCAGGGGAGAGGTTTGGTGGGGGTTGGGGGGGAGGTTCGGAGGCCACCAGACCTTGGGGAGTGGAACCGCCTGATAATAATTGGCCACTTAAGGGCCTCAAATGGGGCTAGGGCGGGCAGGCTGTCCAAGGCCTCTCCCACCCCAGCGTAACATCGCTGAAAGGTTGAGGTGGGCTGGATCCCAGCAGGAACCCCATTTCTCCTACTTCATGCTCACCCACCCCGCTTAAATACCTGCTGGCAGGGAAGCATGAAATTCAGGCCCTTGTATTTTTCAATGAGATCACCTCTCATTTTTCTAAACTCCAGAGAGCACAGTTTCAAAATAAGGGGTTAATCATTTAGGGCTGAGATGAGGAAAAATTCCTTCACTCAAAGGGTTGTGAATCATTGGAATTGGAAGAGGGTTGTGGATGCTCCATTGTTGAATATATTAGAGGCTGAGCTTTTTGGCCTCTGAGGGAATCAAAGGATATGCAGAGTGGGTGGGAAAGTAGAGTCAAGGCCAATGATCAACCAATTTACTCAATCTCTCATCATAGGACAATCCTTTCATCCCAGGAATGAATTCAATGAGCCATCGCTGCACCTCCTCAAATGCAAGTATATCCTTTCTTAAATATGGAGACCAAAACTGCACACAGTACTCCAGGTTCCCTGAGGATGTAACAAGCAGGGCGGATAAATGGGAACTACTAGGTGTAGGCCTGAATTTGACGATTGGCATGTGCGCCAAGAGGGCAGGCCCAGAAGCAAACGTATAATCTGCTGCTGGGTGAGATTGCGTTTCCAACGCGATTTCATGCTGGGTGGCCAATTAAAGGCCGCCCAGCGTGAAACATGTCTGCTCAATGGTCAGGAGGGCCGGGCGGGGGCGGGAGCCTTTTGGATGTGGGGTGTCCCAATCGGCTGTCCACAGTTGCGTGAACCTGATGACTGATGCTCTATTCAGGCGGGTCATGACATTTATTAATTACTGGACTGATGAGGCCATCCAGGCTGAGTGAGCCAGAGGCTTAGCTGCAACTGGTGGGTTTCCCCGCATCCAGGGTGCCATCGACTGCACACGTGGTCATCAAAGCACAAGAGGGTGAGCCGGGTGCCTTCATGAGCAGGAAGGGATTCCACTCCATGAACCACCAGATAATTTGTGACCACAAGGCACAGATTCTGCAAGTCTGTACAAGGTACCCTGGCAGCTCCCATAACACAGACATCCTCCAACACTTACAGGTGCCAAGGCTGTTCATGGCTCCAACTCAACTGAATGGATGGCTGCTGGGTGACAAGGGCTATCTATTGAAAAGGTGGCTTATGTTGCCTCTCTGGCACCCAAGAACAGATGCAGAGCAGAGGTATAATAGGAGTCATGCCTCCACAAGGGTGGTGATAGAGAGGACCATTGGTCTGTTGAAGATAAGATTCAGATGCCTGGACCGTTCAGGGGAAGCACTACAATACCCTGCAGAGCGTGTGTCGCTGATAGTTGTTGCACGCTGCACTCTCCACAATCTGGCTCTGGCATGGGGGGAACCTTCTGGTGGAAGAGGATCTTGAGGCAGCTTCAGAGGCCACAGATGATGACTCCAGTGCTGGATCAGAGGAGGAGCCTGGGGAGTAAAACGGTGAGGACGTGGATGCAGACATCTGGAACCTTCAGGGAGACAGGGACACCAAGGAGGTCTTGATTCAACACTCCTTCAGCCAAGGCACTGCTTTCAACTCATGCCAGGGGTGCCACTTCCTTACCAGACGTTTGAAATGACCCATTCCATTGAACCCAAAGTCCACTCAGTACCAGTGCAATAATGTTTAGAACCCCATATGTCCAGCATGAGATTCTGGTATGCCCTGCACCTACAAACAAGTGAAGAATACTCAGGCCATTAACACAAAAGCAAAACTGATATAATGTTGGCACTCACAGAAAATGAACATAACAATATAAGGTGTTAATGGTCACACCAGTAAACAAATTAACACAACATGGCAGAACAGAAGATCAACTGTGAAAAGTCCCTCTTGTGCTCACGGTGCCTTAAACCTACGCTTGCTAGTGCTGCATCTTGATGACCACCACCATCTCCCCCAACTCTCTCTGGCAGTGACATTGGAAACTGCCTGTTGACTGTGCTGTACTGTTGGCCTTGATGACCTTCGCAGTTGTCCCCTGGCCAGTGGAGTCTGTGCAGGCCCCACCTGGGAGGGAGCGTCCACTGCCTCGGCTGGGTGCTCCTCAACCATCATGGCCTCATCAGGTGCCACAGTCACTGGCAGAGGGGCAGAGGAGCTGCTATCATCATCTAGAGTGCCCAGAGAGGAGCCCACAGAGATGACAAGCAGTTTGTGTGTCAATGTGATGTCAGTTTGGACCTCCTTGCTCACGACTGATGGACGGGCACCTGGCAGAGATACTAGGTGCCTCAACCATCTCTCACACTGGCAGTGACCTCCTGAGGTTATTGCCTGCGTGAAGGCTTTCAGGTCCAAGCGCAACCCCAGGAACCCTAAGTCTGCTCCTGAAGCTACCTCTCCATGAGTGTCACCACTTTCTCAATGGAGAAAGCAGTGCACTCGGTACTGAGCAATGCAGTACCGGGTCAATGCAGTACTCATGCTCCGTATGAACTCCTCCAAGACATTGACCATGGCACGCAAACCCTCAGGAATCTCTGCCAGATCCTCCCACGCATCCTGCTGGACATCCAGCTCTGCCGCCTAATGGACGACTCCAGAGGCTCGTCATTTGCCTTGGACTCAGCATGGTCCTGGTCTCCAGCAGTCCTCCGACTGTCAGTGCCCTGGGTACTCTCTGCCTCCACTTGCTCCTCATGTGAGTGTGCTGTGCCTTCACCGTTGTGCACCGACATGGTAGCTAACGATCTAATGCCACTGAGGTGCTGGTATCTGCGCTAGGCCTGTTTGCTGAGAGGGGGTATGATGCACATACATCTGACAGGTACTGGTCTTCCAGTGTCAAGGGTGCTCATTGGGTCCCGCAATTATTTGCTGGATGCCGATTCTAGGGGGAGGAAAACGACATGTCATTAGTGTTAGTATTAGGCCCCTGCCTCACCACGACCGGTGGAACATGCTGGGTGCTGGCACTCCGTCTCTGAGGCATCCATCTTGTACCTTGTCATATAAGCAGGTCTGGGGGGCCTTTGCCTGTTGTTATGGCTTCTCTTCTGTAAAGACAGAGAAGCATTGATTAGTCCACTCTCTACCTGCTGTGCCATTGCAACCTGGCCAACCCGACCTGAGGAACACCTTGCAGGGTACATCCGAGTTGTGGTCCTCAATCCCCAAAGCAATCAGGCCAAGCAGTCAGAAGTTACCGCCAATGTCATTGACAGCGGCACTGAGAGTCTTACACCCCTGAGCACCACAGGGCGGATGGCCAGCCATTAACATTTCTCCACACAGATACATGCCAACTCGGTACTCACCATTGCCGAGCGCAGCCGATCGTTGAACCTTTTGCGGCACTGCACCCATGTACGCTGCACAACATCATGGTCGCTGATCTGGGCTGCCACCTCTGCTTGTGCTTTCTTGGTCAGGTGCTGTGGCCTCCTCTTGCCATCCCTGGGGATGAGGATGTCCCGCCTCGCACTGACCTCCTCCACGAGGATTCCCAGGCACTCATCCGAGAACCGGGCGGGGGCTGAGTACTCACACGACTTGCCTTCCTGCCTTTTGTGCCCAGCAAGTGCAGACGCCATTGCTGCTCAAAAAAATGTTTAATCAAACAACTCCAAAACTACAAAGTGGCCCCTGGCAGTCTTCAGGGAGCTGCCTCTGCTGCTTTTAAATCCCCTACGGAGTTACCATTGGACCCAGAGCCCAGCAAGCTCTCATCCCCGCCCAACCCTTCCGACCATTGAGAAGATGTGTTTCACGCTGGGTGGCCCTTAACTGGCCATCCAGCGTGAAATCGCATTGGAAACGCAATCCGGCCCAGATGCAGATTATACGTCCGCTCGCCGACTTGGTGTACATGTCAGGTGTGAAAGTCAGCCTGAAGCTCAAAACAGTGATAAAGCTGTCAAGTTTCACCAAGCAACCAGCAGCAAACTATCTCCTAAACTCCTCACTACTCACAATGGCAATGCTCTGGACCCTTTTTATCCTGCCCTTGGATGACAATTCATTACAGTCATCGCATAGGCAATGGAAAATCGAGTACAATTGGCTTTTTGACCTTAATTGGCCCCTTTAATTGTCACTGGGCGGGGGTCCAACTCCCGTGTGCTCCTGCCGTTCTCAATATTGCTTGTGTGCATGTCAGGACCACTCCCGTTATCGTCTTGTACAGCTTCATGTGAATTCGGGTCGGGTGAGCGCCCGACCTCGGAACGCAAAATTCAAGCCATAGTGTATTTGAATTACTAAATGCTGTCTGATAAAGTGCCAAATAAAAGGTTACAGCACAAGTTAAGAGCTCATCATGTTGGGGGTGATATATTAGCATGGATAGAGGATTAGCTAACTAACAGGAAACACAGTCAGGATAAAGAGTCATTTTCAGGTTGGCCAACTGTAACTAGTGAATGCCACAGGGGTCAGTGCTGGGGTCTTTTTTTTTATTCATTCATGGGATGTAGGCATTGCTGGCTGGGGATTGCCCATCCCTAATTACCCTTAAGAAGGTGGTGGTGATCTGCCTTCTTGAACCGCTGCTGTCCATGTGCTGTAGGTACACCCACAGCCTCAACTACTTATGATCCACCTAATCACTTGAATGAAAAAACTGACTGTATTATAGCCAAATCTGCAGACGATACAAAGATAGATAGGAAAGCAAGTTTTGAGGAGGATACAACAAGGTTGCAAAGGGATATAGATAGGTTAAAAGAATGAGCAAAAAATTGGCAAATGGAGTATAATGTGGGAAAATGTGAGTTTGTCCATTTTGGTATAGAAAAGCAGAACAATATTTAAATGGAGACCGCAGAATGCTGCAATACAGAGAGAGCTAGGTATTCTTATACATGAATCACAAAACATTAGCATGCAGGTTCTGTGAGTAATTAGGAAGGCAAATGGAATGTTGGCCTTTACTGCAAGGGGCTCAGTACAAATTAGTGAAGTTTTGCTACAACCGTACAGGGCATTGGTGAAACTGCTTACTTAAGGAGGGATATACTTGCAATGGAAGCAGTTCAGAGACGGTTCACCAGGCTGATTCCTGGGGTGAAGGGGTTGTCTTATGAGGAAAGGCTGAGTAGGTTAGGCCGATACATATTACAACAGAAGAATGAGAGGTAATGTTACTGAAACATACAAGATTCTGAGGGGGCTTTGACTGGGTAATGCTGAATGTTTCTCCTTGTGGGGGAATAAAACTAGGAGGCACATAAGGGGTCTTCCTTTTAAGTCAGAGATGGAGAGGAATTTCTTTCCTCAGAGGGTCGTTAGTCTTTGGAACTCTTTTCCACAGGGAGCAGTGGAGGTTGGGTTGTTGAATATATTCAACGCTGAGTTAGACAGATTTTTTTGATCTACAAGGGTTATTGGGGGTAAGCACAATAGTGAATTTAAGGCCACAATGATTGAATGGTGGAGCAGGTTCAATGGGTGAATGGTCTACTCTTGCTATTAGCCTCTTTAATTGCTTTTTCTACCTGCAATCTGATTTCCTGTGTTCCTTGTATCCCTCTGAACATCAACATTTACAAGTTTCACGCCTTTTAATATTTTCTGCTTTTCTACTCTTACAATCAAAGTGAATAACCTCACACTTTCTCATATTATTCTCCATCCGCCACCTTGCATCCCACTCACTTAACCTGTTTATATGCAGCCTCTTTGTGTCCTCCTCACAGCTTACATTCTCTAGCTTTGTATCATTAGCAAACTGAGATATGATTTTCAATCTCCTCACTTAAGTCATTAATATAGATTGTGAATAGCTGATCCTCAGCAATGATATTCATGACACTCCACTGGACACAGTCCTATTTATCCCTACTCTCTGCTTCCTGTCTGATGTAGGAAGTTTAGTGTATTGATAAAGGGGGTCTTTAATTATCCTAATAAAAATTGGGAAAATAACAGTGTAAAGACTGGAGGAATTTCCAAATTATATACAAGAGAATTTTCTTGATCAGCATGTTTCCAGCCCAACAAAGAAGGAAGCAGTGCTGGATCTAGTCCTGGGTAATGAGGTGGGCCAAGAAGAGTAGGTTTCAGTGCGAGAGCATTCGGGAAATTGTGATCACTGTAGCATTAAGGTTGGAATAGTTGTTGGAAAGAACAAGGGAAAATTAAGCGTGGAATGACTCAACTAGAAGAGGACTAATACCAATGAATTTATAGGGATTTGTTATGATCTCAAGGGAAACCATTAGCTTCAAGAAAGAAATTAGAATTTCCAGTTATTAATTGAATCACAAGATTTCATATTTTAAACAAAAACTTTCACTGTAAACAATTAAACAAAGCAAATACATAACACCATGGGTGGGATTTTCCAGTCCTCGCATCAGCGAGCATCATTGAGGGCAGGACTGCAAAATTTGGAAAGCGTTAAAAGTCCCGCTGGCATTGGGGCCGGAAATGCCTTCCCTTTATATTTTATAAATGCTTAGATTTTAAACCCAAAAATCTCAACACATCACTTCCCATTTTGTCTTTAATTCCACCCAAGAGTTCCCCTATATGTTATAGCGTCTCGAGGGTTCCTTCATTTCTCTTGGGATCAAACCAAGGTGTGCCATAGCTCCCAGGAATTAACTTTGATTCTCCTTAGTGTCTCAACTATTCTCCAAGGTATGGTATTTTTTGGGATCCTTCCACCTGCATTTGGCCAGGTGTAGAAGCATGATCTCGGAGGCTTCTTAGTCAAACAAAACAAACTTTATTTACACAAGAGCTTCCATGGCTGCTTGCATCCAGCCAGCCCCTCATACAGCTATTTTTCCTAAGAAACCCCTCCCTAGAATTTATTCCCCTGCGCTAGCCTCACATAGGTTGAACAAATCACGTGACCCCTACTCAGTTGAACTGATCTTAAAGTGACAATCATCACACCAAGTGACCTTCCAATTCTCTTTAAGCACCTCATGATTGTGGACTTCCCAGCTCAAACATGGACTTCATTGCTTTCTTATTTAGTGGTCTACAGCCCCTAGTAGAGTTCTCTCTCTACTTGTCTCAAAGCTGCTTCCAGGTTCCAGCTGTAACTGATGGCAACTTTATCTCTCTGCCTGTGTCTGTAAAATCACATAGATAATCCAAAACAAAAGGGTTCCTCCTTGCAACCTACCCCGATGATAACGTGACATACCTGGGATATCCCAGATAGAGATTTCAACTAATTAACTTCAATTCCCAAACTTGCCCTTTGGCTTGAAAAATATGCGGATAGTTTAAAACCTTCCCTCGTTTGCCTGTTGCTTTCAAATCTTTCTTTGATCTGGGCCCTACATGAATAATTTAAACCCCTTATGGAGACAATTGTAGACACCTTGGGCAGAATTTTACACCCCCCGCTTGTCGACACGTAAAATGATGCGCAGTGACATCGGGGAGGAACTCCCGACGTCACTGCGCCCGATTTAAATTTTCAGGAAGGCAGGAGTCCAGCGAATTCAGCTGCATGCCTGCCGACCTGTCAATGGCCAACAGGGTCAATTAAGTAATTAAAGGACCTGCCCATCCAACCTTAAGGTTGGCAGACAGGCCAGGAGCCCTGACGGGAACTAGAAAAAACATGAAACCTCATCCACGGGTGGGATGAAGTTTCATGTAGGCTTTAAAAAATTTTAATAAAGATTTTGTAAAAATTATGGACATGTCCCCATAGGGGACAGGTCAATGAAATTTTATTTTAATATTTTTATCTTTTTTACATGTACAGCCGATCTCCCTGAGGCAGCACTTAGTCTCAGGGAGATGAGTGCGCTCTTTCGTGTGCGAGCGCGAAAGGGCGCTCTCGATTTTGGGATTCCCCCTCCCCAACTGCACAGGGAAACGCATAGAGCTTCTGTGCGGATGTCACACTGGGTGGGCTTTAATTGCCCTACCCACGTAAAATGGTGGCGCGCCTCCAATTGGGGGCACCGATCGGAAGCGCGCCTGTATGTGCCCACCAATCAACATCCCCCTCAACGGGGGGAAAATTCAGCCTCTCATCTCCACCAAGATTTGAAAAGATAGCCCATTCACCGTTTAGAGTTTTTACACTTACAACTCTGACTTTATTAAATAAACACAGGCTACCCTTTGAATTGCAATTATTTTAGATCTTTTATTGGTAATAAATAAAAACTAATGTGTATTTCTTAAAGGCAACTTGTGTTTGACTAACTTGATCCAGTTTTTTGAAAAAATAAAGAAGGTAATAAAGAAGCTTATTGCAGTTGATGTTGTGCAAATGGACTTCCAAAATGCATTTGAAAAAATACCACAAATAGACTTATTAGTAAAATAGAAACCCATGGGATTAAAGGGGCAGTGGCTGCATAAATACAAAATTGGCTGAGGGACAGAAAGGAGTGAGTAGTGGTGAAACAGTTGCTTTTCAGACTGGATGTGTTTTTCGTCATCTTATAAGGTTCAAAGGAAGACAAGAATGCTGGTCTGTTTCATGAGGATGTGAGCATTGGTTCATCATTGTCTGAGAATTATTGATAAAGTACATCCAAGAGGGTCCAGATTTTTTTCATTCTTTCATGGGATGTAGGCGCTGCTGGCAAGACCAACATTTGTTGCACATCCCCAATTGCCTTCGAACTGAGTGGCTTGCTTGCTAGACCATATTGCTGCCGGTCTGGATCAGATAAGGAAGGCAGGTTTCTTTCCCTAAAGGGTATTAGAGAACCAGATGGTTGTTTTACAATAATCAATGATAATTTCCTGGTCACCATTACTGAGACTAGGGGCAGAAATTTTCAGTTGGCAGGTGGGCGCAAGCCCGACCCGCTCAAGCATGAAATGGACGCGCGTTGATGTCGGCCAAGCCTGCTGGTGTCAACGCGTAGTCGTGCAATAGTTCCTGACCACCCTCGTCCCTGCCCATCAAGGGCAAAATTCTGCCCCAGTTTTCAATTACAGGTTTTTATTAATTAATTTTAAATCCACCAGTTGCCATGGACAGCAGTACAGACTGACTAGAGATGGTGGCACAATTAGGAGGGACTGACCCTGGGAGTCCTCAACACTGATCCCGGACCGCATGAAGTTTCATGGCATCAGATCAAACATGGGTAGGAAAACCTTTTACTGATTACCACCTACTGCCCCCCACACCTCCCTCCCTCCCTCAACTGATGAAATTAGTACTTTTCCATGTTGAACACCAGTTGGAAAAGGCGCTGAGGGTAGCAAGGGCACATAATGTACTTTGGGTGGGGAATCTCAATGTCTTTCATCAAGAATGGCTTGGTAGCACCATTACTGATTGAGCTGGTTGAGTCCTGAAAGACATATCTGACAGACTGGACTTATGACAGGTGGTGAGATAACCAACCCTAGGCAAAAAAACGACTTAATCTCATTCTCATCAATCTACCTGCCACAGATGCATTTGTCATGACAGTATTGAAGGAATAGTCACTGCTCAGTCTTTGTGCAGATGAAGTCCCATCTTCATACTGAGGTCACCCTCCACTGTGTTGTGTTACGGAAGAGGTCAGAGGCTGGATATTCTTCAGTGAGTAACTCACCTCATGATTCTCCAAAGCCTGTCCACTATCTATAAGGCACAAATCAAGAGGATGATGGAATATTCTCCACTTGCCTGCATGCATTCTGCTGCAAAAACACTCAAGACATTTTCCAGAACAAAACAACCCACTTGACTGGCACCCCATCTACAACTCCTTCACTCCTTCCATCACTGGCACACTACTGGCAGCATTTTCCATTTACAAGATGCAGTGTAGAAACTTGCCACAGCTCCTTTGAGAACAGTTTCTAAATGAACTTTACCAACTAGAAGAACGAGGGCATCAGACTCATGGGGACACCTGTAAGTTTCCCTCCAAATCACATATGTTCCTGACTTGGAAATCTACTGCCATTTCTTTTCTGTTCCTGGGTCAAAATTCTTCCTAACACCACTGTGGATGTACCTACACCACATGGACTGCAGCTCAAGGTGGCAGCTCACCACCACCTTCTCAGGGGCAATTAGGGATGAGTAATAAATACTGGATTTGCCAGTGATGCCCAAATCTCATGAATGAAGATAACAAAACATCTTTATTAGTGAGTTCAAAACTGAAACTGGCAAAGAATTTCATTTTATAAATTGCTGTCACTTAATGGCTTTGTGAGTAATAGTTACTCTATGATTTTCAACAACTCATGTGTTCAATAAATTTCTTTGCCACTTATAAAGTTTTACCTGTATAGAAGCAAGATCATTAATCAAAGCAACAAGCAAGTTGAAGAATAATTTTTTCATTTCAAAGTCTTCATTGCTGCTGGAAATTTTAAGGCCATGAACAAGTGGGTTATGACTCTTCACTACAAGAAAAAGGAAACACAAAATTATGAAAGAAACTTGCATTAATTTTACACTTTATTGATCCTCCGTGTTCCAAAGCACTTCACAGATAACACATTACAGTGCAATCATTGCTGCTGTGCAAGTGACTGTAGCAGCTAATTGCACAAAGCAAAACCCCATTAACCAGGTAAGAGATCAGTTATCTGCTTTTTGGTGGGGTTGGTTAAGCAAGGAATGTTGACCACAAGAGCACTTAAGAGGCTGAATATTCTGTAGCAAGTGACTCACCTCTTGGCTCCTCAAAGCCTTTTTCATCACCTACAAGGCAAAGGTCAGGAGCGTGATACAATACTTTCCACTTGCCTGGATGGGTGCAGCAACAACACTCATGAAGTTCAAAACCATCAAGGACAAAGTAGCCCACTTGATTAGCACCCCATTCACTAATGTAAATGTTCACTCCCTCCACCACAGGTACAACATGCTGCAGTGTGTACCATCTACAAGTTGCGCTACAGCAACTTACCAAGGCTTCTTCAACAGCACATTCCAAACCTGTAACTTCTACCACCTCAGAGGACATGTTCAGCAGGAACATGTATGCACCACAAACTGCAAGTTCCTCTCCAAGCTACGCACCACCTTGACTTGGAAATATATCACCGTTACTTTCATTGTTGCTGGCTCAAAATCCTGGAGTTCTTTACCTGACAACACAGTGAGTGTATCTTCCCTCTCTGGACTGCAGCAGTTTCAAGAACTACCTTCAGAAGGGTGATTCCTGATACGCAATAAGTACTGGCTTTGGAAGTGACCCCCCCACATGCCATGAATTAATAAAATTAACAGCGAACAACTCTTTACTTATCACTGAGAAGTGCCATGGAATTGAATTTTGGGCTTTCCATACTGAGTACAAGAACAAAAAATATGATAAATTTGTATATGGTAATTATGAAGAATTTTTTGAGAGGGTCAAAGAACAAAGAAAAGTACAGCACAGGAACAGGCCCTTTGGCCCTCCAAGCCTGCGCCGATCATATTGCCCGTCAACTAAAACATTTTGTACTTCCGGGGTCCGTATCCCTCTATTCCCATCCTATTCATGTATTTGTCAAGCTGCCTCTTAAACACCACTATCGTACCTGCTTCCACCACCTCCTCTGGCAGCGAATTCCAGACACTCACTACCCTCTGCGTAAAAAACTTGCCCGCACATCTCCTCTATAGTTTTCTCCTCTCACTTTAAATCTATGTCCCCTAGTAATTGACTCTTCCACCCTGGGAAAAAGCTTCTGACTATCTACTCTGTCCATGCCACTCATAATTTTGTAAACTTGTATCAAGTCGCCCCTCAATCTCCGTCGCTCTAGTGAGAACAATCCGAGTTTCTCCAACCTCTCCTCATAGCTCATAACCTCCAGACCAGGCAGCATCCTGGTAAACCTCCTCTGCACCCTCTCCAACACCTCCATATCCTTCTGGTAATGTAACGACCAGAATTGCATGCAATAGGGTCATTAGGAAAAAATATTTTCTCTGGTTGGAGAAAAGGCGATGAGGGGTTATCGATGTAAAATTGTTACTTGGCAAGCAGGGACACTGTTTCGGAATGCTGAATCACCCCTGATGATTAAAGACAATGTATGTAAATTTTTAATGCCCAGTGGTTCCCATATGAAATTAACTTATTTTTAACAGACTAAATATTTTGATGACTTGCTCAATTGCTGCTCAACAAGCACCATTTGCTACAGACTGACAACTTTTCCTTGGGAGGATTTTTCTTCACACATTGCCCACCCCAAGTAGGTCAGGTGGTTCACCTTGAAAATCTGCACAAAAGAGCATAGCTGAACCAGATGAATTTCTGGGTTTAGCTCATTTCCTTGGGTAAATATTACCTATGGTGCCCCCAACTTTGACACAGAGATGGGGATGGAGGGGCAGATGTTGTTGTATAAAAATTCCTGTTGGTTCAGAATCTGCATCCTGTCAGAAACCACAACTAGATGGCTTCTAGTACAAATGCAAGTGCTTGAAATCCAAAATAAAAACAGAAAATGATTGAAATACTTTGCAAGTCAGGCAGCATCTGCGGAGTGAGAAAAAACATTGAGCTGAAACATTGGGCAGACTTTTAACTACCAATGGGAGGGGGGGGAGGGGTGGGTGGAGGGGTTAGTTAAAGACCCCAAAAGTAGTGTCTAATCAGGAACCCAACATGATCCCACCCATGTCCAGGTTGAACCTGAGTGGGGAACCTCTGAGCAGATATCGGGTAAGTCATTAAAACATGCAGAGGCAACTAACTCTGGATTTTACCCAGCTTTCTGGTTTTAACAGTCAGTGCATTAATTTATTGAATTGTGTAGAGTCTGCCAGGGTCAACAAAGTAAGAGTACAGCAGGGAGTGCTATTTCAGTAAAACTGACAAGCTGGGAAGCCTTCATACAGTGAAAATGAATAGCTGAAACCATCCCTAGGTGAGAGACTGCAGCTCAGAGCACTCCTGAATTTGTGTTCCTACTGATGACTTCTTGGAAGCCAGTTCATCTGTTTTGAACATCACTCACCTTGATCTGCACTTCCCTCCTATCAGCTTTCACCGTGGAATGGGAGCAGCTTATGTAGCTCTAATTTGCATCTTTGATGAGAACAAGAGGCCATAAGACCATAAGATATAGCAGCAGAAATTAGGCCATTCGGCCCATCGAGTCTGCTCCGCCATTCAATCATGGCTAATAAGTTTCTCAACCCCATTCTCCCGCCTTGTCCCTGTAACCTTTGATCCCCTTACCAATCAAGAACCTATCTTAGTGCCATCCCCTACCATACCAATACTGATTGGAGGCCTATTGACAACTACCACTAATGTTTTCCACTTCTTGTTGCTTCTTAGCTCTACCCAGATTGATTCTACATCTAGATTTTCTGAGTCATTATCCTTTCTCACTATTGCATTGATTTCATCCTTAACTAACAACGCCATCCCACCTCCTTTTCCTTTTTGCCTGTCCTTCCTAAATATCGAATACCCTTGGATATTCAGTTCCCAGTCTTGGTCACCCTGCAGCCACAGCTCCATAATCACAATCATATCGTACCCATTCACATCTATTTGTGCTAATTTGTCTACCTTACTGCGAATGGTCCGTGCATTCAGATGCAGTGCCTTTAGATTTTCTTTTTCACGTTTTTTTTGTATTATGGCCCTATTTGCCGCTGCCCTCTTTTGCTCTGCCTTCTACTTTTGCTTTCTACTTTTCGGTCCTTCATTTCTATCTTTGTTTCCCTCTCTTGTATCTCCCAGCTCAGGTTCCCAATTCCCCTCCCAAAGGTTTAAACCTCCCCAAAGTATTAGCAAATACTCCTGCAAGGATATTCGTCCTGCTGCTATTGGGGTGCAACCCGTCCAGCTTGTGCAGGTCCCATCTTTCCCAAAATCAGTCCCAATGCCTCAGGAGTCTAAAGCTCTCTCTCCTACACCATTTCTCCAGCCATGCATTCATCTGGTCTATTCTTCTATTCCTGATTTCGCTAGCATGTGGCACTGGGAGTAAGCCTGAGATTACTATCTTGGAGGTCCTGCTTTTTAATTTATTTTTTAGCTCCCTATATTCTGCTTGCAGGGCCTCATCCCTCTTTTAACCTATGTCGTTGGTTCTGATATGGACCATGACCTCTGGTTGTTCACCCTCCCTCTTCAGAATGTCCTGAGCCGCTCAATGACATCCTTGACCTTGGCAGCAGAGAAGCAACATACCATCCTGGTGTCATGTCTGGACAGAATTATTCAAAATATAGCAACAATTGGTTACAAGGTGTTCAGGAAAGAAAGAGAAGGAAAGAAAAGAAAAGAAAGAAATGAGGAATGGTAGCAGTATTGATTAAGGAGAATACTAAAGTGCTGGAGAAAGAGGACATCCTAGAGGGCTCAAAGTCAGAATCTAATTGGTTAGACCTAAGAAACAACAGAGGTACCATGTGTATGCTATAGGCAACCAAATGGTGAGAAGGATACAGAGCACATAAATTGCAAGGAAATTACAAGGAGATGCAAAAACTATAGACAATTTATAATAGGTGACTTGAATTATCCTAATTAGACTTGGATATTATGGTATAAAGGGCAGAGAGGGGCAGAAGTTTCTGGAACATGCTCAGGAGAAGTTTCTTCCTCAGTTATGTTCTCAGTCCAATATGGAAGGGGGAGTTGCTAGATCTGGTTCTGGAGAATAAGGTGGGTCAAGTGAATCAATTGTCAGTAGAGGGACATTTAGGAGATGGTGATCACAGTAGTATGAGGGATAGGTTAGCTATGGAAAAGGATAAGGAGCAATTTAGAGTAAAATTAATTGCTTGGGGAGCGCCAATTTCAGTGTGCTGAGAACAGATCTGGCCCAGATTGGCAAAAATTAACTGGCAAAACAATGTAACAGATCAACGGGCTACCTTGAAGGAGGAGATGGTTGGAGTACATTCCCATGAGGGGGAAGCATAGAACAAACAAAGAAAGAATTCTCTGAATGATGAAAGAGATACCAGAAAAAGGGTGAATATAAAAAGTGAGAAAAGAAATAAGCTTAGTAAAGGGAAAGAATGGGAAGAGATTGGCAGCTAACAAAAGGGAATCCAAAAGTCTTAATTTGATAAAGTGCTAGAAAGTTCATAAGTCTCCATGATGTGATCAGATTCATCTAAAGATACCAAGGAAAACAAAAGGTGGAAACGCAGAGTTATTGGCCATAATCTTCCAGTCCTCCTTAGATGCAGGTATGGTAGCTGAGCACTGGAGAGCTGCAAATGTTACATCCTTGTCCAAAAAACTCCTCTGCTCTCACATCCCATGGTCTTATGATATAAAAGTTGGAAGTATTGTGAACTGTGAAGAGGATAATGACAGACTTCAAGTGGACATCATGACCCTTCAACAGAACTCCTAGGACTCGAAACATCAACTCTTTTCTTCTCCGCCGATGCTGCCAGACATGTTGAGTTTTTCCAGGTAATTCTGTTTTTGTTTTGGATTTCCAGCATCTGCAGTTTTTTGTTTTTATCTCAAGTGGACATAGGCTGGTGGAATTGGCAAGATGTGGCAGTTAAGTTCAATGCACGGAAGTGTGATACATTTTGATAGGAAGCATGAGGATGGGAAATATGAAAGGACACAATTCTAAAGATGTTGCAGGACCAGGGGGATTTGGGGGTATATGCACACAGATCATTGAAGCAGACTCGGCAGGTTGAGACAATGGTTAATAAGACATACAAGATTCTGGGCTTTATAAAAAGAGGCACTGAGTACAAAAGCAAGTTAAGTTATGGTGAGCCTTCATAAAACATTGATTCGGCCTCAACTGGAGCATTATGTCCAATTCCGGGCATCACACTTTAGGAAGGATAGAAGGCGTGCAGAAAAAAATTTAGGAGAATGGTTCTGGGTATGAGGGACTTCAGTTACATGGACAGATTGGCAAAGCTGAGGCTATTCTCTTCAGGTGGAGAAGGTCAAGAGCAGACTTGATAGAGGTATTCAAAATGATGAGCGGTCTCAGCAGAGCAGATAGAGAAACTGCTTCCATTGGCACAAGGGTCAAGAACCAGAGGACACTGATTCAAGTCGAATGGTAAAAGACCAATTGCAACATGAGGTAAAACTACGCAGAGAGCACTGTCAGAGAGTCTGATGGAGACAGCGTCGATCAAAAGGGAATTGGATAAATATCTGAAGAGAAAAAAATTGCAAGGCCACAGGGAAAAGTCATGGGACTGGGAATAATTAAGTTGTTCTTGCAGAGAACTGACGGACACATAATGGGTCGAATGGCCTCCTTCTGTGTTGTAACCATTCAATTATAAAAATATGAAGTCTTTTGAGCTTACACTCACAATAGTTCCGCTACTGTTGTTTTGTTAAGATTGAAGTCACTCTTTTACCCATGGAACAAATAAAAACTTATTACAGCAATAAAGCCTGTTTAATATTTTGAGACCAGTTTATTCACAGAAAAGGGTCTAGCATAAATATTGGCAAGGAAAAGTTAACAGGCAATTCTTATACTCTCAATACATTATACAGAAATATGCAGTCCAGTAATGCTGCCTAAGAACCTGCCCAGCATATTATGATCCTTGACCAAGCCCCCAAGTTTTTAGGAAGATTCAGTTCAGAGCCAATAACATTTCATTTAAAATAGACAAAGTTTGAGATTCAAGACACTTACTAAGAGAATAAAGCCACAAGATTCTATGGTTTTGAACAAACAAAAATAAGCTTTACAAGGTCAGAAAGATGAAAAAATTTACAATACCTATACTCTAACATTCAGGGTTAATGAGGTACATGTGGATTAACAAACAAACTGTGATTGAACACACTGCACTGCACACTAAATGGCAAAGGT
Source organism: Carcharodon carcharias (assembly GCF_017639515.1). Taxonomy (NCBI): domain Eukaryota; kingdom Metazoa; phylum Chordata; class Chondrichthyes; order Lamniformes; family Lamnidae; genus Carcharodon; species Carcharodon carcharias. Next base: position 67,122,589 of record NC_054469.1, on the reverse strand, counting down.
GACCAAGAGAGTCCATGGGATTTCTCAACAACCCACCCTGACATCAGTAACACAGAGTCAACCAATCTCACTGAAACTCACACTCTAGGGATTCCAATCTTAACCTTCGAAGGTCTGACCTTGGAATTCTCTCCACAAGTTGCTCCAACTCGGATGGCTTCAACAATAGCCCACCTTGCAGGGTTTCAATTCCTGTCTCCCAAGGTTCTGTTCCCTGGGATTCCTGAGTAAGCACTCAAGCACCAACTCACAAACACAACTTCAGATCATTGGCCGCAGCAAGCAGAACACGACTGCTCCAGAGGGATACCTTTGCCCCAACGGCCCGCAACATGGAGTCATCAACTTTCTGTTGCCTTCTTGGATCTTCAGGGTTTCCCCTGAGCCTTCTTCAATTATCAGGGCTTCCCTAAACCCTCTTCACTTAACATCTGCTAACCACAGCCCTCTTCCTACTTTTTAACCTAACCGGGATCTCTTCTTGTCCCTGTCCAGGACTCTTCTTTTGGGACCTCTCCTTGTTCCCTGCCTGAGGCACTTTTTAATGGAATTCCCGATCACCTGACAGGATTTTCCCACCGTCTTCCATCTCTGTGCAGGCACGTCAGGTCCGTTCTTGCCCAATAAATTTAAAGATGCAGATCTGCACATGTGCAGCCTACTCCTGGTTTGCGCATGCGCAAAAACTCTGAGGCCTATTGGGACTTGGAGTTCCTAACTTCTTGACCAGGGATGAGGTCAAGTCGAGCTTTCATAACAAGCAACTGTGCACAAGGCTCATCAAGGGACCTGAAGTGTTGCTATTTCCAGGCACTTATAATTGTTGTTTTCAGTGAGGAACAAGATGCAATTGGGCAAGTAAACAGTTGTTCCTGGATGAAAGAGGAGCAGCATCAGCTTCCTTCTCCTCAGCCACATGTTGCTCCACCAGACAAAGGGATGGACGGAGAGAACCAGTTGCTAGGAGGCAAGTACCCCCAACTCAGGCAGATGATCAGTTCTTTTGACATGTGAACACCAGTGCCTCAGGAGGCTCAGGTTTTCATGGCAGATCACTGCTGTTATCTGCAGCCTCCTGGAGCAAGACCTCCTCTACAGTATACTAGGTGGGCAGGCATTGACAATAGTTAACACATTGCCTATTACTGGAGAAGCCCCCACCTCTGCCACCCAGTTCTCCGCCTCTCCCTGTGGGTCTTAACTCTCATCTCCTGCAAAAAAGAGAAAGCAAATTTGTGCGTGTGAGAAATTGAATATGTGGAGAGGAGGGAAGGATGGCATTTGTGGAGAGTGACTATGAGGTATGAGTGTGAGATAGTACGAAGGTGAGGGTGAGCCTGAGTGTTGGCTGCTCTGATGTGAGGAGGTGCCTGGAGAGAGAGGAATGAGTGGAGCTGCAAAGTGTGTTGGTTTGAAGGGAAGTCAGAGTGTGGGACTGGCACCTGAAAATGTTATACCACTCACATTTCGTGGCCTCCTGAGGTCCTTGAACCTCTTGAGGCACTGTTTCTAGATTCGCAGGTCACACTCGTGCTGCTCAGTTCCTCAGCCACTTCTATCACAGCCTTCGCAAACATCCCATAATTTCAGTCCCTTGGGTAAAGAGATCAGTTAAAATAAATGCGGGCTCATTAGAGACAGAGACAGGTGAAATTATAATAGCGGATAAGGAAATGGCAGAGGCATTAGGAAGACACAAAAATCATTCTGGAAATAATGGGGAACCAAGGGTCTAGCGAGAATAAGGAACTTGAAGCAATCATACAAGTAAAGAAATAGTACTGGAAAAATTAATGGGACCAGGTGACAATATATCCTTCCAATCTGACAACTTGAATCCTACAGTTTTGAAAGAGGCAGATGCAGAGATAGTGGATGCATTTGTCTTGATCTTCCAGAATTACTGAGATTCCACAAACGTTTGCCATTTAAGAAAGGAAGAAGAGAGAAATCTGGGAACCATAGGCCAGTTAGTCTAACAACAGTAGTAGAATCCTAGAATTTATTAAGGAACAGGGTACTCAGAAAATCATAATATGAGTCGAGACAGATTTATGAAAGGAGGATTGTGTTTAACTGACCTGTTGGGGTATTTTGTGGATGTAACTAGTAAGATGGATGAGGGGGGACCCTAGAGAGTGTGCAATGAAAATTCATTAGATTGGTTCCTGGGATGAGGGGATTGTCCTTTGAGGAGAGATTGACTTGGCTAGGCCTGTAAACCCCAGGGCAGGATTTTCCGGTCAGCGAGTGGAGGGGCAGGGCCCGCTCACCGACACATAATATTATGCAGGATGATGTCGGGCGGAATTCCCAACATCACCGCGCCCCATTTAAATTTTCAGGTAGGCAGTGGCTCAGCAAAATCAGCTGTGTGCCCGCCGACCTGCCAATGGCCAATTGAGGCCATTGACAGAGTCATTAAACTAATTAATGGACCTGTCTGTCCAACCTTAAGGCTGGCGGGCAGGCCAGCAGCCCAGGCAAGCATTAGAAAAAGCATGAAACCTCATCCACGGGTGGGTTAAGGTTTCATGTAGGTTTTAAAAAATGTAATTGAAGTGTATGTAAAAGTTATGGACATGTCCCAACTCATGTAACAGTGTCACATGAGGGGACATGTCAGGGAATTTTTTTTCTATTTTTCAGATTTTTTTAATGTACAGCTGAAATCCCTGAGCCAACACCTAGCCTCAGGGCATGCGCGAAAGAGTGCACTCTTGGCTTAGGGAATCCCCTCCTGCCTGCACAGGGAACAGATAGCGCTTCCGTGCGGACATAATGTTGGGCGGGCCTTAATTGGCCCACCTATGTAAAATGGTGGTGTGCCCCCCGATTAGAGGTGCGCCTCCATCTGCCTGCTCTTAACCATCCCCCCCTAACAGGGGGAAAATTCTGCTCCTAGAGTTTAGAAGAGTGAGAGGTAGCCAAATCAAAATACTTAAATTCCTTAAGGGACTTGACAGGGTAGGTACTGAGAAAATGCTACCCCTGGCTGGGTAATCAAGAACATGGGGCCAAAGTCTCAGAATAAAGGAGTTGGCTATTTAGGACAGAGATGAGAAATTTCTTCATTCAAAGGATTGTGAATCTTTGGAATTTTCTATCCCAGAAAGCTGTGGATGCTCAGTTATTAAGTATATTTAAGATCTTTGGATACCAAGGGAATTATGGGATTTGAGAAAACCATCAATAGATTTTTGGATACCAAGGGAATTAAGGGATTGGGGGATACTGTGAGAAGGTGGGGTTGAGGTAGATTAGTTGTGCTCTTGTTGAATGGAGGACCAGGCTCAAAGAGCCAATTAGCCTTCTCCAGCTCCTATTTCTCATGTTCCTATTCCTGAGATGAGGGGTTTATCTTATGAAGAAAGTTTGAACAGATTGGGCCTATACCTATGGAGTTTAGAAGAATGAGGTGATCTTACTGAAACATATAAGCTCATGAGGTGATTTTATAGGGTAGATACTGGGAGGATGTTTCCACTTGTGGGAGAGATGAGAACTAGGGGCTACTGCTTAAAAATAAGAGGTCTACCATTTAAGATGGAGATGAGGAAAAAAAAATGATCTCAAAGGGTCATTATTCTGTGGAATTCTCTTTCCCAGAAAGTAGTGAAGGCTGGATCATTCAATTTATTCAAGGCAAAGTTAGACAGATTTTTGATAGACGAGGGAGTCCAGGGTAATGGGGATCAGATAGCAAAGTGGAGTTGAAACAACCAGATCAGCATGACCTTACTGAATGGCAGAGCAGGCTCAAAGGGCTGAATGGTTTACTCTTGTTTCTAAGTCCTATGTTCCTATCCCACAGGAAAACATTCAGGTAAGAGTCCAACCTAGGGGGGAGTGGGGGGGGGGGTGGTGGTGGTGGTGGTGTTTCTGGTGGGCAGCCTCCCCAATTCGTTCCTTTGACAGATTTTGCACAGCACCCTGCCTGGAAGTGGACTGTTAATGCTGTGATTTGTCATTGACAAATGGATCCTGACTTGCTACTGGCCATCTCACTGTTTGTGCGCCTGTTCAGATAAAATCCAGCCCATTAACTTTATTTCTTTCTCCACAGATGTGGCCTGACTTGCTGAGTATTTCCAGCATTTTTTATTTTTATTTTGGATGGCCTCTAGCCCCACTTTTTCTCTTAGCTGGCCCATAAAAAATTTCCAACTTATCTTTTGAGGTCTGAAGAGGTTTTTGATACCTGCCTTTTGGATACTCCAATCTGAAGGGAATGGTGGCAATCTGTAATGCCTATTTACTCTGAGGCAAAAGTTCCAAAGGAAAAATACAGCATGCATTATGATGCCCTCCTGCTCATTTACATTTAATTTAAAGGACCTCACCTATGTCAAGCAGGAAACTTCAGACCTGTCAGGAATACTTCTGGAATTGAGAACATTCCAGAAACAGAATGAGGAAAATTGGCCCTTTTGTATTTTCACATTGAGTAAGCAAGAAAAAATTGGAGACAATGAAACCAACAATATGTTCAAGTACATTAACAGAATACAGATAAAAAAACATCTGAATTTTCTATCTCTTTGTTGATAAATTTGGTTTGCAGATCTGTTTGTGAGTGGGGGCAGCAAATGGTGGAGTGAGTCGCAAACTATAAAATACTGTAACAAATTAACAATTGAAATATTTGAACATTTCATAAACTTATTATGCAAATCTGGTTGACTCACTGTTTTCTTACTGATATTACTAAAATTTTGACATAAAGACAACAGTGAATAAAGCATCAGTAGTCGAAACTGGATGCAAACCTTTTGATGACTTCCACTAATAGAAAATTCTTACCTTCAGGGAATGCAGCAAACATTATCAGGAGCTTAGTAAAGCCAGTTTCCTATCACGAAAACACAATTTTAGGAAGCTACCGAACAAACCATTTTCCTGAATTATTCTATTGTTAAAGTTTGATAAAAATCAACAAAATAAAGTACCTTAAACAACTGTTATATCACAGAATGCATCATAATAACCAATTACAAAATCTATCTCAAGTATATAAAGAAATTGTTTACATACAATCATACGCATTGGAAGCAGGAGTAGGCCACTCAGCCTCTTGAGCCTGCTCCGTCTTTCAATAATTTCATGGCTGATCTGATTTTAATTTCAACTCCGCATCCCCAACTATTCCCGATAACCTTTCACCCTCTTGCTTATCAAGAATCTATCTTTCTCTGGCCTAAAAATATTCAAAAGGCTCTGCTTCCACCTTTTAAGGAAACGAGTTCCAAAGATTCACGATCCTCTGAGAGGAAAAATTTCTCCTCATCTCTGTCTTAAATGGGCGACCCCTTATTTTTAAACAGTGACCCCCTAGTTCTAGATTCTCCCACAAGAGGAAACATCCTTTTCGCATCCACCTTGTCAAGGCCCCTCAGGACCTTATATATTTCAATCAAGTCTCTTCTTACTCTTCTAAACTCCAGCAGATACAAGCCTAGCCTGTCCAACCTTTCCTCAGAAGACAACCTGCCCATTCTAGGTATTAGTCTAGTAAACCTTCTCTGAACTTCCAATGCATTTACATCCTTCCTTAAATAAGGAGACCAATTTTGTATTCAGGACTCTAGATGTGGTCTCACCAATACCCGGTATAACTGAAACATAACCTCCCTACTTTTGTATTCAATTCCCCTCATAATAAACAATAACATTCCATTGCTGTATCTGCATACTAATCTTTTGTGATTCATACTTGATTGTTCTGTTCACTAATAAAACAAGCATATGCATGGATTTTATAAATGTTTGTTAGCATTTCACAGTAAAACTTACAATCATTGGAATCATGGGATGTTCTGCTAGACTTGTAGTTATTACCAGCAAGTCATTTCGCAGCTGACGATCAGAAAGGGAATAACCATTTACCATTTGGTTCAAAAAGGCTTCTTTCAATGCGCTAAAGATGAAAAAGAAGTAAGCTAATATTATTTTAGTATGACATGCAGAAAACAGGAAGATCTTTTGTAACATACAACAAAATAAGTCCCAATAATACTTTTGGTCAAATTGCATGGTGCATATACAGATGCCTTCCATCTGTTCTTTATCAGGGAACAAAGCATCTTATTTCCACTATCAAAATGTAAAAAAACAGCCCATGCAAATTTTCCCCAACTTGTATCAGCAACTGAAGCTCTATCTGATGCTCAATCAGTTCAAACCCACAGTAAACCATCACTTGTTAAAACAGCTGCTTTAGTGACCATCAGATTATGGAAAATTTAATCTGCCAGAGATGCTCCAATACAATACTCTTCAAGAATTTCTGTGCCCCCAGTACTATCACAGTTAATTTTGTAGGGCATTTTGTAAGACTGTCCTAAAAAGCCAAATATTAATGCTTTGAATGTTTAAGGTGCTGAGACCCAATGTGCCAGTATTTCATTAATTTTTTTTCTCATTTTTACACCGTGGCTTGTTTTTACATAACTCCTAGAGGCTTTTCCTAATATGCACACTACATTGGCCCAGATCTTCCGATCTCCGGATAGTCAGACATGCCTCCCAAGATGTGTTACGGGACTCCATGGGAATTGCCTGAAGTCTGAATTTCCAATAGGAAATTCTCCAGCTCCCCCTGCTTCAACTCTGGGTTAGAGTCAGAGACTTTGGACAGGTCCGACCTAGCTACCCAGGAAACGTTAGACAGGAGAATCCTAGTCTAACTCATGCGTAACTGTACAACTGACACCCCGACTCACCCCAAATCCCCCGTCTGCACCCCCGATGTCCTCGACAAACGTCCTGACCATCCAACTTCCACACCCAACCCCCCAACTCCCTACCTGATGCCCCAGCCCTCTCTGACCCAACCTCATCCCCAGTCCCTGACTTCCACATGACCTGACCCTATCTCACCACCCTACTCCGGCCCTGACTCCCGAAGACCCTAACGCCTGAGCTCCCCAGACCTGACCTCACCACCCGATTAACCCCTCAACCCTCCGACTCGCCTTCCCAACCTGACAGATGTCACTGCATTGATTCCCACCCCAACTTGACCAGACCTCCCCACCTGACTTGCCCAGTGATCCCTCGAATACCCATAACACCTGAACTCTCCCGATTTGATCTGACTTCACCACCTGACTATCCTCCTTGACCTCCCGACACCCCCCTTACCACTGATCCAACCTCAAAAACCTACTCCCTCAACCATTCAACCGGCTTACCCATTGACATTATCCACCCTGCCCCTTACATCTCCTAGCCCCTTACCAACTTATCTTACCCATCCTAACCTGTTACCCATGAACCACACCCACGCTACGCTCTTACCACACCCACCCTACCCCTTTACCACACACGTCCTACCTACCCCTTTACCACACTCACCTTACCCACTTACCTCACCCATCTCCTACCCCCTTAACTTCTCTCCATAGCTGTTCAAAGAAGCTTTGGGGCATTTAAACTCTTCACTAATCAGAATACAGCAGCTAGTATCACAAAATGGGGTGTGGCTTCTGCGCAGATTCCCATCTCCGAGGTTTTCTGCGTTGAGTCAGTTTGGAAGGATCTTTCATCAGGAAATTTCTCAGAAAAATTGAAGGAAGATAAGTGGACATTTTTTTGTCTGATCAAGGCTGGAACCAGAGGTTCCAACCTTGATTGGAAGATTTAGGCCTTTGAAAATTGAACAAGCACATCAAATTACTGCAGCTTTGAATAAATTATATTTCAGCTACCATCAGAAATTAGTACTTAACTTTTTATTGGTTAGTGTGATTACTTTGAGATACTCACTTGATACATTCAAAATTGCTCAGCTGATTAACAAGTTCCTTCTTAGAGGCCTGTTCCAGTAAGTTCCAGAGGACCTCTGATGACCAAAACAAAAGTTGGCCGGATGGATCTGGATCATTTAGGCTGCGGCATATTTTACTTGCTGCCTGTGCATTCAACATCAGGTTACAGTTCATAGCTGGAATTAGACAGACAAGTCAAAAGTCATAGTAAACCAATTGTGAGTATTACAGTTAAGACTGGCAACTAGCTTTGACAATTTAATTAACTTACTCATAGGGGTAAGTCTCAAATGCAAGAAAGGCAAAAAAAATCTCCTTTAGCTTTTGATTTGGTAGGAAGAATGTGGAGTATAATTCTAGTATTGCCCTGCCATTTTTTATATATATATATATATATTAGCATGGTTAACATGTTCACAGTCAACTTAATCTCCACAGAAAATGATTGGCTTGAAAGAATGGTGATCATCAGCCATTTCTTTTCTTGGATGTCCATTTAATTAAGAGGGCTGCCCTGTTCTCTGTCTTCAGTTGTTCTTCTTTCATCAAAAATGAATGAAATCTGTTAGTTTGAGCATACTCCATTGGATACTCCATTGTAATATCCACGGTGGGACTCTTGTTCATCAATATTGATTAAAAGGGAAGGTTTCAGGCTGTGGATCGCTGTACTTGTTAGCACATAGTGAGATGAACCTAAATACTGCATGGCCAGGTGGGGTTTCCTAGCCCGCCACCCGAAGAGTCAGTAGAGAACGGATCACCGCCAATACTGGCAACCAATACCAATGACTGTCAATCATTGCTGAACACCTTAAGGTCTCTCTATCTGAAAGATAGCCACATGCAGGAGGCATTTATGTGACCCATCAAAGACTGCTGGACTGCCACCAGCTTAGGTATTTATGTGGAAAACTAGGGTCAGAAATTTTACGCACCCCCACTGGAGGGTTATTCAGGGGAAATTGAAAGGACGGGATTCCCTCTGGCTTCCCGCCCGCCCCCTACCACACAGCGATCTTATGCTGGGGTGATCAAGGCCTCTGATGGGAAGTCCACCCATGTCCCAAATAAGGTCTTTAAGTGGCCAATTATTGGCCACTTATGGGCTATTTCCCACCCAGCCTCAACTTTTAGGTTGGTGGGAGGATTGAACTTCTGTGGGGAAGCTGGAAAAAGAACAGAGTTATGTCTTCGGTTGGAAGGGCGGGCAGGGTGGGGCCTCCATCAGAAGGCCCCTTCTGAAGTCGGCCCTCCCCGGCATGTGACCCCTTTAACTTACCTGGGCCTCTGGTGCCCGAATTTAGGCTCCAATGTCCTCCTGCATTTCTTCTTCTGTCCACTGCAGTGTTGTTGCTGCAGGAACTGGAGAACTGCTGGCCAATCAGGACTGCCTCCTGAAAGGGAGCAGAAGTCCCACCTGCAGCCACTTAATGCTCATTTGAGTGTGAAATAGCTGTGGGGCACTCAGAATTGGTAGGGACTCTGGATGGCAGGAAGTGAGACCCCACCATCCGAAAAATTCAGGCTTAAGTGTTTTTTTTTATACGCTTGCAGGAAAAGACAGCACATGACACAAAGAGAAGGGCCAAGACCGGCAGAGGGGTACTGTAGAACACCGTGGAGGAGGAGGCCCTGAAACTGGCAGGGCACAAGGGCAGCCCCTCTATCACTGTTGGTAAAGCAGGAGTGTCAGTGCATGAGACTGAGTGAACAAGTGCAGGGACACAAAGGTGCATCTGGCACATATGAAGCATAGTGCTCATTTGTCCTCCGCTGGACACATAGAACTCCACAATAAGGATAGTTGGAATGATGTAATGAGAAACCCTTAATCCTTCAATCTATCTGCTCTCTCACACAGCTTAGGATCAGAGAGCTGGAGTGACTGGTTGGGGGCTTGGGGTGGTGTGAGATGTGGGTGGAGGCGGAGATCATTCAGCAAGTTTGCTTTTAAGTACAGTTTGTATATGAAAAAGTTCTTCCTGATACAGCTTCTGCTGCAAATCACTTTTAAGGCATGTCATTAAAATTTCCAGGCATTCTGTTGCAAACTTCAGTGAAAGTTTAGAGCATTTAGTCCAAGTCTCCAACAATAGGGACAATTCCATTAACAACATTACAGTGTTGGAGGAATCCACAGAAGGGGGCTTCGGGCAGCGTATCTCTACCCTCCAGAAGTTTGAAGTTTCTACGTAACTACTGTGTATGAGTGCGCCTTGGGAATTCCTATGGATCCCGACACTAAACAGCAGCAAACTCCTGAGTGTTTGCCACTACTCCAAATAGAAGATCAGGGCCAATGTATTAAAATACTCATTGTCTCCTGGCATTCCGATTAGCAGCAAGAACTTCCCATGCATCGACTCCAGTCCTGGTCAACTTGAGGTCTCGCCTACAGACTGCAGCAGCCTGTGTCTATATGCAGCAAGACCTGGAAAACATTCAGGTTTGGATTGCTAAGTAGCAAGTAACATTCATGCTACACAAATGCCAGGCAATGACCATCTCCAATAAGAGAGAATCCAACCATCTCCCATTGACATTCAATGGCATTACCATTGCTGAATACCACATCATCAACATCCTAGGGGTTACCATTGACATAAACTTAACTGGACCAGCATATAAATACTGTGGCTATAAGAGCAGGTCAGACACTGGGAATTCTGTGGTGAGTAACTCACCTCCTGACTCCCCAAAGCCTGTCCACCATCTACAAGGCACAAGTCAGGAGTGTGATGGAATACTCTCCACTTACCTGGATGAGTGCAGCTCCCACAACACTCAAGAGGTTGACACCATCAAGGACAATGCAGTCCACTTGACTGGCACCTTTCAGCACCTTCAACATTCACTCCCTCCACTATCGACGCACAGTAGCAGCAGTGTGTACTGTCTACAAGAGGCATTGCAGCAACTCACAAAGGCTCCTTCAACAACACCTTTCAAACCCACATGACCTTTACCAATTAGAAGGGCAAGGGCAGCAGATGCGCAGGAACACCAACATCTACAACATCCCCTCCAAGAAACACAGCATCTGACTTGGAATTATATTGCCACTCTTTCACTGTCACTTGGTCAAAATTATAGAACTCCTTCTTAACAGCACTTTGGGTGTGCCTACACCACATGGGCTGCAGCAGTTCAAGAAGGTGGCTCTCCACCACCTTCTCAAGGGCAATTAAGGATGGGCAATAAATGCTGGCCTAGCCAGCAACACCCAAACCCCATGAAAGAATTAAAAAAAGATATCCTTGTATTGCAGACATGGTCAACCTATTGTTTTCATGCCGATAGCAAGTTCGCCATAGAGCATGACTTTGGGGATGCGGCTGTTATCCATTCGGCTCACATGACCCAATCAAATGTTTAAGAATTAAGGGGATGGTAGCATACTGGTAATGTTACTGGACTGATAATCTAGAGGCCTGGACTAATGCTCCATAGACAAAAGTTCAAATCCCATCATGGCAGCTGGGGGAATTTAAATTTAATTAATTATTAAATATGGAACAAAATGCTAATCTCATTAATAATGATCATGAAACTACCAGATTGTCATAAAAGATCAAATGGTTCACTAATGCCCTTCAAAGGGGGAAATCTGCCATCCTTATCTGACCTACATTTGATTCCAGACCCACTCTTAACTGTCCTCTGAAATGGCCTAGGAAACCACTCTCAAACTGCTGTCAAAAGCACTGTGGGTGTACCTTTGCCACATGGACCACAGTGGTTCAAGAAGGTAGCTCACCAACATCTTCTCAAGGGCAATTAGGGATGGGAAAAAATGCTAGCCTTGTCAGCAATGCTTAAATCCCAAGAACAAAAAAAAACATAAAAATAAAAAGTAAAATTAAAAGCATAGTCCAAAAGTTAAAATGAAATTTGAACATTAGAAAGTTACTGTTTATGTTGATCCAGATTTTTCCAATTTCTTTGGCTGATTTACAATAGTTCCTGGTGTATAAGAAATAGGGAGAACAACACTTACCACACAATATCTGATGCCCAATATCCACTTTTATAATCAATCTATCATAGCCATGTTAATGACATCTTTATATAAGTACATCCATACAATAGCTTTATTTAATAGTATTGTAATGGAAAACTACTGCAATAGATATAAATATTCCTCAATTAATTCGAAAAAGGGCTTGGTATTAAATTATGCAGGCATTTTGAATAGCGTGTAACATAGCAGACATTGTCATTAAAAAAAAGTTAACAGAAATCAGAATAAGCTCTTATAAATCGAAGTATACTGCAAATAGTTCAGAAAATACTTACCAGATGAATACGAAAGACACTGCAAGGTCTGGATTATCTGTAACTTTACCTCTGGTTGGCTTCCAACTAGAGTAAGGCCCATGATCAGGGTTTCTACCACGCCACTCTCTTCAATCATTTGCATATTGTAGCTCTTACTCGTTGGATAATATTCTGAAAAAGTTGTGTTAATTGCAAGCAGGTCTGAATAACAAAACAAAATTCTTTTTGAAAAAAATTACTTCACATCCAATTAAGACTACAGGAAATACAAAGAAAGTTTGACACTAAATACATTTTTAGCAAAAAATAAACTAAATATAGCAAAAAGGTGCATAGTGACTAAATTACACCAGAATACCTTCAAATTCCTGTTTGGGTGGTTCTTTGGAATACAGTCTCATTATAGAGTCACAGATTTGTAATCGGACCTCTGCACTGGGTACTCTCAGTAAGTAACCTGTCAGAGAGTTGGTGAGAATTATTGGTTGCAAAACTGCCCTTTTCTTTACTGCTAAATTCAACTCTGAACTCAAATGATGGTGCTTAGTTTCCATATTTTTAAGTATTAGAAAGGTTACAATCGAAAGTTATTTTTCAGGTTATTAGAAACGCACCAAGGGAATAATGTGGATAACTTGGTGAGATGCCCAAAACTGTTACTGTTACTAAATTCAGTTATCTACCACAGGAAAGACAGACAATATTAGCAGTATAGGCATTGGCACTGAATGTCATCTGTGTCCACCAAGCTGGACATACATTTTATTCCTGCTTTTCAAACGTTTCATTCCCTTCATTTTCAAAATATCACTTCTTAAATATAGTGGTTTAGATTTGCTCCTTAACTGTTTGGATATTAAACATAACCTGGGAGAACTCAGAAGTACAATTCTGGTGCAGAAGGTCACACAGTGTCACAGAATGTGGGATACCCTGTCGCAGGGAGTAGTTGAGGTTATGGCATAGATGCATTCAAGGGGAAACTAGATAACCACATGAGGAAGAGAGGAATTGAAGGATCTGTGAATGGGGTGGGATGAAGAGGGATAGCGGAGGCATGTATGCAGCTTAAATACGAGCTTGGGCCTGTTGGACTGAATGGCCTATTTCTGTGCCATATCTAA